>NW_028227256.1:157612631-158090131 GCF_978045245.1 Mus caroli
AGCCTGTCTCAAACTCAGAGCTTGTTGCTATACTTTTAAGTCTTCCATCTACCAAGGGAGGAGTTTCAAAGTGACCATGACTTTCTATACCTGATAAAACATTAACAATGTCATTACTAATGCAAGGAAAGCTTCTTCTGCTCGAGCAAATAAAAATAAAGGTGTGAGCTGAGATATGAGACAATGTGGCTCTGAGCAGGAATTTATGTTTCTGCTCAGCTGGCTCCTGCTCACCCGTACCTGGCTTTCTCTCATTTGCATTTCTGCTTTCTTTTCTCATTATGGTCACTATTTACTTGAGAGATGATAGGACCTCAGCTGAGGATGGAGAACAATTAGCATATAAACAGGTTTTTAAAAGAACTGGAACAGAAAAAGACTTTACAGGCTGCTGATGCCTAGAGACATGACCCCAAAATAATCAAGGCAAAGGACATTTAGGCAATCTTTAGCCAGCCCTAAAATTACCCCTGGTTTGCTTTGACTGACCTAAGGTGGGTCATCATTTAATTTGGCTGCAAGCTGCCTCCAGGTTGACTTGAACACTCTAAACAAACTCTTAGTAGCAAATACTCCATACTTGAAGGAAATGTGTGCTGGGAGTAAAGGCCTTAAGACGTAGCTTGGCAAGTCTGAGCTCCAAAACTGGTTGCCATGCTAGGCTTAACCTCCCTTGGCAAGTACGTGAACTCCAAATAACGACAGTAGACAGTAACATTTATAGAGAGCTATAGATGAGTTGATGTTTTTAGTCATATCTCCAGAAAAACAAACAAACAAATAAAAACAATTCTACAAACCTCCCAGGGTCAGCTTCGCCTGAAAAAATAATTGGACTCTCTACCTAACATACCAAATTAAAATGGGGTTTGTTTGAGATTTTTAAATTTTATTTTATGTGTACGAGTGTGCTGCTGTCATGTAGACAACACTTGCATGCCTAGTGCTTTCTGAGGTCTGAAAAGGGTGTTGGATCTCCTGGAACTGAATTACAGATGGTCTGAGCATCTAGATTGTGTTGGGAATTGTATTTAGACCCTCTGCAAGAGCAACAAGTACTCTTAACCACTGAGCCATCCTTCCAACCTCCCTAACAAGTTGTGTGTTCTAAGGTAGGTTCAAATGTTCTTCCACTCCCGGGGGTCCTCTCCTATCTTAGCTCCTGTCTCCATCTTCTTCCTGACGTGCCATCTTAGCTCTCCCACTAAAGGTTAAACACGGCGCTTTCTCATTAGGCTTCCATGTAACACCAACATCACGCCTCTTCTTAAAGGTCCGCTGACAGCAGAGGAGGAAGCTGACTGACAATTACTGTCACATAAAGCCTATCTGGCCCTCCTCTTCCAGGTCCTAGCTCACACTGATGGATCCCTGGTGTTGCAGCTTCTCACAGTACAGTTTCTTTCCTGTTGTTTTCTCTGAGCTCTGGGTCTAAAACAATTTTTTTTTTATTGCTTCATTATGCAGGACACTTGGGGGTCTCTTTGTCTCACACTGTCTCTTCTGGGTTTTACCTGCAATAGGCATTAAAGGCCCATTTACGGGCTTGTGTGGATTCTACCCTAAACCATATGAAATGTGTTATGAAATGGTGTTGACATGGTGATTTTTCCAGCACCTTACCCAGATCACATTTCTCTTCAGCTATTCTTCTCCACTGTAAGTGGGAAGGGAAGGAGTCAAAAGTTACTCTCCCCCTGTCCCTGGCACGTGTCATATGAGCTGAAATTTAATTCTCTGCTTTCATAGGAGTCGCTTTAAACTCTCATGGTGACATTGTGGGGTGTATATTATTGTCACCATTTTACAGGTAGTGAAGGCTAGCCTGAGGCATTGAAGTCATTTGCCCAGTATCATAAAGAAAATGAGTTGTAGTGTCAAGATTAGAACTCAGGGCTTGAGCTAATGGATTCCCCCGGAACCCTGCTTCCACACAAAAAGTCCAGCTGCCTGGAAGCCACCATGCTGTGAGAAAGCATGGCCAGCTCTATGGAACTGGGAATGCCAGAGAGAGAGAGAGAGAGAGAGAGAGAGAGAGAAACGCACACATTTATGTCTAATGTCTTCTTTAAAGCCAATGCTAGAAATGTCAGAAAATAGCCAAGAAGTGCCCTATAGTGGAAAGAATCAACTCTATAGGAAGAAAAGCAATTTTACTTCTTGTGTTCCATCTCCATGAATTTAGGAAACAACCTCATTCATTCATTCATTCATTCATTCATTCATTTGTTCATGAATGCATACAAAATACACTTGCTGCATTCACAGACACCATTATAGGTCCAGTGGACTCTGCCACAGAAAAGGAAGACATATCCCTGCTGGTGTGATGATGTTAGGACAAGAAAGAGCATTCAAAGAAACAACTCAACAAAAAAATAAACAGTTGAGTCAGGAGTGATGACACGTGTCTATAATCCTTGGAAAGTTGTGACAGAAGACTTGGGAGTTCAAAGCCAGCCTCACTGGATAGTCAGACTGTCTCCAAAAATAATGCATAAAATGTCAGATGTAAATAGAAGGAATTAGTAAGATTCAGGGATAAAATACGATGGGGAGAGGAGAGCAGCAAGCAGTGTATATTTCTTACATTCTTTCCAAAATTGTGGCTTTCAGAAGAAGGAATCAGATGAATTGGTGAAGAAATGGAGGAGAGACATTCCAGATAGGGGAGAGAGCTTGCATAAAGATCCTGAGGGAGAAGCAGGCATTTGAGGAGGACCAAGAGTGGTGATGTAGCTGGAGTGGAGAGGAGAAGGAAGGTGAGATTGGAGACATACCCGGGAGTCGAGGTGGGGTGCCTCAAACTCACAGAAGGGAGCATGGACTCCATTGCAGCGTGCTGTTCAAAGGTATTGAAATGCTGTGAGTGATTGGCTCTGGATGCTGGTTGAGGATGAGACTCTCTAGAGGAAAAGATAGCTGAGGTGATTGCAGATGTCTGGATGAGTGATGCTGATGACCTGGGCCTGGGAGGTAAGAAGTGATGAGCTGAAAGATGTGGTTGAAATGAAAATACCTCGACTGCATACACAAAGTCATTATTCAGATGCAGTCCTTCGCTCTGGGATTTGGAAGCACTTCACTTTATAAACAGATGATTCAAAGAACTAAGCTGGGGTCTTCATCAATGCCCTGAGAGGCAATACTTGACCTTTTAAATCTGCCTCCCATTTCTCCACCTAGGTTGACATACCCAATAACTTCAGTCATCCATACAGCTCTCTGCAGGGTTTGTCCTTCTCACCATCTCGCAGAAGATCCTGGTTTTCTGACCTGTTCCTTGAGGAGCAATGAAATCAAGCCTTCTGTAGCTGAACATGTAGCACTTGCTCTGAGCTCTGCTTTCTAAGGATCAGGAAGTAGAACCAATTCATGGAAAGAAACCAGAATCTCCTAAGAAGGAAGTACATAGACTTCTATATGTTTTCTCCCAATACAGAAATGAAGGGACCTGTATTGGTGATCTGAATGAGAGTGCTCCCCATAATCTCCTGTGTTTGAATGTGTAGTCCTCAGTTATTGGAACTGTTTGAGAATGATTAGGAGACGTATCATGGAGTGGCTTTGAGGCTTTAAAAAGCCCATATTAGTTCTCTGTCTTGTGCTTGTGGATGTAGATGTGAGCTCTCAGCTACCAGTCCAACACCATGCCTGCCTGCTGCCATGCTCCCACTAGGAAGACCATAGATTCTAAACCTCTGGAACTATTTGTTCCAAGTGAAATGATTTCTTTCATAATTTGCTGTCTTAGTCAGAGTATCTATGCATGCACCAACATCATGACCAAGAAGCAAGTTGTGAAGGAGTGGATTTATTCAGTTTACACTTCAATATTCATGTTCATCACCAAAGGAAATCGGGACTGGAACTCAAGCAGATCAGGAAGCAAGAGCTGATGCAGAGGCCATGGAGGGATGTTACTTACAGACTTGCTTCTCCTGGCTTGCTCAGCTTGCTTCCTTATAGAACCCAAGACACCAGCCCAGGGATGGCACAATCACCCACCATGGGCCTTCCCACCCTTAATCACTAACTGAGAAAATGCCTTACAGCTGGATCTCATGAAGGCATTTCCTCAAGGGAGGCTCCTTTCTCTGTGATAACTCCAGCTTATATCAAGTTGACACACAAAACCAGCCAGTACAATTGACCCCTTGTCAACTTGACACATAAACACATCACTATTAAGCCGCAACCCTTACTTTCTTATTCATCCCCAAGATCTAAATAACTTTAAAAGTCCCACTGTCTTTACACATTCTTATATATTAAAATTTCAATCCCTTTTAAATATCTAATCGCTTTTGAAATTCAAAGTCTTTTTACAATTCAAAGTCTCTTAACTTTGAGCTCCACTAAAATACTTTATTCTTTCAAGAGGGAAAAATATCAGGACACAGTCACAATCAAAAGCAAAATCAAACTCTAACTGTCCAATATCTGAGATCATTCACAATCTTCTGGGGTCCTTCAAGGGCTTGGGTCACTTCTCCAACTCTGCCCTCTGTAGCACTCTAAGCTCAGGTTCATCTACTTCACTGCTGCGGCTGTTCTTGGTGATCATCCCATAGTACTGGCATCTATAGTACACTGGAGTCTTTCCCTGCAACTAGGCTTTACCAATATCCTCTCTTTGTAGTGCCAGGCCTCATATACTTTGCATGACCCCTTCAGTACTGGGCCATCAACTGCAACTGAGGCTGCACCTTCACCAATGACCTGCCATGACCTCTCACAGTGCTGAGCCTCAGCTGCTCTGCATGACCCCTTCATGCCTTCAAACCAGTACTACCAGGGTGACTCTTACACATTACCAAGTCCAAACACAGCACAAGGTACAAACTTGGCTTTCTCTGGAACACAGCTTCTTTGTGCTCTCAGACAACACTTCCCAGAAGATTTCACCTCAATGATGCTGGTCTCTTCTTAATCACCACTAATTTCTTAGTTCCAGCTAGCTGACATCAATAGTCCCAGAATGCAAAGGTTTCACTTTAGTAGTTCTGGTATCTTGTTAAGCACAGTTGATTCTTCAGCCCCAGCTAACCAAAACCACAGAACCTTCTCAATCAAAATAGCAATTGCCCTGATAAGTCTTTAATCTTCCCTCTGAAATTTCATAAGCCAGGCCTCCATCATTTGCACTGTTCTCAACATTATCTTCCAAGCATCTACAGAACATCCCCCAGAGCTCTTAACTCCTAATGGCTCTTCTAGCACAAAGTTCCAAAGTCCTTTAGATAATCCTCCCCAAACCTGGTCAAGTTGTCACAGGAATACCTCACTATGCTGGTACCAATTAGTCTTAGTCAGACTTTCTATTCTTGTGCAAACATCGTGAGGAAGAAGGAAGTTGGGAAGGAGAGGATTTATTCAGTTTACACTTCCACATTGCTATTCATCAACAAAGGATGTAAGGACTGGAACTCAAGAAGGTCAGGAAGCAGGAACAGATGCAGAGGCCATGGAGGGATGTTACCTACTGACTTGCTTCCCTGCCTTGCTCAGCTTGCTTTCTTATAGAACCCAGGACTACCAGCCCAGAGATGGTACCACCCACAATGGGCCCTCCCAGCCTTGATCACTAATTAAGAAAATGCCTTACAGCTGGATTTCATGGAGGCATTTCCTCAAGGGAGGCTCCTTTCTCTTGTGTTAAGTTGACACACAAAACCAGACAGTACAGTTGCTTTGGTGTGGCGTTTTGTCACAGCAATCAAAAAGTAACTAAGATGTATTAATTACTTTTCTTGATGCTGTGACCAGTGACCTTCCAAAAAAAAATGAAAAGAAGGAAAGATACAGTTCATATTGGTGGGATAGGTATGCCATTGGGACCAGCTCTTGTCAGTGGCAGCAGGGACTTACTCACTTACATCTTGATGGATCAATAATCAAAGAAGAACAATGTGGGTATTCATCTGTCATTTCCACCTCCCAGCCACACCATCAAGACTAGGATTCCAGCATAGGAGATTGGCACCACCCACTTGAAGGACAGGTTTTCCTCCCTCTGTTAAATCCTCTCTGGAAACAGCTATCAGAAATACTCAAAGGTGCAGTCCCTTAATGTTATAGGAGTTGATAAAATGAAAAAGCACAGGAAAAGATCATACTCTGTTGCCATAGAATATCCCAGAGTCACTTGGGTCTTCACTGGAGCCTGAGATGTACACAGCTAGACCATGAGACAGCTCATGGATGAAGCAGCAATGGCCTCACAGTGTGCCACAAGGACTGTTTAACAGTGTCTTGGCAATAATGCTTGAGAGTGAGTGTGTGAAGAGAGAGGTCTGTTCTGTTGGAGCCCAAGCCTGCTGGTTTTTTAAGGGAAGTGAAGACAGTTTAGACCTGAAAAGTGACACCATGTGGCCACCAGAGAAACAAGTACCCAGATTGTACAGACCCTTCCTGTCATCTGCTATGTTAGAGATAGATAGGACTCCCTTTGGACTTTCATCACTTGTTATGTTAGAGATAGGTCTGACTCCCTATTGGTCCTCATCTGGTGGAAGATGTAAGGCTTGGGAAAAATTCTGAACATCTAAAAATTAATACAAACAGGAATCGTAATGACCTAATGAAGTACAAAGCACCATGTGTTTGGCATTTGATGAGGGATGGTATGGGGTCTAGAGTGGCACTTTCATGTGTACACCTTACACATACATGCAAAGAACAGCCTGCCTTCCAATCACAAATATATGCCACAATCTGCCTTTACTGGTAGGATAACTGTTTTACTGTTTTTATTTATCTATCCATATTGTGTGGATTTTTGAATACTCTGTAGTTTTTACATGGAGTTCCCTTTTCAAAAAGGAAGAGGTATATCTCTGTATGTATATATATATATATATATGCATGTATATGTGTATATACATATGTATATATATGTATATATATATGTGTATATATATATGTATATATACACACACACACCATACTTATCACTATAACAAGTGACCCTGTTGGTAAATCTTCAGAAATACTCCTGTGACTCCTGTGTTAGCAGTAAGAGACAGGAATCTTGGGCTAGGCAGCAGATAAAGTCTGCACTACCTTTACCGTGAATCCTTAACTTCATGTCTCCTCAGCTGTGCAGGATCTCCCCTGTCCTCCCCAACCTCAAGACTACACAGAGTTCCCTTTGCAAGTAGCTGGCACTGATGGCGCTCACCCTTACCTTGCTCTTAGCTGAGGTTCCCACATGGTTCTCTAGCCTCACACATGTACTTTTCAGTTTCAATTCTATACCAGGCAGAACCACATAGCAAGGGACAGTCCCTCTCTCCTGCAGTTGGCATAACACAGCCTACACTCTAGGGATCACTTCTTTGTCACAGACCTTTAAGTACTGTCCTCGCATGGTAGGGCTGAAATCTCCCAGCACATAGAAATGAAAGCTTTGACTCACAGCTTTCAACAAATGAGAGGTGAGCATCTGACACAGCAGAGAAGTCACAATTGCCATCGAGGAGTGCAAGTAAACTCACAATCCACTTCTCCTTTCCCAGCCAAAATGACTTCTGCTACCTGGAATCAGGTTCTGCCTCTCCTAAGTGAATCCTCTCACATTCATTTCCAACTCCCCTGCAACAGTTCAGTTCTCCTCCAGCAATAACCAAGACTCTCTCACAAGTCTCTGACTGCCTTTCAGTCTATTCTTCATGCATTGCCAGGATTCTTCAAACTCCAAGCTTCCCCTCCCTTCTTTAAAAGCAGTCAGACATCTACCATTATCTTCGGTGTGAAGTCCTAATGCCATAGCCTGGCACTGGATGCCTCTCCCAAGGTAATCATAATCTATCTTGCTCAATTGATCTGTCTCCTTTTTTTTCTTTATTTCCTCCAAGCCCCCCAAAAAGCACCTACAGGCATCTGCTATCCCAACTCTCTCTCTCTCTCTCTCTCTCTCTCTCTCTCTCTCTCTCTCTCTCTCTCTCACACACACACACACACACACACACACACACAGAGAGAGAGAGAGAGAGAGAGAGAGAGAGAGAGAGAGAGAGAGAGAGAGAGAGAGAGAGAGAGAAGGGAGGTATGGGTGAAGGGGAAGGAGAGAGAACATTAGGAAGGCTAAACTTATGAACTTATCTCAAATATAATGAAACTTAGAATATCTTTTTCTTAATCTCTGCTTTGTCAAAATTCTACTCACTCAAATATATTTAAATCAAACCTCAAGGATCAGCCTTCTGCAAACACTGGAAGCACTGTGCTTACATCTTCTTGAGTTCACTCATCACACTATGCTTGAGCCAGCAGAAAACAAGCACAGCGTTTTATTTTCTGCGTATACTCCACCACACAGGTTGTTGCACATGGTGGTGGATACATGTTTGCTACTAATCAAAAACAACATCAGATGCCAGATTTGTCTTGGTTTCAGCACACACACACCACACTCACACACATAAAAACTCACACACACTCACACACACTCACCACACACATGCATTCAACACACACACAGAGACTCTCTCTCTCTCTCTCTCTCTCTCTCTCTCTCTCTCTCTCTCTCTCTCTCTCTCCCTCCCTCCCTCCCTCCCTCCCTCCCTCCCTCCCTCTCTCCCTCCACACATACATACATATTCTTGTACAGCATTCCCCCACATCTACAGGGAATAGGTTCCTAGCCCCACCCCAGTGATGCCTGAAACTGCTACAGTACTGAAGCCTACATATACTGTTTCTCATATTTATAAATATCCACAATAAAGTTACATTGACCAATCAGGCACAGTAAGAGGGTAACAACAATAACTTAGTGAAGCAGAGAACTATGTTGAAATATAAGTTATTTATAGCTGATGAGTTGTTTATCTCAGAAATTTTTCATTGACCATTCTCATGTATCAGTTGGCTGTTGATAACTGAAGCTCCGGAAGGTAAATCTGTGGCCTAGGGGAGCGTCCATACACCTTATATAGCTCTTGGATGCCCACAAGTATGGATGGCTGTTACAGATCCTCAGTGTCCTCAGTGTATCATTGCTGAGGTGAAGAGTCTCTAAGAAATATGTCTGATGAGTTAGGTCTTAGGGTCGTTAAGCGCATGCCCTCAAAAGGAATTATGAGACCTTAGTGGTTTGATGGAGAAGGGCTCCAAAGGCTCGCATGTTTGAATGCTTGTTCTGCAGTTGGTAGAATGGTTTGGGAAGAATTAGGTGATTCGGTCTTATTGCAGGGAACACTTGGAGTGGGCTTTGAAGTTTCAACAGCCCAAGGCATTCCAAGTTGTTGCTTGCTCTCCCTCTCCCTACTCTCCTCCCCGTTCTCTGCTTTGGCCTTGAGGATCAGACATAGATTCTCAGCTACCACACCACCAACATGCCTGCCTGCCTGCTGCCATGCTCCTTGCCATGATGGTCATGGACTGTGACCCCTGGAACTGTGAGCCCTCAAATTAAATTATATCTCTCATAATTTACCTTGGTTGTGGTGGTTCATCCCAGCCATGAAAAATTAACTGAGAGAGATGTGAGTCTTTCTCTGACTTCCTGTTCACTGCATGATGGAAGTTCTCACTTGCAGACATCCACCACTACCCCCCACCCCCACCCCCCACCCCGCCCTACTCCAGTCCACCATGGTGAGATGTGGCTAAAAGGGAGCCCTTGCCGTTTGGAATTTCAACCCACAAATTCCGAGCCAACTAAGTCTCTTTTCTTTAAAAAGTAAAATAAAATAAAAATTAGCCTGTCTCAAGCTTTTTGTTTCAGAAACAAAAGACTGCCCCCCAGAAACCTCTCCTGGCTGCTAACAGTCGCCCAGTCCTGGCTGCTGACAGTCACCTGGGTTTTGCTTCTTCTCTTTGCTTTTTTTCTTTTGCATTTTTATACTCTAAGTTTTATTTGGAGAAATTTTCAGCCATGCCATCTTGAAGTAGGCTGGCAGGCTTACCCAATTCTGTGCTCATAAAATAGGGCCGTTTATCTCACACTATAAGCTGTGTCTCTGACTTTGTACCACAAAACAACAAAGGTGATTTTCTTCTCCATATTTACTGCCCTGTTTCCTATTCAGGACCATTGGTAGGAAAAAGCCCCTGGCCACATATGCATCTTGACTTCCCAGTTTCAGAAGCATATCCAACTAATGGCCCACACTGGACCTTTAAGTCCCAAAACCTGGATAACAGAGCTGAAGTGGCCTTGAAGTTGGCAAGTCTAATCCCTCTTGGTGCTGAAAAGCATCGCTGTGCTTGTTTCTAGTTTGTGAGAGGTTATGAGGAGCAAATAACAACATATTTAGACAATCCTATAAAGTCGATCCCAGCATACAAAGGAGAAGCGAGACCACTGTAGCTGATATAAAGCATGTGGTGGGAGGGGCCCAGAAGCCCAGCTGACCCAAATCCACCAAGTGGAGCAATTCGAGTTCTCAGGGGTTGTCTGATATGTGCTCCTCAACACCAGAATCAGCACCACTTGCTCCTCCCAGTGCCATCCACCACCACCCCAACAAGGCACTTAGGTATCTGTGACAAAATATGGAGAATGGCTCCTTCCCTACATGGTATTATGAGGTGTTCCTAGACTGTCACATACCTTATGTCCTGTAGTGTTTACATGCATTTTCTGATGTTTCTCCTCTCCTGGTGCACCAGGTCAGGACAAGGGCAAACCTATATTACAGACACTGGGCTAGTACTCTTTCACTCCAAAGTCTTGGCCTGGTTCCTAGACCAAGATGGTAGTATTTGCTTCCTGCTCCCTTAGGAGGTGTCTTCTAGGGCTCCTAGTCCCTGTTTAGCTCATGGGACCAACTTGCAGAAGGTGTCCAAAAGTGTCCAAATTGTAGCACACCTTAGCTTGAAAACAATGATTGGCGTGATCAGGTCTCAAGTCCTCATGAGAAAGCTACACAGGATTTTGCAACAAAGAGGGCCTCACAGTCTCAGGCCTATTTCCTTATCAACCCATTTCCAAATAGACCTTGGAGCACCTTCCTTCCTACCCCATCTCACTCTGTGATTCCAAGAATAGGATGTGCAATGAGGAGGGTTTTCGAAATGTGGAAGAAGGGACGAGCAAGAGGTAGCATTATGTGTGTGTGTGTGTGTGTGTGTGTGTGTGTGCATGTGTGTGTGTGTGCATGTGTGTGTGTGTGTGTGCATGTGTGTGTGTGAGAGAGAGAGAGAGACAGACAGACAGACAGACAGAGACAGAGACACACAGACAGAAAAAGACTGCCTGTGTGTTTGTTTGTGTGTGTGTGTGTGTGTGTGCATGTGTATGTGTGAGAGAGAGACAGACAGACAGACAGACAGAGACAGAGACACACAGACAGAAAAAGACTGCCTGTGTGTGTGTGTATGTGTGTGCATGACTCACCTCCTTTGGGAAAATGGACACTATTCCATCACAGAGCAATCCCATGCACAAGTAGTTAGAATTTCTATGGTTATGACCAGAAGACTGGAAAGCGAGGGAGAAGGCTGGTACATTTGCAACTGGTCCTCCAGAAACTGCTCCTAGATAGCAGCATCAATCTGCATATAACTCATGGCTGCCATCTGTGAGACATCCTCTTCATGAAAGGCCCAACTGTCTACTAGCTTGAACCAACTTGTTTCCTTCTCCCCAGGGAGTACAAGAAAAGAGGAAGATTGAGAAATGGGCTCACAGAGCACAAAAAAGGGTCAAGTGCTATGGCCCAGATATCAGGAACCTCCCTTCAAGCATTGTTAGTATTGAGGTCACAGCGGAAGGGCTATCAGGTTGGCACTGACAATCCCTCATCAGACCCACGGAGTCCTCTGACACCTTAGCTTCATCCGGATAGTAGGCTGTAAGTGCCAAGTGCCATGGTTGCAAACTCTTAAAAAGCAGTACAATTCAATACACCTTTATACACATTTTTTATCATCTGGCCATGGGTTCTCTCTCTCCAGTCACCACTGCACACCTTTCCGTAGGGCTCTGGAGTTGCTTCTGCCAGGGCTTCCTCCTGCCTGTACCTGCTTTCTGCACTGTGCCCTCCACAGGTCCCCTTGATTCTAACCTTTGTGAAACAGAGAGCCCCAGTTCTCTGGATCTTAGGGCTCTGTCTTCCTCGGTGCCCTATCCTCTCCTAAAATCTTGGTGAGTCTCCCAAGATATTATCAAGGAGAGAAGCTCTTTGGGGAAGTGAGTAAAAGGTAGCTCTCCTCTCTCCTGTTGCATCAGTTTCCCCTCAAAGGTCTTACCATCTTTCTTTCCACCCCCAGGATGCTTAGCATAGTATCTGAGATGGGCCTACAGTGATGACCCCAGGCTGGAAGATGAGCACCCATAATCCTAACGATATGCTATATATAACAGTGCAACATCTTAAAATTTTTAAATTAGTTGCCACATTGAGAAATTTTCTTTAAAATACATATTTTTGTGTTTTTATTTTGAATTGGTTCCTATTTTGTTGTTATTGTCATTGTTGTTTTTCTGTGTGGTTATTGTTGTTGTTATTGTTGTTGTTGTTTTGCTTTTTTCTGTAGACAGAGTCTCTCTATCTAGCCCTGGATATCCTAGAATTTACTATGTAGACCAGGCTGACCCCAAACTTACAGAGATCCACCTGCTTCTATCTCCTGGGTGCTAGGATTAAAGAGATGCACCATCATACATGGCTTCGATTCTTAAAACCCATAAAATATAGAAAACCAGGTCCTTTAGATGGAGTCTGAGCTATCCACTCATTCTGCAGTGTCTACTAGTAAACAGTTATGTGCCAACAATAGAATTGAAGGCTCTAGAGCTATATGATGTTCACAGACAGACATGGTTCCAACTTTTGTTATATCAGAGCAATTGAAGCACAGTCATGTTGGAGACATGGACTCCTGTAACTACATCAAAATTGATGATAAAGTAATAAAACAAGATCCAATCTGATAATGATGAGATATGAGAAGAACATAGGTCAGATAATCCAGTCCTGAAGTGATGGGTCAGGCTGGGCCTCAGAAGAGAGATGACTAACTAAAGATAGTGCCCACCCATGAAGAAGCATGACCAATAGACCCTGATGATGGAATAAATTACTAAACTCCTCTCTTTTTCTTATTTAATTTTCCTGTGGTCAGACCAGGTTCTCAGTGAAATATGTCACATGTAAATGGCCCTGAAATAGCTGTTGGGGGGAAATCCAGACCATGGTTTCTCCATGGAAATTCTAGAGAAATTATTAGAACAAGGCCAGAGATGGCTGGCCAGCAAAACAATCAAACCTGACAGGGGAAGGCCTGAGGATGTGGAACGCAGAGATATTTACTCATTGGGACTTTCAGAGATACCCTGGGAAGAAGCAGAATTCCTGAGCCATTAAGAGAGGGAGACCAGATGGTGGCCACATGTGTCTAGAAGCCAAGAAGGAGCAGGAGAACTAAATGCATGGGTGGAACTCAGGCCATATTTAGAAAACTACAAACAGGATCCCAAACAAAAGACAGACTCCTCTGAAGAACTTCCCCTTGCTCAGTTGTGACAAAGCTAGGACAATCGTGTTCCTGAAACATCTGCCACCAAAGTCACATGTCCCCTCTCCTTCTTGGCTGCTTTGGTCTTCCAGCAGCAGCACAGGAAGGAAGATCTTCATGCAGTAGGGTCACTTGGAGGACCCGGCAGGGCTTCCTGATACAAGGCTAAGGATGATGCTCAAGGCAGAGTGGAATAGTTCAGCTCAAGCAAAGCCTGACAAAGGCCTGTTGTCGAAATGTAGAGCTGTGTGCGATGACTTTGGTCAAGTCCCTTATTCATTCAGTGCTATTGTCAGTTATGCACCAATGGGGTGTGTGCTTGAGATGTTTCTCATGCTCTTGGACCTTAGATTCTACCAGGTGATAACAAAGATAGTATCAAAAATAGAGTGAAAGATGGAAGACTGGGCATACTGGAAGAGAGCCAGTTGCACCGTCAATAGAGAGAACAGAATAAAGTAATGTTTGAGTAAATGAAAGTCATGAGGAAGACCATTTTTTGCCAAAATCCCTGAAGGGAGCACATGATGGTGTGTTCTGATGACAGCAAAGAGGCCAGCGTGTCTGTGGCACAGAGGAGCACAGGACAAAGTAGCTGATGAACTGAAGAGGTCATGGAACCAAGTCATGTGAACGTCAAAAGCCACTGCAGTGTGTGTAATCCACCAACATTCAGAACAGAAACTGTGGTGAGCACCATCCTTTCAGGGTCTGCATACTTTCATCTCTGTGTTCACAGTACTTAGCATATTACCTACACCCTATAAATGCTTGGTAGATGAATCACTAGGGGTAAAAGGCACTCATTAGGATGCCCCAACACACAGTCATCACCTTCAGATTCTGTTTCCCCTCTCCTAAACTCCCACAGAACCTCCCAGCCCTAGAGACACCACCAATAAAATATAAGACTTGGCATGGTCATCACATAAAGCTCCATCTTCTTCTACCCTGCAGGGAGACACCACATACCTCCAGAGTCCACTTCATATCAAATTCCTAGAGGAAAAAGTTTGGGAATGTTGGTCTATATGATCAAATTAAGCTGGAAATGAGTGTATTTATCTATAGGCTCTACCTCCAGGACTCCTTCCTTTGTGGCTCTGCATTAGCCTTCTCTGTCTAGCCTCCCATAGAGTCCCTTTAACAAGCACCAAAGAGTTCCTCAGGAAGGAATTTCTGTGCAGTGTCAAAACACACATAAGGTATACTTAGTAAGCAGGGGTGCTCTGCTGTGCAGTCTATTCTCAATTGAAACAGTGTAACTCTACACACTAAATCCCAGGGCCAAACCTAGCTAGCCACCAAGTGAAAGGAAGGAACTAACATAGTGCCATTTCCCTGCCCCACCCCTGCCCCACCCCTGCCTCACCCCTGCCTCACCCCTGTCCCACCTCTGCCCAATCACATTGCTGGGCAAGAACCTGTTTCACATTCTCTGAAAATCAGAGCCTCGCAGTTTTAATTAATTAGCTTTCAAGACAAGAGTCTCACAACATAGCCCAGGCTGGTTTCAAACTCACTGAGGTTCCTGTCTGAGTCTCAGATGACTTTTAATTTTATCTTTACATGAGACATACAAACGAATATTATATGTGTCAGGGAGTTTCCATGGGCTATCTGGTTGCACGCACGCCTCATGTGTGCATGATGTTCAAAGCAGCTTATGGATAGATACTTATCTCCAACGCTCTCCTCAAGCTTTTTGAAATGTAGAGTGCATTGCTGCTCTCTATACCCACCTGGTCCTCAACAGCACACAAGGACTCTCCCTTCCCATCTGACTATAACTTAGTACCCCTTCTTCAGTCCTTTCTCCCATCTCTCACTGAACACCCCACTCCCCACCCGAACATCCTGTGATAGGCTCTTGTCTGCCAGATAAAAGCAGTATTGTTATTCCTAGGTACTACATGTGACCAAGTAGGAGACTCATAATGAAGTTTCATAAACACTTTTCAACCGACCAAAATTTTTATTTTACTCCATGTTACTCTTAGTGCTGTGTTAACTCCTTCCTTCCCCACCTTTATTTCAAGCTAGCTCCCAGGTCTTCCTCTCCTCGGGCAGTCACTGTCTCAGAAGACTAAGGGAAGGCCAGCACTATCCATCTCTGAAGGTCACAGTGCCTATGTGCCCAGAGTCAAAGGAGAACAAACAATGGGGACAGAGTAAAAAAAAAAAAAAAAAAAAAAAACCCGCTCTAGAAAGTCAAATGCTTCAGAACAGAGTTGCTCAGGGATCAGCAGAGGTCATTATATTCCTTGAAATATACTTCTGTTTAGCACAAACCTCCATTTTTATGACCTCAGGAAAAAAAAATTCAAATACCTGCCCTGAGATTTCTGAAAATTGCTAGGGAACCGGTATTCTTTTCTCACCTCTGGCTCCAATTTCCTGCCCTTGCCGAATTCTTATTCTCTGCTCTCCATAATTTCGCACCTTCTTCGCCTAGCCCTATCTTCTTCCCTTAAAAGCAATCATTTCTACAAGCATGGCACGTTAGCAGAATTTTTATTGATGGTTTTTAGGTCATGAAGGATGGGTTACATTCTCCCACCCACAGCAGACAACCTAACATCTGATACTAGCCGTCCCATTTCTAAACATTCTCTGGGGATTTCTCACTGGCGATGCCTTCATGTACAACAGCAAGGCTTCTCTCTCCTAGAATCCCTCAGGGATTCTCTGCACTCTTCTCTCACAGCATTTACCCTTCTCTCCTGCTCTGCATAGCTGGGTGTTCAGTGGGACCACAATCCTTTGGCTTGAGCTTTCAAAGGCAGACGCGTTAATTCTAACTCATCAGAACACAGAGGAAGAAATTTTGGTTTCTCTTTCTAAGGTCACTTACTCATTTGTCTCATGCTTTGTCTTGCAGTCCTTTGGGCTGTAAGCCTTCATTTATATCCTTAGTTAACACACAAACTGCCACACCTGGACCTTTGCTGCAAAGCAGTGGTGGTATCACTATCACTTTGGAGGTAATTCAGACTGTGACCACATTATAACTGTTACAAGGCCTCTGCCACGGAGTTGTCTAACCCAGGTAGTTTTTGCCTGGGTGGTAGGAATAAAGAAACTACACACCACTGCAAGCTATCTGTCAATCTCTCCAAACTATCTGCATCTTTGTGTGTTTTTCTAAAAAAAAAGCTCATACATAACTTTTATAGACATCTCTAACTTCTTCCCAACCCCTCCATGCCCACCTCTGAAAATGTTTTAATCACTGTTTGGTAGCTAATGATCAGGACCATGCTGAGTTCTGGATCAACATCACTGCCCAAGGTGGCAAGCTGGCCTTAAGCCAGATCAGTAAGCAGCAGCTTGGGAAATTGAAGAAATCATTGTGAAAAGACCTAAATGTTCAACCATACATGCTATGAGAGTTGTGAAAAGTACACAGGAGTTTTAAGAGCACAGGAAATAAAACTATAAAATCTTTTCAGAGAGAGAGGAGGTTTTCAAATGTGATTCAATAAGTTGATGCCTAGGAAATAATTTGAAGTAACAGACAACAGACTTTTGAACAGACTTTTATGCCTCACATTCTCAAGAGCCTGGCCTTATACTTTTAAAATATTAGCCACACAACAAAGATGAGTCAGATACCTAGATGTATTGAATCCATTGGAAAAGGATTTAGTTCACATAAAACAATTGCGACAAATGAACTTGGAGTTAAGTATGGATGGAAGCCTGGAGCCAATTAAAACTAAATGGGAAAGAGATTTAAGTCTGAAAATTGAAGATAAGGGTCGGCAATTATCCTGCCATCTAACCAAACACAAAACTGCACCGCTCTGGATGACTTGATGTATTTTTAATTATCATATTAAGCATTTGACTCTAGTTAGAAAAATGAAATTGACCGTGAGAAAAAAAAAGTCTACTTTCACCAATAATTCAGAGGGAAAAATACCCTTCTGCCCACATGTTGTCTCTACACAAAGACCCAGAAGTGCATAACTGTTCAAAGCCACTCAAAACATATCATAAATTGTACAGAAAGACTTCTCAGTATCTCCTGAGCTGTGTTTACCTCCTATTAATTCTCAATTGATTGTGGAAATATTTAGTTTTGCCTCACATTGTTAACGGTTTTATAGCAGATTACAGGAAAAGAAATGAGAAAGATCTTTAAAAATATGCTGAATAACTCACACCATAGAAAACAACCCAGCGGTGAGGCTCCAGGCAAGAGGGACCCTGCCCTGGACCTATCCATTAGAAGGTCTTATATGTTTCATTTTTGAAGATGGTGTGAACACCTCTGCCAACCCAGGACTGTGCTCTGGATTGACAACCCACTCCTGTGTCTAATTCCCCTCCACAGTCCCTGGAGAAACACTTTACATCTTTTGCCCACATCTTTGAAACAGAAGGCAGCTAAATCTGAATGTCATGAAGGTTTGAAGGTTCTGACCCGCTGACATTAAGCCATGGGGAAAAGATGTCCAGTGGAAGTGCTTGGCTGTCCAGAGACAAATCAATCCATCCGACCCTTCCTTGCTGTGTAAATGCGATAGTTTTTGCAGGCTAGATTACTGTTTCCCAGGAAGTGCCAGGTGTCTATATTCTTCTCTTTCTATTCTAACACAGGGTTCCAGAAATAGTCACAGTTATCCTAACATTTGCAACAGATCCAGGTAACAGTTGAAAAACATTTTGCAACATTATACAGTTCTTATTACCCTTACATTTGTATCTGAGTAAACTGAGATAGTCATTTTCAATACTGAGTGCTGCAACTAAAGATCATTTTATTTTTATCAAAATGCTTAAATATGTTAATTAAGTTCCCAAAAAATTTAGTTGACATTTAACTAGAGAATTTTATGTTAAATGCTTGCAGGTAAAGGCTAGGCTTTAGCTTAATGGTAGCATGCTTTACATTCGATACTTCTCCTTCCAGGGTGATGGAGATAGACTTACCTACCCATCGAGTGCAACTTAAAGACCTTGAGAATTATACATAAATGAATATGAAACACTGAAGAGTAAAGAGAAGAAAGCAGAGTTGTTGGAGTTATGAAGTAGTAACAAAAATAATTCTATGGTCGGGGCTCAGCACAACGGGAGGCGTGAAGAACTGTATTAAAGGGTCATAGCATCAGGAACGGTGAGAACCGCTGCCCTGGGGTTTCATTTTGCTTCATGGGTCTCACACTTGGAGCTGAAGACACCAGCAACAAGGCATATAACGGTCTCAGACCAAAGCACCCTCAACCAACATTTCTCTCTCTATAGCCAAACCCCAACAGTGGACCCTCTTAGCAAGTCGGAAACCTTACATGATCATCACTCTGTTCCCACCAAACACTAGAAAAACCAAGCTGGTCTCACTTCCATTCATGGGCAGCAAAAGCCAAGTGAGAGCCAGGCTCTCCGTACTTGAGCAAATGTAACAAGGTACCCAGCACATCCATGGAGGAGTATCAGAGAAGGTTAAACAGGGAGCCTGGACTTTTAACCTAGCTGGCCAGTAATAAATTTCCTATGCCTTCTGATCATGATGTTTATAGGTACTAGTCTGAGACCCTAGACTTCCACCTCCATGCAGCAGAAACTAAAGGCCTCCTCCATAGGCTCTGAGATAGCAACAATAGAGGCCAGCAGAGGTCTGGACCTTGACCATCTCCAAGCTATAACAAGGCCTCTCTTCCTGCAAAATCAATGAAAACCATATGAGGAAGCTGAACTCCACGTCAACCTGTCAGTGAAGAGGAGCAGCTCTCTTAGATATTTTAGAGAAGTACCTGGGTCTCACCTCCTTCTGGCAGGAGTGAAATGTCTCTTCATCATTGCTACCATACCAAGAGAAGCAAACAAAGTGTTCAAATGACAGAAACAAAAACAAACAAGCCATGAAAATGTTCAGGTTTTGATAGAAAAATCAGTCATCATACAACCAAGGAGATCTCCTACTGAACGAGAAAATGGCAATCAATAGAAGCTCACGCTGAGATGAAAGAGATATCACAATGGCCTGACAAGGATTTTAAAGCGGCAATGATCATAGTGCCCAGGGGCAACTACAAGCACACATGGAACAAACAAAAATACTGAAAGTACCTGTTAAGGAATAAAAGATTGAAAAAGAATAATAAAAAAATCATAGGTCTCAAAAGAAAAAGGAACCAGATAGATGTCTTTGTTGAACCTGATGACCGAGGTTCAATTTCCAGAATCCTCATGGTCAAAGGAGGGAACCAACTAACTCCTCAAGTTGCCCCCTGATTTCTACATATATACTGTGGCTTGTGTGCTCCTCCCTCTCAGACAACATGAATAAATAAATAAATGTTTTGGGAAACCACAATAACTCAAATTAAATGTTCAATAAATGAACAAACATTAAAGCAGGAGATGGAACAACAGAAATTACCCAAAGTGTGCCACAGGAAAAAAAAAAATTAACTAGGGAGGGAAAGTAATTGTGTAGGGACCTGTGAGACCAAAACAAAAGATGTTAATTTTTCTTATTTGTTTCTTTGAGAAATGTCTCACTTTGTAGCCTCAGATGGCCTGGAATTCACTATGTGAACCAGGCTGGCCTTAAACTCACAGAGATCTGCCAACCTCCAACTTAAAAGCATGCCACTACACCCAGCTAAGGTCTAGTATTTTGATCAGTGGAATAAAGAAGAAGTATGATGAGCCTAAGGAAGTATGCAAACAAAATATCTACATACTGGCTGGCAGCACCCTAAGTTTGGAAAGAGACATAAACCTACAGATGCAAAAAGCTGAATAGCTTCAAGCAGGCTATGCCAAATAACTGGATTGGAATTAAGCTCTGATAACTGAAGACAAAGGATGGGTTTCAAGTCATCATAATTGAGCTCTGATAACTAAAGAGAAGCAGGCTGTTGAAAGGTTCCAGGAAACATATAAATAGAATGAGCTTTCTTCTATTTGTTAAATTTCTAAATTATTTCTGTTGGTAGCAGTAAACATTATTACTCCGATATGACTCTAAATGTATGCAGGGAGGGGTTGCTTATGACCATTACGAGTGAGGAACAGCAAGGGAATAAGGAGAAGGTGACACATATATGCTCCACTCCAGTGAGTTAACTGACTTTGGTAAACTGTATAAACACTAGACCTATTCTGACCTGCAGGGGAACCATTCCAAGAAATGCCTGAAACCGTGAATAGGATTAAGCCCTATTTACAATGCATTTTTCTCTATATGTACATAACTACTTTCATTCACGAGTTAGAATAGCAGAGTAATAACAGTCATAATAAAATAGAGCCATTATCACAATATCCTGGAAAACTATGTAACTGTGGTCTCTCCCTAAATATTTTATTGCACTGTCTCACCCAGCTTGTGATGTGAGATGATACAACACCTACATGATGAGGTAAAGTCGGGAGAAGGATGTCTGTGTGTGGCACAGTGTTAGGCTATGTTGAGCACCTGATAAAGAATCAAAGGGAGGTTTGTCTGCTCCTAACCATCCTTTATCACTGAGCCAGGATGATGCTATAGGTTAAAAGTCAAGGAAGGCGATGATAATAGTTTAGGATCATTGTTAGTTGAAGGGTTTCATTTGTTGCTGGCCTGCTTGTTCCTAAAATCTACTGGAAGGACATGATAATGAAAAGCTGTCTCTTAGTAACTCATGGGAGTGTAGCTGTAGAGGGTGTAATCCATACAGGTGACTTTAATGCTTGCTGTCCTCTATCCAAGAACCCTGTTTCATCGTTTTGTTCTTTAATGTCAGTGATGTTTACATTACTGGCTCTACTTGAATTTCTTCTTCACCATCACTTCCTCTTTCTCTGCAAAAGACTCTACAAGTTCTCCATTTCCTCACTTAACACTTTTTGATGGCCTTCAGTGTATTCTTCCACTTCGTTGAACATGTCGGCAAATCCTTCTCTACCAATTTGTCTTGCTGCATGAATGATTTTCCTCATTGTTCCATCCACTCCCTAGGAAGCTTTGAAAGCATCCTTGACTCCACTTCATAGGTCCTCCCAAAAGGTATTTGCTTCTGCTTTAACTTACCCATGTGATGGATGTGTGTATTAATTATGGTTCTCCAGAGTCTCAGAACTTATGTCTTTATAAAGTAATGGAATTTGTTGATGACTTACAGTCTGTAGTCCAACTCCCCAGCAATAGTCAGCAACAGCTATGAATAGAAGTCCAAGGATCTAGCAGTTACTCAGTCCCACAAAGTAAGCAGGCGAAGAGAATCTTCCTTCTTGCAATGTCCTTATGTAGGTCTCCAGCTGAAGGTGTGGCCCAGATTAAAGGTGTGCACCACCAAGCCTGGATCTGGGACTTGCTTTGTCCCAGATGACCTTGAACTCAGAGATCTCCTTGCCTTAGTCTCCTGGGATTCATAGCCGCTATGCCTCAAGATCTCCATGCCAAGATCCAGGTCAGAAACTTGCATCTCCCAGCCTCAAGACCGGGATCACAGATGAGGCTTCCAATTCTGGACTGTAGTTCATTCCAGATATAGTCAAGTTGACAACCAAGAATTGTATTGGCTAATACAATGTGATTGGCTGAGAAATAGTGAATGATATTTAGAACTGTAATATATTCAGACAAGAAGTCTATATCAAATGTTCCCAAGTACCTGGTACACATGTAGCATTGACATACCAAATGTTCTGGTTATGGAGATGAATCCATGAGGTTATGCTTAGAGATACAAAATATATCCTTTACATTCTCATTTTCATAGCACAGATTCAGAATGGCCAAAAGCATTATCCATTATGAATATGAATTTATATTCCAATTTCTCCAAGGACTTCTGAGTAATTTTTTTACTGGAATGACGTACTGTTAGAATTATCCTATAAGCAAAATGTCTATTACCCATATTTTCTGATTATGAAGCCAGAACACAGAAAGGTAATTTTAGCGGGTTTGGGGTGTGTATGTTATCTCCTCCATATGTTAGAGCTGGTTTTGTTGTGTCCTGACTACATACTATAGTCAGTCTGTCCCTCCAAGTTTAGTTCCCTGGTGCCTCTTTTACAGTCTAATGATTGTAGACCTATGGGGTATCTTCTTTTGAAGAAATTCAGTTTAATCATAATTAAAGTCTAGCTTTGCACAATGTTGTTTCCCTTAATTAATTTCAACATTGCTAGAAATGTGGGAACAACTTCTTCATTGGCAGTTAAAGCTTTCCACTAATTTTCTTTTTTCAGTCCAGTCTTGTGTGATATATATATGCATTAAGTGGTTTGGTTTGGTATCCCTTATTTCAGGAAATCCGTTTCTGAAGGTTTTGTAAAATGTATTGAAACATATTGCCAACCATTGGATTATACTTCAATGACTTTCCCACCTTATCTAAGCTCTGTTGTGCTTCAGCTATAATTGTCACAGTTTGAGGCAAAACAACAAAGCTAGCACATGTTTCTTTTCCCTCTTTAATATTTCACAGAATATTTGTTCTTGACTTCAACACCCTTTTTCTACCCTTATTAAGTCAATAGTTTTCACTTAAAGGAGATACATTGCAACTGTCAGCATCATTAGTCTTGTGTTGGGGGCCAATGTTGAGCAAGGTAAAAGTTACCTGAGCACAAGCATTAAGGAACAGCAACAATCAATCCGATAGCCATTAGTTGACTCACAGGAAGCACACACAACAGAAATACACTAGATGAATGAATCTGTATTCTGAGTATGACAAAGAAAGACACACAGGATCTCACCATGATATCAAGAACAACATGGAATTTAAAACTTATGAAGCATTTATTTCTGGAATTTTCCCATATGATATTTTCAAATGTGATTGTTCAGAAATAAACCAAAACCTCAAAATATTAAAATATGATAAAAAGAATAGAGAAATAGTGTATATAGTTATCCCTAACACAACTATATTTAAAACTACACAAAGTGATATACTCAAATATACAATGAACAAGTAAATAAAATGGAATTCTAAAATTGTTCAACTAACTCACAGGAAGTCAGGGGAAAGAAACAGAAAAATCTTTAAAATAGAACAAAGAGAAAAGTAACATCATACTCTGGTACTATCAATAATTATATTAACTATAAACAGCCAAAATATGTAAGCAAAAAGACAAATATTGGGAAAGATAACTAAAGAGGTGACTCAAGTATATGCTGAGTACAAAAATCTCACTCCAGAGTTCACAATACAGTAAGATACAACATAAAAGATGTGGAAAGGACTGTGATGCAAATATTAAATAAATAAAAATTGGGGTGGCCGTGTTAATACCTGCTAGAGTGCAGAGTAAAAAAGAATCTGAGACCCAAAGAGGGCCCTGCATAATTATAAAAAAGGATGTTTTCTCTAAGAAGACAGAACAACCCTAAACATATAGTCACTAAACAGGAGAGCCGCAAGATATGTGAAATAAAAGCTGATAGGTCTATGGAAAACCAGACAAACCTGTAATAATAATTATGAAATTGTACTTCCTTCTCAGCAGTGTTTAAAGGCCTCACAGGAGACTATCAAACATATATAAGCTTATCTAGACCATCAGCCAACAGAACTTAAGTGAGAAGGGTCGAGCACTTCGCCAAACAAGAGCAGAGTATGAACTCTTTCTGAGTGTGTACAGAACACACAGCAACATAGATCAGGCCCTGAGCCATCAAAACAAATCCCAACAAGTTTTAAAGAATTCAAATCACACTGAATTTTTTTTAGCACAGTGGTCTCTAAGTGGACTTTAATGACAGAAAAAGTGATGTTTTTTTTTTTCTTTTTCTGAACAGTTGAAAATTAAACCAGATACTTTTCAATAACTGTTGGGTCAATGCAATTTGAAAGGAAAATTTTTAATACATTTGCAGGAATGAAAGGCATAATATATTAAAAGATAAAGAGGAGCGTTGAGAAGTACACTCTACCACAGAGAACAATAGTAAGGAGAAGTGGTCGTAAATCAACACTCACCCCTATATCTATAACCTCCTTTTAAAAGTTAGTGAGATAGCGTAAAGTAAGGAGGAGAGAGGAAAAACAGCAGAAATAAGTGAAAACAAGATGGAAGAGTCAGGGACAATTACATTTCTTTGGAACTGGCAAAACTCTAATAAAACCAACAACAACAACAAAAGTAAAAATGGAAAGAGACATCAACTACCGGTGTTCAGATGGTGTAGAATATTGTTACAGACACAGTAGACATTAAAAATCATAAGTAAACCCCATAAATAATTTTTTATGCTTAAATTTAATAAATCAACTCTTCAAAGCACAGCCTGCCATCCATAACCCACCCACGTGAAACAGGTCACTTCATGTCTGCGGAATTATAACAAGTTGAATCTATAATTTTAAAATTTCCAAAAGAGAACTTTCCAAGCCCATATCATTCCACCGGAGAATTGTACCAGCTGTTTGATAACAGATCAATACCAATTCTACACAGAAAATAGAAGAGAAGCAAGCCTTTCCCAGTTCATTCCCTGAAGTCACTGCAGCCTGATTCCAACACCTGATAAAGAGAGCACAAAAACTGAGAAAAGAGAAACTGAAAACCACCATCCCTCGTGGATACAAACACAGAGCCCTGTAAAAAAAAATAGAACTCATGAATAGATAACAACCCATTATATGAGGTAACCAAGTAGAGTTTATTCCAGCGATGCAAGCCGTCTTCCACATTTAAAAAGCAATACAACTGCCATTTTATTTAGCTATCATAATTCCTAAGTGCTTTCTAAACACTTATCTTCATACATGCGGATAAATATAGTGCCCAACCCCCCCACCAAAGAAGCTTCCCTTTACAACAGGGACTAGTACAGAAAACCACACTGGTCAGAATGGGTAGAAAAACTGGTGGTGGGGTGCCTGATCCCAGTGGATAGATCTACAACACAACTCCTGCGCCTAAGGACCAGATAAGATCGTGAAAGACACAGCAGAAAGATGGTAAGAACCAAAGTACCAGGAGATTTGCTGTGAGATTTCGTTGCCTGGAAATAACATGGAAGCTATACCCATGATACTTCAACAATATGGCTGCCTAAGCAAGACCTGGACAAGGACAATACCACTATACATGCTATCATGGAAGGGGGAAATCTCATTGGGCCCCACTCCTAAATGAGGAACTACAGGAACTGGAGAATCCTGGGAGCATGAGAAGTAATCTTCCTCTAGGACTGAGTCCTTAAATTGATTATCCAGTAGCAAGTGGTCAGCCCTGATCATGTGCCTGTAAGCAACAACTCAGCAGGCTATATTAATATATAAGTTATATTATGTATTAACACTTATAGGTGTGTGGTATGTGTATGCATGCATGTGAGCGAGTGTGTGTGTGTGTGTGTGTGTGTATGTGTGTGTGTGTGTATGTAATAATAATAAAGAGGGGGCAGGAACGACTTAGGGGTGGGAGGATTGAAGGAAGAAAATAATATAATACGATAAAGATTCTCAGGAAAATGGAAAGAGAGAGTCACTACCCCCTCTCTGTAAGAACACTTACCAACACCCTACAGCGAACACTGTACTCAGTGTGAAAACCCAGCTGCTCTCCCCTTAAGATCCCAAGCCTGAATGGTATGTCTGCCCATGATGCTTATTCACCATGCTCTTGAAAGTAAATAGACAAAGGAAATAAAAGGCACATAGAGAAAAAAAATGATGAAATTCGAAATAAAACTGTCTCCATTTGTTAATTAAATCTTTGCCTACATAGACTATTCCATGGAAACTATAAAAACTAATAAACAAAAGCATCCCAGAACTAACATGTGTTTACAAATGCCACAGGACACATGATCAACTTCATTACATTTCCTAGCAATGAACTCATGGATACCTTGATTAAAAATAGCACACCATTTATACCAGCCCCCAAATCACTTAGCTGTAATCAGATGTCAATGAAACAAAACATGTATAGGATTTGTGCCCTAAAGCTTAAATACTGATTAAAGTAATGGAAAAAAATCTAAATAAATAGATATACCACATACATGGTTTAGAGCACTCAGCAAGAAAAAAACAAACAAACAAAAAAAAAACATCAACTTCTCCCAAATATATAGATTTTGCACAAATCCTGTCAAAAATCTCAGCAACATTTTAAAAGCTAACTAAATTATCCAAAAACTAAAAGAGAAAGGCAAAGGAAATTCAATAAGTAAAACTGCTTTTGAAATAAAATAATAAAGCAGAAAGACCCAATCCAATTCATCCTAATATACAACTACTAAGTTAGTGAGAACTGATGGACACAGAGAGAGGGGGGATAAGAGGGGGGGGGAGAGGGAGAGGGAGGGGGAAATGGAGGGGGAGGGGGAGAGCTGAGTATGTAGAGGATTGCCTTATCTGGCATCAGTGGGAGGGGAGGCCCTTGTTCCTGTGGAGGCTCAATGCCCCAGCATAGGGGGATGCTAGGGTGGTGAAGTGGGAGAGCACCCTCATAGAAGCAGGGGGATGGGGAATGGGATGGGGGTTTGTGGAGATGAAAAAGGGAAAGGGGATAACATTTGAAATGTAAATAAATAAAATAACCAATAAAAAGAAAGAAAAAGAACTTCTACAAACGGCCCAGGAGCAACTGGACATACATAAGCAAACAAACAAAACCTCACCCCACCTATCACTCCTAGTTTAAAAATCAACTCAAATGTACTCCAGGCTTAAATAAAAAACATAAACCTATACATTTTTGGACAAAACGGGAAGGGAAAATGTGATCAAGGACTAAGCAAAGAAAATAATTAAACAGAAGGGATGGTGAGAAAGAAGAGGAACAAAGAAACCAATAGACAGAGCCATCTTAGGCTGGAGTTCTTGTTCCATAGCCTTGCACTTAAACTGGACACCAAAAAGTGCCACTCAAAATAGAGTGGAATTTTTCAAAATTAAGGCATTACATGAAAGGAAACGTGCATCTGCATGTGAAAGGTTGACATAAAGATTCCATTACTGATAGCAATGTTATCTTGGCTGTAGAAATGTCTTTGTCCCAATTAGTTATGTAAGATATTACTGACAGAAGAAAACAGGTCAATGATATGTGAGTTCTTTTTGTGTCACTCTTATACCTGTGTAATTATCCCAACACAACAAACTGTAAATTATATTCATTTCTTTATCATTTGTATTTCTTTTCATATATGTGATTAAAAATACTTTAGGAACACTTCTTAGTAACATACATGAAAACAATGTTAAATTTTTAATTGTTAGCCTTTACTTCTATTTATGTCTTTGATGAAAATATATTCAAATGTTATCCCTGTTCCACAGCCTTGCACACCAACCTAAGTCACCCTTCACTGCTGCTCATACACATACCTCCCTCTCTCCATCCTGGACCCTCGAACTTCTTTAATATATCCTGCTGGTTTGTACTTCTCTGCTGGTTGGCTCTGCCTCACAAATAACCTAAAAACAACTTTTCACCACTCTTAAACCCATCACCTCTGGGAATTCTCAGTCTGTCCCCTCCCCAACGGGCCAACACTAAGAGCCTTCACCTTGCTTCTGTGGCTATGATGTTAAATGTTGGTGTTGGTGCCCACCCCTTGATTGCTTGTATGTCTTCCCTGTCTTCATATCCATGAGCACTTTGAGCTGTGTGACTGTTTTCCACCTTTGCACTGCCAACACTTCAAATGATACATATGAAGTGATCTGCAAATGCTGCTGACATGGCTGAACTCCAGCCTCACATTTCTCCATCGATTTGTTTCTTTGTTCCTTTTCCTTCTCACCATTCCTCCCATTTAATTAAGTTTTTACTTTCCTAAAGTCTCTTGGATTCCTTTGAAGGACTAATGTAGAATAAATATCTCATTTCAGTCATCTGTGTGCATATAAGCCTAATAGACTCCTGGGGTAGGCAGTGTGCATTTTTACACATCCTTTAGACATTTGGAAGAACTCAAAGCTGATTGATGAATGAATGAACAATTAAATGGATGACCACCACATACCCCAGATATTACATAAAAGCCATTGTTTGCTTTTCTCTAGGACCTTGGAGAAATAAAGACAGATGCTGAGACGGAGAGACAAAGAGCCACACCAAACTCATAAAACATAAAGAACTCCACAAAGCAAGAGAATGAAGAATGAGCATGTGGCCAAAATCATGAAGGTCTGTGCATAGCTTTTGAGACTGGATTCAGTCCTGTGGATTGTTCTTTCTGACTAATGGAAGGAAGGAGAATGGAAATTCATCACATCATCTCCAGCTGCCTAGGAAGGGTCTCGGTGTGAGTCCTGTTCCTCATGAATACAGAAAAATAGAGACAGAGAGATGTCAGAACCATCAAATAGAACATCTAAGTTTTAAAAATCTCAGCCTTGATAAATTGATAACATACCTTCAATTGTAATGAATCCACATGTTTGCTTTTAATAGCATTTGAGTGGTTTAAAATAGTACATAGTGAAGAGTGTAAGTTTTAGCTGTCTGGGCCTGAGTTCAAGCCCTGGCCTGACCCTCTGAGGCCATAGGATACTGTAAGCTCTGAATCTCTTTTCTTGAGTATAAGGTATAATATCGGAGACTAGAGAGATATCCCAGCAAATAAAAGTACATACTGTTCTTGTAGACTGGCCCTAGCTCAAGTTCCAGCACCCATGTTAGGAGGCTCACAACCAGTTTAACTCCAATTTCAGGGGAGCTGGTGCCTCTGGTCTCCATGGGCCCTGAACACACATGCACATACCCATACCCATATCTATACAGATACAAAAGCTCTAAAATCAGTAGAAAAATTAATCTTTAAAGTGTGTTATAAGAGCATGTGCCTGCAGGATATGTAAGAAGCAAATGAGATTGATGCCTGTCAATTTCAGGGTATAATGCCCAGCATGTGGTAGGCATAAAAATTATAGCTGGCCCTTCCCTCATCAAAGTCACCAATCTCTAGGTTATAAACTTCAAAACACTTTCGTGTGAAATGATTCTTCTTTCTGAAACTGCATTAGAAGCAGAGTTATAACACCAGGAGAATACTTAGGGAAAGTATGATATGCATGAAAAATGTTATGGTAGACACCCTGCAGGGCTCTCAATAAATACTTGTGGACTGACAAATGTGTTGTCAGCGCATAAAATCATATAGATAGAAAGGGATAACTGCATAAAAGGGTGATTTGAAATCCACACAGGATAATGATTACACTTCAATAAGTATTTTACTTTTTTGAAGCAGTATTAAAGGAAACTGGAAGTCATTTTTTTTAAATCAAGTTTTCTTTGGCAACTGCAAGTTGATATGAATGCCTATAGGCTCAAAAGCACAGTGTCCAAAGTGCTGATGTCTTGCTGATAAAATTTTTAGGTTAGAATCAAAGGTACTATATGTATCCAGAGATGTGTTTGTGTGTGTGTGTGTGTGTGTGTGTGTGTGTGTGTGTGTGTGTGTGTGACCTTCTTCTGGTGTCTGTGACTAATTCCTTCCAAATGACATAGAGAAAGAGCCTGACTCTCCTATGATCCCATAATTGAAGACCCTGATGGCAGATCTTCTAAAGCATCTGCATCCTAATGACAAAGTTCACCTTTTGAGTATCTGCTCCACTTCCAGGCCCTGCAGAAGGCTCTGGGACAGCCAGCCAGATGCAACAAGATCCAGTCCTCATGTAACAAGGGGTAAACAAGAGTATTTAGCTATATTTGAGCTATTGTCCAAGACACACAATGGCAAAGAGAATGGTTGGGTTACCTAAAGCTCTAAGGAACTACTTCCAGAAATAGGAAACAGTTGAGCTAGACCCTAAGAAACTAGTGAAGCCAACAAGCAGTAACCAGTTTGTGCAGGAATACAGCTCTGCTACAGGCCCAAATAACAAGATGAAATAAGAGTAAGTCATAAGACCTGGATTGTTTTCAAGGGAGATATAGTGGGGTAGCATGAATATACCATACACTGCCTGTGAAGATGATGGAAAACCATTACAACAGTGGGGTGATATATGGCCCCAAGGTCCCATAACCTTCAGTAACCTTCATAACCTTCTGTAAGTTCATTAGGTTCATCTAATTATTTTTCAATAAAATATCCAAGGATGGTATTGGTTATAGGTCACTAAATAGGCCTCTCTCATCAATTCCTCACTCCTTGTAGGTTCTTCAATTCATATGAAAAAAGACATCCAGATTACACAGATCTTGGAGATGAGTGGGAGACATGAAGGTCAGAGAGAGAAAGGGATTCAATCGTTCATCCTAAGCAACTTGATGGCCTAGAAAAATAACCAACATCCTGGAAGAATAAAGCCTTTGACAATGTCAGAAAACCTGGGATCTTCAGATGGTGCGTGAGCCAGTTCTTCATGTTATGAAGCCTAAAAAATAGCTTCCCTTTTCCACTGTGTGAGAAAGGAAATTTTCTCATAAAACACAAAGGCAGTATTGCCAACTCAGGCAGAGATCTACAACACCATAGATCATCTTATGCCATTGAAATAGTCATCATTCCACACACGGGCGTCCACAGAAGGTATTACTAGGGGACCACGATTTTCCCAGGAAACCCAGGAAAAATAAGCAAAAGAAAAGAGTGAAACTATTCATTGTCCTCTTAAAAAGAATGCTCTTTTTTTATTTACAGAGACACTCACACAACCCTATTTATGGAAACGTTGTTCACAATAACCAAGTTATCAAATTAGCTTTATGTGCCCATCAACAGATGAATAGATAAAGAAAACGCTGGATACCTGTACAGAGGAGTACTATTTAGTGGTAAAGGGGAATTAACTCTTGTTGCTTGCAAGAAAATGAACAGAAGTGGAGTTCATTGTGTCAGGTGAAATAAGCCAGACTCAGAGCATGTTTTCTATCATGTTAAACCTTGGTTTAAAAAGGAGACAAGAATGGAAGTAGAATTTTTGGGGAAGGAAGCCATCAGGATAGGAAAGGGGAAAATTTAGGGATGAATATAATCAAAATATGTTATACACATATCATAGTGTTTCTAGTGCTGTGATAAATACCATAACTACTTCATCTGAATGGATTTACTCAGCTTACAACTCTCAGGTCACACTCAATTGCTGAGGAAAGTCAGGACAGGAACTCAGACAGGGTAGGAACCTGGAGGCAGGAGCTGTTACAGAGGCCATGGAGGAGTGCTGCTTACTGACTTGCTCCCCATGGCTTGCTCAGCCTTTCTTATAGCACCCAGGACCACTGACATAGAAGTGGTCCCACCCAAGATGAGCTGGCCCACTACCTACATCAATCATCACTCAAAATGTACAGCAGGCATTTCCCAGCTGCCAGTTTGGTGAAGGTATTTCCTCAACTGAAGGTACCTCATTCCCAATGACTCCTGCCTGTGTCAGGCTAACATAAAAACTAGCCAGTACAGCATATGTGAAGTGTCAGGATGAAGCTCACTGTTCTGTGCAACTAAGACACGACAACAACAATAAAACAAGCACATGTTTGAGGCGTTGTGGAAATTTCCAGTAGCTGAGTTAAAACTACCACTTCAAATATTTTCTTCTCAGTTTCAGGTCTTATGCTTGCCACGAAGTAGTCACATGTCTTTTCACAGGGTCACATTATTTCTCTGGGCTTTTAATGTTTCTTCTATAAAATGAAGAAATAACCACATGAACTCCAAAGTCAATTCTCATTCTGACTGTTTATAATTATGTTTTGATTTTTTTTAAAAGCCAAATATCTAGTTATCTCAAACCCTTATTCTGACTAATAACCAATTGTCTAAGGCTTTAGAAATCTCCCAGAGCACAGGAGTGGTTGCAGATCCAAACAGCTTAGTGCTGGATGGGCCCCTGGTTAGTTTCTTTGCCCTAATTTGCTAATTTTGTCAGATGCACCGAAGTCAAGACAATGGCTGCCCCACAAAGAAGTAACTCGAAAATAAACATCTCTTTTGCTCTCTGTGGTTTTGCTTCCTTCCGGAAATAAAGCTCAGGGCTGCAGATGGGGCCCAGGACAGCAAACACTCTACTGAATTCAGTACAGTTTCCTTTGCTGGGAGATATCAGTAAGCACCACTGAGTGGCTGCTTGTGTGTGTGTGTGTGTGTGTGTGTGTGTGTGTGTGTGTGTGTGTGTGTGTATGTCTGTCATCAGGCAAAAAACACAGCTGGGATGTTCTCCACTAGAGACCCCTAGCTTTTGATGCAATCAGTGAAGCACTGGCCTAATATTTTAAGAATCACCCTAGAGCTGTGGTTTTGGTAAGACCCCAGATGCGGTTTAAGCCTCAGTGGAACCCATGGGGTAGGGAGTGAGCCAGTTGGCCACAGGTGCAAGAACACAGTTTCACTGAACCGAGCAGCAGCACCTAGGGACCACCTTCCCCCAGCAGGGACCTCTTGTGTATGTTAGTAAAGGGCATCCCAGGATAGAGTTTAAAAGCATGTGTCCATGTCAGAGAGCAAGAAGCAGGAGTGAGCCTTGCCATTGGCCCACTCTCTTGACTTGAGATCTCCAAGCCTCAGCATCTTCATCCATAAAAATCACACTAACAATAGACTCAAATAACAAGGGTTGGCAAGAGGGCTATTAGATAATACAAAACACTAAGGTAAAATGCCTGGCGTACCTCCAGCACCGAGCCTCACTGGAGCTTGAAACAAAAGCGAAAACCTGCAATAATGATCCAGTCTTTTCTTATACAGTTCACTATTTGCTCTCTGTGAATTTTGTGCCCTGGTTCTGATCTTTTAAATGTGTATCTATTTTTATGTGTGTGGATGTTTTGCCTGTGAGTATATCAATGCATCACGTGCATCTCAATGCCCGAAGAGTCTAGAAGAGGGTGTTGGGATCCCCAGGGACTGCACGGTTATGTTGTGGTCTCTGACAACTGACTGAACTTGAGTCCTCTGAAAGAAAGAGCAACCAGTCCTCTCTGAACCATCTCTCCAGCCCCACTAATTCTGATTTTTAAATATAAAGCCTGGGGCTATAGCTCAATCTTAGAAAAAATACCACCTAGTGTGCTAGTGTGAAAGAAAAAACAAACAAACAAACAAACAAACAACAACAAACCAGCAAAGTTAATTGTATTAGATGTTAAATTTTTGTTTCTTTGTTGTTTATTTGTTTGTTTTCATTTGTTTTGGAAAGGAGTCTCAAACAATCCATACTGATCTTGAGTGTCTGCCTCTCCTGCTCTCTCCCTCCAGACTGCTGGAATCACAGACGTGCCCTTACCATGCCCAGAAGCTGCTACCATGTTCGCCATACCCACAGGAAGCCGATCACACAGTCTGGTCCTTGATTATCTCATGCCTTATCCTAGACATTGTTCCAATCCCCTATGTCCTGTTTTTTTAACTAATTTGTGCAATCATTAATGAAAGAATTTATGACATATGTCTGTATCCTTAAAACTGGCAAGTATGTAGATGTTCAAGTAGGCACTTGCCTGCAGATTGCCCACAGCCCACGGTAGACAATTTACCACTCTGCCATCCCCTATTGCTTCATGGGTTTGAAAGTTTTGTTTCATGATCCTAGAGGGTAGGGATACCATCTGGCATTTTCTGTGCCATCTCTGACACATAGCTTTGGGCCAGGAATCAAAGAACTGGCAGAAGTCTTTGAGTTCGGCTGATCCCACCTGCTCACTTTCCAAATAAGTCATTTGATGCCCAACGAGGTCCCACAGTGGTGGCCAAATCAGTGAGATGAATCTAGAATGTTCTTCCGGGTCTCATGAGTTCTTTCCATTCCAGCACTCAGATTTTATTTTTTATCTCTACTCAAGCACAGAGTTGTACATCTAAAAAAAATAAAATCAACAAATAGTATAGATCATTGGTTTCTGAAACTAAATAAATATTTGCTGAAAGTGGCACAGGGAGTTCTTGCCCTGGAAGATGTATGTGTATTTCCTAATACACCTGTACATTCTGTCTCAGTAACCAAAAGAACAGTGTTGGATTGGAAGACAGAAACCTTCAAGTTTGAGTCCTGGTGTCACTGTTTCCTAATCACGTGACTGTGAGTGAAATTGAATTTTATATGTAATTTGCTTCACAGAAATTATGATTGTAATAGAGGTAACTAAAATTATGAGGCATTACATTAAAAAAAAAAAAACAACAAAAAGCTCTGTGCTGTGAATGTTCGGGAAGGGTACGGTGGATTCTTGTACTTACCTGTGCAGCTGTTCTAAAAGTCTAAAATTACTCCCAAGATTTTTTAAAAAAATAATAATAATATGTCACAGTTCTTGTGGGTTTTTATGTTGGTGAAGAGGGTTTTATTTGGCAGGTGAGGATAACTGTTATTTTTCTCTCCCCAGAAAAGAACACAGGAAAAGAATAGTTATATCCACCCTTTTAAGAGAGGTCAAGCAAAAGATGGTCTCCTGTCACATTATATGCTGAGAAAGTGAGACCTGGAAATTGCACTCTCTAATCTACAAGATGAGAATTAGTATGCCTCTCTTGGGCGTTCCTGTGGGGAAAAAGAGACAGTGAGGCAAAGAGTGGACCTCCTCGGGGGTCTGATACATGGCAGTTTCCTTCTTAAGACATTCCACAGGAGGCTTAGTCAGCCCCATTGAGAAGATGCCAGTGGGACCGCTACAGAGGACAGCATGTGTTCCGCTGACTTCTTCAGATAGCCTCCCTGTGTTTCCAGCTTTTGAGGAGCTGTTGGGTGACTGAGCCCCCTCCTCCTGCCCCCAACAGTGAGCGCTGGCCTCTCCACAGCCACTTTTAGAAGATAGCTTGCACTCTGCCCAGTCCCCTGCAGGCAGCTTGGTCCCTGCACTCCATTCTAAAGAACTGCTCGTCCTCCACTGTTGGAGAGAGAAGCAAATGTCATGCTGGCTGCCTTGCTTTTCAGTTTGAAGTGCAAGAGAACCTGACGCCACCAGCCAAGTAGACAGACCCAGACCCCCTGATCCACAGAGCCCTACGGAGCAGAACTGCTCATTTCTAGAACCAGCCTTGCTCCCTTTGGCTGACCAAGACTGCTGACATGAAAATTAACTTGACATCCTTTGCTTCGAGAAAACAGCTGTAGTAATTAGACCTTGTCAGTTTGTGACAGTGTAGGCTGTGCCTGGTGTTCTGAAGAGAGATTTGGGAGATAAAAAAGAAATCAAGTTTCAGTGTCCTGCTCTGACAGGTTGCAAGTTTTCTTAATTTAGTTTTTTCCTAACTATTCTCAGTGTTCTTAAAAATCATCCAAATGTCCTAGAAATTGAAAATACTTTCACACATACAGAAGGTGTGTTCTCTCAAATGTCTCATCTACCTAAAGGGAGACACATACTCTTCAAAAGTGCCCAGAGGAGTCGCTCAGATAGTGGGATCCATCATGGATATTTCTCATGCACCTAGGATACTTAGCAGCTAGGTATCTTTCATAGGGACTCCCTCCCCTGGTGAGGCAGAACAGATTTCCATCCGTGTAAGCTAGGAACGATAGAAGCATGTTTGGCCAGCACTCTCCTGTCCCCTGAAGCTGGCAGCCTGGCTATGAACCAGACTTCACCAATCAAAAGCACACAACCCATAAGTGTAGATTCGAAACTAGTGGCTCAAAAAAAAAAAAAAATCAGGAGATGCACAGAGCTCATTCTGGCACTGAGGGCAGCTGTGTGGAGTCTACTACTGCATGTGCCTGTGGAAACGGCTTCAAGGGAGGTGGCCAGCATTTGCTGTCAGCATGACACAGGGACAAGTTGAAGCATCTGTGCCCAGCAGGGACAGCATGGGCATTCACCAGGGCAGTTCTTCATCACAATCTGAATGTGGTACAGCCACTGAGCCCAGACCCTTTGCCCTTCTGGAAATTCTGCGAAGCAGGACCAGCTTTCCAGTATGCTCTCTGTTGAGTCACACAAGGCTCCAGGTCCAGCAGGGCTCTGTGCTTGTTTTAATGTTCTGCTGTTGCCTGAGACTCTTTGAACAAGAGACCTTACACTTTCTCCTTGTTTGACCTCTAAGAATTATGTAGCCAATTCCATTGTAAACTAGTTAATATTCTTCAGGTCAAGGCCCTACTCTTTTATACGCATAAGCTCTTCGGTGAACTAATAATGACTGGAAAGAATTTTTTTATTGTATAAAATAAAATATACAGGAAACAAATCATATGGAAATACAACTGTTTAAAAAAACCCAATGTGCAGTAGCATGGCATTTGCACCACCTTAAATTAAGTTTACCTACTGGCAAGACTCATAAGTTTGTTGTTCAGAAGTCAGGCTAAGAACAAATGATATTCAGAATGTATGCATCATCGGAAATGTGACACAAAGTGTTACCAACCAGACTATGGCTTTATTTTTTTTCTCACAATGCAAGAGAAGAATCAGGAAAAGCACGGCAGCACCAACCAAATAAAGTTTTACAGGAACTTGTGTTTGAGCACCAGAAGGACAAGCAGGGATAATGGCTCCCTGATTGGCACTCTGAGGTGTCAGACACAGTGTCTAATAGTCCGGACACCATCTCTGCATAGGCACCGGGGAGCTTGCCACACACAGGCTAGGATTCTTGCACACGATTCATCTGACCTTTGTTCTCAGCACCACGTCTCTCATTGGATTAAGCCTGTTTATATTTGGGTCACAGATAAATGACAGAAGACTCATTACCCCTGGGGAATCATGCATTGGAAGAAGCTACCAGCTCCTGGACCTGATTGCCTGTGGACACATCCGGTAAAAACAGCTTACTTATGTCAGGGAAGTGAACTTTGCCAGGTATTCAGGACCTGAATTGTGTCTCATTGTCCCATATGATATTTTAAGCCTGTTAATTTCAAGAGATCATGGGTAAAAGCCTATATGTTTTGTTTTTTACTATTAGGGACATTGACATTATGATTTCTTGGAAACACTTGAAAAAAATTAAAAAAAATAAACAGAAAAACTCATTGACTTTTCTAGGGACTTATATGAGCCCACTTTTTCCAGGTCGCAGGTTGGAAGCATTGTGTAACCATTCATTTAGCTCGGAACTACTATAGCCTAGAAGAGCCAGATATTACAAAAATGCTAATCTGAAACAAAACATTATCAACAGTATAATTATCAATGAAACCAAGAAAGTAAGGAACCAAAATAATGAGGGTAGGGAAAACCTGACTGTATCTACACAGATATGTCTATAGGGTTGCCTTGTCCAAAAGTATATAGCCATTTGCCTACTTCCATTTGTAGCAAGTGGTTTATCTCAGTATAGCAAGCCATATTAATAAGAACAAAGTGTCTTCCCTGTGAAAATAAAGAAAGTTGAAAGCCAGAGGGTTGTCAAGCACAAATCTAGAGCATCTAGTAACTCAGAGAGATCTGTGCAGAGGGTTATCAAGCACAAATCTAGAGCATCTAGTAACTCAGAGAGATCTGTGATGGTTTCTCCAGTCATCTGGGCCCACATAGCTAGCTTATGGACTAAGAGTTTTTTAGAGTGACTTAATACTATATGAAGCAACTCTATAGGTCCCACAATGTACCTGACTCCTGCTAGGATTAACCCAATTATCTTCTTCGATCTTGTCACAGGACAAGTGATACCTATTCCCCCTGGGTCCTAGCATACGCATTTTTCTTAAAATTGTGTCATTTATGTAGTAGGAAGCTTATACTTAGTAGGAAGTTAAAAACACAAAACAGGAATTCTCCTCATAATGTAATAAGATTAATGAGTGACTGTACTGGCTGGTTTTGTGTGTCAATTTGACACAAGCTGGACTTATCACAGAGAAAGGAGCCTCCCTTGAGGGAATGCCTCCATGAGATCCACCTAAAAAGTATTTTCTCAATTAGTGATAAAGGAAGAAGTGCCCCTTGTGGGTGGTTCCATGCCTGGGCTGGTAGTCTTGGGTTCTATAAGAAAACAAGCTGAGCAAGCCAAGGGAAGCAAGCCAGTAAGTAACATCCCCCCATTGCCTCTACATCAACTCCTGCTTCCTGACCTGCTTGAGTTCCAATCCTGACTTTATGTGGTGATGAGCAGCAGTGTGGACGTGTAAGCAGAATAAACCCTTTCCTCCCCAACTTACTTCTTGGTCGTGATGCTTGTTCAGGAATAGAAACCCTGACAAAGACAGTGACCACAAAGATATAGACACCCCAGGATCAAACATGCCAGTGGATAGTTGAATAACTGAACATCAATTAGAAGCTTTACCAAAGGCTGGGCAGACAATGGAGATGGAGGACGTTCCTCTCAGCAATGAATCTTTAGATGCCATGATCACTCTGGATCTGCATGGCATCAGATACAGTTGAGCCTCCACTTAATAATCTCTTCACTCATCCATAGTGAACACTAGTTTGAACTGCTATGTTTTGACCCAGTATGTAGGAAGGAGGCTGAAATCAAGTAGGGCCATTGGGCTGACACTCTTAGATGGATTCAAAGTTGACGAGGAGCTCTGGGGAGGCATTTTCAGACACAGAATCCTAAATCCTGATCATCTAGTTATTTAGGAAGAGGTGCTGACATGTACCTTCTAGGAGTAGCCAGCCCCCACATTCCTATATTGCTTTTTGTACTTGGTTCTGACTAATTATGCATCTTCGGACCCAGCTGGCTTCATCCATTAAGAGGTCATTAGTGACAAATGACCTGCCATACATTATCTCAAAGGGGGTAAATTTTAAACCCAGTGCAGGTGCTATGGTAATGTAGAAGTCTGAGAAACATCTGAATCAAGAACAACTGGGTCTCCTGACAGTTTAAACATTTTTTATAGTCTGGAGTTTCCTTTGGACGTTTCCTAACGACTCTGGGTGCCAAAATTCCTTTTTGTTCCACTTTTTAGAATTAATTTTTAGTAAGCATACAAAAATAATGGATTTGATGTTTTCATACATATATGTCATTGAACTTCATTCTTCTTCATTCACACCTTATGAAGGCATCCACGCCCACCAAAGGATAGCTGACAAATGATTCTCTCTTGTCCTGGCTTTTTGAAGACCTATGTATCCTTTGAAGAGGATGGTGGGACTCAGTTTTCTAAAAACATCTCTCCCAAGCAAAGCATAGGTCATTTTGTCACACACAGAAAGGAATGAGTAGTGGTGGTGAGCTCAATTTCAAAACTAAGGGGATGGGTAAATTTGTTAACTTTGGGCTGCCCATCTACACCTATGCATTCCACACTATAGAAAGGGCCAACAAATCTGACCAGGTTACAAAAGGCATCTTCAGAACCCAGAAAAAAATCCTGCTTCCCTGTTGCCAAGCCAAGGGTTCCTGGGGCTCTGCTATGTGATGCCAGTATCTCCTCAGTGCTGATCTTTCTCTTTCCAGGACTGTGCTTGTGTTGGGCTCAGAGCTGGTTGTTGCTCCACTGGCCTTTGCTGGGACCAGAGAAAGCTCCTATTGTTATACCCTTCCCTTGGGCAGTATTCACACCAAACCCAGTGAAGGCATTGTTGTTCTCCCTGAGTAATCTTTGGGGGATATTGGGTTCCCCTATTGTGGTAGTCAAATCAGCACCTCCAAGAGCTACATCTATCTCTTTTTCTAGTCTATACAATTTTCTGGTTTTTTCCCCCTCCTTCACCTGGCTTCAGTTGTTCTAGTTACCAAAGGACTTGTCTTTCACGATGAGAGCGGGGTTTTTGGATATCTCCTCAATTTCTGTTCTCAGATGTCTATGGCTACCTGTACCATAAAATGCATAGCCAATAAGGCTCTTCCCTCCCTCTATTCTGAGTAGAATGTTAATGTCTTTAGAAAGCATCTGGTAAGCAGTTACATGCCACAGAATTTTTTTTCCTTTTCTTGGGTTGCTTCCTTTTCTTTACCATGAGATAAGTTTGATTAGACAGCTCCCCATTCCTTCAGAAACACAGTTATAAGATAAGCCACTCTAGCCCTAAGGGTGGAATCTTTGTGAATCCAGCAAATATCTGTGTTAGTGACCACATCTTCCTTGGACCATGAATACTATGGCCTTGGGCACTAGATACTAGCACATGAGCTTCTTTTATAGATTCTTTTAACACATCTTTCTTTACACCTTTCATCATCCAACAATGAGCTAGTAGCACAATAATATCCTCCCAAGTCAACTCAAGGATCTCATTGATGGATATATAAAACAATCTATGAGAAGTTGCCAAGTCTTTCCTTACACTTGGCTGTTCCCATTACTAAGAAGAGAACACATGCTCTAATGACTTTTTTTTTCCTTCAGCTGATATTTCCTATGGCTACATGGTTCCCTTTGATTAAGACCAAGCACCAGTTTGTTTCATAACCTCAGCCCCATTTAAAACAGGATTAGTGGGTAGGTAGTCCAATGGTCATGAAAGAACAGGGCTCTACTTCACACACAGCAGAAAAGGAGCCAAGACAGGCAAAGCTATTGGTTGATATAAGATTCATAGAAGGTGCCACTGAAGATAATTCAGTGGGGTATTGTGCCAGAAATGGAGAAGGTCTAAGATTCTGAAGTTTAAGCTGCTAGGGAGGTATGCATGAGTTAAAGGTAGAAATCAGATAGAATGTAAGGGTCAATAGGGCTAGAGGCCTTAGAAACAATAGACACTTCAATTCAAGCATAAGCCCATCAGCACAGGGTTCTGATATAACTTCATGGAAATGAAGGATTTCTTCTCACTTCTTCTAACAGATCAGGTTAGAGTTTAAGAGCCAGTTGTCTGGCCAATGCCCTTTGTTTTCCAGCTTGTATTTAGGCAAGGCAATATTGTAAAAGAAAAAAATCAGTGTTTTTCTCCTTGAGACCACCAAGCTTAAATTGGTCCCAAAGTAATCAGATACCCTCCTGGAGGATCTCCTGGTCAACCAGGAGTAATCCTCCTGGCTAGAGAGGAGGTGACTGACAATTTGAGATCTGGGTAATAGGTGTAACGCTCTTGAGAAGACTCTTTTTTTTAATTTTTAATATTTTTTATTACATATTTTCCTCAGTTACATTTCCAATGCTATCCCAAAAGTCCCCCATAGCGCCCCCCACTTCCCTACCCACCCATTCCCATTCTTTTGGCCCTGGCATTGCCCTATATTGGGGCATATAAAGTTTGCAAGTCCAATGGGCCTCTCTTTCCAGTGATGGCCGACTAGGCCATCTTTCGATACATATGCAGCTAGAGACAAGAGCTCCGGGGTACTGGTTAGTTCATCATGTTGTTCCAACTATAGGGTTGCAGATCCCTTTAGCTCCTTGGGTACTTTCTCTAGCTTCTCCATTGGGAGTGCTGTGATACATCCAATAGCTGACTGTGAGCATCCACTCCTGTGTTTGCTAAGCCCCTGCATAGTCTCACAAGAGACAGCTATATTTGGGTCCTTTCAGCAAAATCTTGCTAGTGTATGCAATGGTATCCGCGTTTAGAAGCTGATTATGAGATGGATCCCTGGATATGGCAGTCTCTAGATGGTCTATCCTTTCATCACAGCTCCAAACTTTGTCTCTATAACTCCTTCCATGGGTGTTTTGTTCCCAATTTAAGAAGGGGCACAGTGTCCACATTTTGGTCTTCATTTTTCTTGAGTTTCATGCGTTTAGCAAATTGTATCTTATATCTTGGGTATCCTAAGTTTTGGTCTAATATCCACTTATCCATGAATATATATTGTGTGAGTTCCTTTGTGATTGTGTTACCTCACTCAAGATGATGCCCTCCAGGTCCATCCATTTGGCTAGGAATTTCATAAATTCATTCTTTTTAATAGCTGAGTAGTACTCCATTGTGTAAATGTACCATAATTTCTGTATCCATTCCTCTGTTGAGGGACATCTGGGTTCTTTCCAGCTTCTGGCTATTATAAATAGGGCTGCTATGAACATAGTGGAGAATGTGTCCTTCTTACCGGTTGGGACATCTTCTGGATATATGCCCAGGAGAGGTATTGCTGGATCCTCCGGTAGTACTATGTCCAATTTTCTGCGGAACCGCCAGACTGATTTCCAGAGTGGTTGTACAAGCTTGCAATCCCACCAACAATGGAGGAGTGTTCCTCTTTCTCCACATCCTCGCCAGCATCTGCTGTCACCTGAATTTTTGATCTTAGCCATTCTGACTGGTGTGAGGTGGAATCTCAGGGTTGTTTTGATTTGCATTTCCCTGATGATTAGGGATGTTGAACATTTTTTCAGGTGCTTCTCTGCCATTCGGTATTCTTCAGGTGAGAATTCATTGTTCAATTCTGAGCCCCATTTTTTAATGGAGTTATTTGACTTTCTGGAGTCCACCTTCTTGAGTTCTTTATATATATTGGATATTAGTCCCTTATCTGATTTAGGATAGGTAAAGATACTTTCCCAATCTGTTGGTGGTTTTTTTGTCTTATTGATGGTGTCTTTAGCCTTGCAGAAGCTTTGCAGTTTCATGAGGTCCCACTTGTCAATTCTCGATCTTACAGCACAAGCCATTGCTGTTCTATTCAACAATTTTTCCCCTGTGCCCATATCTTCAAGGCTTTTCCCCACTTTCTCCTCTATAAGTTTCAGTGTCTCTGGTTTTATGTGAAGTTCCTTGATCCACTTAGACTTGACCTTAGTACAAGGAGATAGGAATGGATCAATTCGCATTCTTCTACATGTTAACAACCAGTTGTGCCAGCACCATTTGTTGAAAATGCTGTCTTTCTTCCACTGGATGTTTTTAGCTCCCTTGTCGAAGATCAAGTGACCGTAGGTGTGTCGGTTCATTTCTGGGTCTTCAATTCTATTCCATTGGTCTATTTGTCTGTCACTATACCAGTACCACGCAGTTTTTATCACAATTGTTCTGTAGTAAAGCTTTAGGTCCGGCATGGTGATTCCACCAGAGGTTCTTTTATCCTTGAGAAGAGTTTTTGCTATCCTAGGTTTTTTGTTATTCCAGATGAATTTGCAGATTGCACTTTCTAATTCGTTGAAGAATTGAGTTGGAATTTTGATGGGGATTGCATTGAATCTGTAGATTGCTTTTGGCAAGATAGCCATTTTTACAATGTTGATCCTGCCAATCCATGAGCATGGGAGATCTTTCCATCTTCTGAGATCTTCTATAATTTCTTTCTTCAGAGACTTGAAGTTTTTATTATACAGATCTTTCACTTCCTTAGTTAGAGTCACGCCAAGATATTTTATATTATTTGTGACTATTGAGAAGGGTGTTGTTTCCCTAATTTCTTTCTCGGCCTGTTTATTCTTTGTGTAGAGAAAAGCCATTGATTTGTTTGAGTTAATTTTATATCCAGCTACTTCACCGAAGCTGTTTATCAGGCTTAGGAGTTCTCTGGTGGAATTTTTAGGGTCACTTATATATACTATCATATCATCTGCAAAAAGTGATATTTTGACTTCATCTTTTCCAATTTGTATCCCTTTGATCTCCTTTTGTTGTCTAATTGCTCTGGCTAGGACTTCAAGTACAATGTTGAATAGGTATGGAGAAAGTGGACAGCCTTGTCTAGTCCCTGATTTTAGAGGGATTGCTTCCAGCTTCTCACCATTTACTTTGATGTTGGCTAGTGGTTTGCTGTAGATTGCTTTTATCATGTTTAGGTATGGGCTTGAATTCCTGATCTTTCCAAGACTTTTATCATGAATGGGTGTTGGATCTTGTCAGATGCTTTTTCCTCATCTAACAAGATGACCATGTGGTTTTTGTCTTTGAGTTTGTTTATATACTGGATTACGTTGATGGATTTCCGTATATTGAACCATCCCTGCATCCATGGGATGAAACCTACTTGGTCAGGATGTATGATTGTTTTGATGTGTTCTTGGATTCGGTTAGCAAGAACTTTATTGAAGATTTTTGCATCAATATTCATAAGGGATATTGGTCTGAAGTTTTCTATCCTTGTTGGGTCTTTTTGTGGTTTAGGTATCAGAGTAATTGTGGCTTCATAGAATGAGTTGGGTAGAGTACCTTCTGTTTCTATTTTGTGGAATAGTTTGTGAAAAACTGGGATTAGATCTTCTTTGAAGGTCTGATAGAACTCTGCACTAAACCCATCTGGTACTGGGCTTTTTTTGGTTGGGAGACTATTAATGACTGCTTCTATTTCTTTGGGGGATATAGGGCTGTTTAGATCATTAACCTGATCTTGATTCAACTTTGGTACCTGGTATCTGTCTAGGAACTTCTCCATTTCATCCAGGTTCTCCAGTTTTGTTGAGTATAGCCTTTGGTAGAAGGATCTGATGGTGTTTTGGATGTCTTCAGGATCTATTGTTATGTCTCCTTTTTCATTTCTGATTTTGTTAATTAGGATGCTTTCCCTGTGCCCTCTAGTGAGTCTGACTAAGGGTTTATCTATCTTGTTGATTTTCTCAAAGAACCAGCTCCTTGATTGGTTGATTCTTTGAATAGTTCTTCTTGTTTCCACTTGGTTGATTTCGCCCCTGAGTTTGATTATTTCCTGCCATCTACTCCTCTTGGGTGAGTTTGCTTCCTTTTGTTCTAGTGCTTTTAGGTGTGTTGTCAAGTTGCTAACGTGTGCTCTCTCTAATTTCTTTTTGGAGGCACTCAGAGCTATGAGTTTTCCTCTTAGAAATGCTTTCATTGCATCCCATAAGTTTGGGTATGTTGTGGCTTCATTTTCATTGAACTCTAAAAAGTCCTTAATTTCTTTCTTTATTCCTTCCTTGACCAAGATATCATTGAGAAGAGTCTTGTTCAGTTTCCACGTGAATGTTGGCTTTCTATTATTTATTTTGTTATTGAAGATCAGCCTTAGTCCATGGTGATCTGATAGAATGCATGGGACAATTTCAATATTATTGTATCTGTTGAGGCCTGTTTTGTGACCAATTATGTGGTCAATTTTGGAGAAGGTACCATGAGGTGCTGAGAAGAAGGTATATCCTTTTGTTTTAGGATAGAATGTTCTGTAGATATCTGCCAGATCCATTTGATTCATAACTTCTGTTAGTTTCACTGTGTCCCTGTTTAGTTTCTGTTTCCATGATCTGTCCATTGGTGAAAGTGGTGTGTTGAAGTCTCCCACTATTATTGTATGAGGTGCAATGTGTGCTTTGAGATTTACTAAAGTTTCTTTAATGAATGTGGCTGCCTTTGTATTTGGAGCATAGATATTCAGGATTGATAGTTCCTCTTGGAGGATTTTACCTTTGATGAGTATGAAGTGCCCCTCCCTGTCTTTTTTGATGACTTTGGGTTGGAAGTCAATCTTATCAGATATTAGAATGGCTACTCCAGCTTGTTTCTTCATACCATTTGCTTGGAAAATTGTTTTCCAGCCTTTCATTCTGAGGTAGTGTCTATCTTTTTCTCTGAGATGAGTTTCCTGTAAGCAGCAAAAGGTTGGGTCTTGTTTGTGTAGCCAGTTTGTTAGTCTATGTCTTTTTATCGGGGAGTTGAGTCCATTGATATTAAGAGATATTAAGGAAAAGTAATTGTTGTTTCCTGTTATTTTTGTTGTTAAAGTTGGCATTCTGTTCTTGTGGCTGTCTTCTTTTAGGTTTGTTGAGGGATTACCTTCTTGTTGTTTCTAGGGCATGGTTCCCGTCCTTGTATTGGTTTTTTCCTGTTATTATCCTTTGAAGGGCTGGATTCGTGGAGAGATAATATGTGAATTTGCTTTTGTCGTGGAGTACTGTGGTTTCTCCATCTATGTTAATTGAGAGTTTGGCTGGGTATAGTAGCCTGGGCTGGAATTTGTGTTCTTTTAGTGTCTGTATAACATCTGTCCAGGATCTTCTGGCTTTCATAGTCTCTGGTGAAAAATCTGGTGTAATTCTGATAGGCTTGCCTTTATATGTTACTTGGCCTTTTTCTCTTACTGCTTTTAGTATTCTATCTTTATTTAGTGCATTTGTTGTTCTGATTATTATGTGTCGGGAGGTATTTCTTTTCTGGTCCAGTCTATTTGGAGTTCTGTAGGCTTCTTGTATGTTCATGGGCATCTCTTTCTTTAGATTTGGGAAGTTTTCTTCTATAATTTTGTTGAAGATGTTTGCTGGACCTTTGAGTTGAAAATCTTCATTCTCATCCACTCCTATTATCCGTAGGTTTGGTCTTCTCATTGTGTCCTGTATTTCTTGGATGTTTTGAGTTAGGATCTTTTTGCATTTTACATTTTCCTTGATTGTTGTGCCGATGTTCTCTATGGAATCTTCTGCACCTGAGATTCTCTCTTCCATCTCTTGTATTCTGTTGCTGATGCTCGTATCTATGGTTCCAGATTTCTTTCCTAGGGTTTCTATCTCCAGTGTTGCCTCATTTTGGGTTTTCTTTATTGTGTCTACTTCCCTTTTTAGGTCTAGTATGGTTTTGTTCATTTCCATCATCTGTTTGGATGTGTTTTCCTGTTTTTCTTTAAGGACTTCTACCTGTTTGAACGTGTTATCCTGTTTTTCTTTAAGGACTTCTACCTGTTTGATTGTGTTATCCTGTTTTTCTTTAAGGACTTCTACCTGTTTGATTGTGTTATCCTGTTTTTCTTTAAGGACTTGTAACTCTTTAGCCATGTTCTCCTGTAATTCTTTAAGTGAGTTATTAAAGTCCTTCTTGATGTCCTCTACCATCATCATGAGATATGCTTTTAGATCCTTGTCTAGCTTTTCCGGTGTGTTGGGGTGCCCTGGACTGGGCAAAGTGGGAGTGCTGGGTTCTGATGATGGTGAGTGGTCTTGGTTTCTGTTAGTAAGATTATTACGTTTACCTTTCACCATCTGGTAATCTCTGGGGTTAGTTATCGTTGTCATGTTTAAAGATTGGAGCAGACTCTGTGTTCCACTCACCAGCAGTCTCAAAATCCTGTGGCGGGTGTCGTGGGTAGCTGGCGGGTGTCAGCCGACCCTGCGCTCTAGCTACCCCGGTGCTTTTCTGACCGGAAGAGGCTTGTGGCTCTACTCAGGCTGGATTTCTGCCTCCCCAACCAAAGCAGTCTCAGGTCCCGCGTGATTGGACTGGAGCAGAAGCTGTGTTCCACTCACCAGCAGTCTCAAAATCCTGTGGCGGGGGTCGTGGGTAGCTGGCGGGTGTCAGCCGACCCTGTGCTCTAGCTACCCAGGTGCTGGTCCGGCCGGAAGAGCGAGAAGACTCTTACTTGAGTATACAACCATTCCTGGTCCCATAAGGCCCATAAATGAAGATGTAGATGAACATGATTGATCAAGATCAGAGAAAGGAAGGAGGAGAAATGTCTCATCAGGATGCTGTACTATCTTCAAACGTTTTAGAAACCTTTAATAATCTCAACTTTATACCAACTTCATATTCTACTAAATTCAAGATCATGGTTACTCTTAGCTAAAAGCTTAGAGAAAATGCTTTATAAGGCAAGTAAAATAGGGAAGGTAGAAATCCTAACATGATAAAGGGATGCTTCTCAGAGTGTGTGAGTACAGTCTACACAGAGACAAAAGTAAGGGGTCTGGAAGAGGCTATGACTGGCCAGGAACCACATAAAAAAAGACAAGAGAAAGAACTGAAAGAAGAAAATCCCAGAGAAGAGATACATCAAAATATAAAACTTTCAAAACCAAAACAGAGACTGTCAGAGGGACTGCAGCCTGATTGTCAGTCCAGAGCATAGGGTTCTTCAAGCCAGGCCTGCACAGCCTCAATTTCTCCCTGCTAAAGGTGTCTCAGGGGCAACAGAGCTTATCACCAGAGTCAACATGGTGAGTCAGAGGCTAGAAAAATGCCTCAGCAGTTTAAAATGCTTATTGCTCTTACAGAGGATCCAGGCTCGGTTCTCAGCACTGACATGGAGGCTCAGAACCGTCTGTAACTGCAGTTCCAAGGGATCCAACTTCCTCCTCTGACCTCCCTATGAACCAGGTAGGTACATGGTACACATACACATATGCAGGCAAAACACACAAACACTTGAAATAAAATAAATACATAACGTTTAAATGGTAAGCAGTGTTTATTAAAAATGAAAGGAATTAAAACTGACTACAGGATAAGAGGTAGGGGAAACTGAAGAAGGCATTGCAGGAAGGACTGCACAGCAGGAAGTGGCCAGAGGAGAGCTTAACAGTTGTGGTGACCCTGAAGCAGAAGTTCAAATAGCCACTTTGTGATAACAAGGTAAGCCCGTGCCAATCACCGCTGCTGTCATCCCTTTGAGACCTTCTAAATGGAGGAAATCATTTGGGTCACCAAAAATGTTGTCAATCATCCAGGATTAATTTTTCTTAATTTAGGGCAGAATTCATAAAGAGGCAAGCAATACTAATCAAAGCAAATTTTGCTGCACTTACGTATGGACACAGGAAGACACTACACGGAGAAGTGTTCTCTGAGGGGGTGTCAGATATAATCTTTGTGATCTTGGACCGTGCCAGTCCAGGAGTTTTGACTATCTCTCATCTGATCCTTGCTCTCTGCTGGTGGCCTGCATTTGGTACAATGATTTGCTTATACATGTTGAGTCTGTTTGCATTTGGCATGTAGAGAGGTGACAGAGGTCTCGTGGCCAGCAGGAAGATCATGTTATAGTCAGAGTAAGCCAGGCTTTTCTGTCCATATGATGGTTGCAGGAAAGTCTCTGAATTTTTCATGGGAATCTTGTGCTTTCGAGACCTGGTTGTCTGAGACAAGTCCTGTAGAAACAGTGCAAGCCAGAGAAGGAAGCTTTGGTGGTAGAGTCCGGGACCTTTCTGTTTGGTCTCCGAAGTATCTATAGCCTCTTAGTACAATAAAGTCACAGATACCTACTTTACTGTGTACATTTACAACTTGAGAAAATATCAAAAGGAAATAGGACATTAGGTGGGGGGAAATAATCCATCTAAACATAATTTTGTTTTGCTTTGCTTTGCTTTGCTTTGTTGAGTGTTTCTGTGCATAACCTTAGCTGTCCTGTTACTTGTTCTGTAGACCAGGCTGGCCTCAAATTCATAGAGATCCATCTGCCTCTGCTTCCAGAGTGCTGAGACTTAATGCATACATCATCATGCGTGGTGCCCAGATTACATAAATTTTAAATAAGGAAACAAGTTAGAAGCCCTTATTTAAATATTTGCTGCTTCCATTAGCCAAAAGCTATTCTTTTGTGATTTATGATCAAAACCTATTAATACTGGAATCTAATGTGAGTCATTTGCCAGAATGTGTGACAGTTTATATATATATTTATATATTTATATATATATATATATATATATATGTGTGTGTGTGTGTGTGTGTATATATATGTGTATATATATATATATATATGTGTGTGTGTATATATATAAGCAAAACCAGTTACATTGTTTTGAAATAAGACAAAGATATAGCTGACATGGCCACACCCTCAGCTAAGATCTCAGAGAAGGAAGAAATCACTGACAACCATCCGGAACGCTCTCGAGAAAGCATGTGTCAACACTGTGTGTGTGCTATGAACTCCGAGTTCTGGGTGGCCGAGCAAGGAGAAATCTCTTCCAGCTGGAACAGCCCCTTATTAGCAATGGCTCTTTACTCTGAGAAGAGTGGTAAGCACACACAACCACCTTTCCTCTAGAGTCCACACCAGACTAACAGAAAGGCAAGCACCGTCCTTTCTCAAGTTCCCAGATCCTAATCTAGTACTCTTTACGTTCACTTGGACCATGTGTCCTGGCTAGTTTTTATGTCAACTTGACACAAGCTAGAGTCATCCGAGAGGAGGGAGCCTTAGCTGAGACTTCATAAGATCAAGCTGTAAGCAAGCCTGTAGGACATTTTCTTAATGAGTTATTGTTGTGGGAAGGCCCTGCCCATTATGGGTAGTGTGTCACATCCCTGGGCTGATGATCCTGGATTCTATAAGAAAGCAGGCTAAGCAAGCTAGGAGGACTAAGCCAGTAAGCAGCACCCCTCCATGGCCTCTGAATCAGCTCCTGCCTCCAACTTCCCACCCAGTTTAAATTCCTACTTGGATTATTCCCTCAGTGAACTGTGATTCAGGATATGGAAAGCAAACAAATCCTTCACTTCCTAAGATTTTTGTTTGTTTGTTTGTTTGGTTGGTTGGTTGGTTAGTTGGTTGGTTATAGTATTTCATCACAGCAACAGTGCCCTAAACTACCATCACTTAGGTATTTCAATACAAACTGTATTTTGCACATTTTGAAGCAAATGTGATCAAAAGATACCATCCTATGAAGACCTCATTTGTCACTCTTTGTGGAAGGATACACAGGAGTCCTATAAAGAAAAGCAAATCTCTATTTCCTAAGCATGTTTAGGAGGGTTGAACTTAAAATTCATTCGCAGACACCTTAGCCTGCTAGGAATTGTCTCATGGTCACTAATTTCAACTGAGCCTTGGGCACCTACCATCTCGTCTACCCATAGACAGCGAAACCAAGGTACATAGAAGCTATGGTTTGGTCAGGGCCACTTGTTAGGGGCAAAGTAACAGAACCCTAAGAAAAACAAATATCTTTCTCTTGATTCAGGGCCTTTTCCTCTAGTTCCACCTCTACTATGGACAGGCCATTGTAGCTGAGCCTAAAAGAGAAGCACAGTCAGACAGATGACTCCCAAACCAAAGAACTCTCCCCAAGTTCTGCAGAGCAGATGCCTACTAGCCAAAAAGCTCATAAAGAAATAGATTACTTAGTGCTTTGGTCCATATAAGGCTAGATTTCACACATAGACACAGAGAGAGAGAGACTAGAATCTGGCAGGTGACCAGCTTTGTCAGTCTATCCTCTTCCTCTTCCTGCCTGGGAGTCCCACTCATAACAGCAGCAGCAGGAGGAGGAAAAAGGATTTTATGAACATAAAAATAAACACACTTTCTATTTTTATCAGGGCCACAGCTGTGGGAGAGTCATTCTTTGCTTTAAGCTGTAGCATTCCAAGGGAGCAGAGGCAAGATTGTGTGTGTGTGTGTGTGTGTGTGTGTGTGTGTGTGTGTGTGTGTGTGTGTCAGGGCAGGCGGAGTATTATGAAGAGAATAGAGGCAGTCAAGCTGAGAGCCAAGTTTTCCATTGCTGAATCTCATTCTATGCACACCACAGAAACCAATGTCCAGCCTGGAAGTCTCTGGAGTCTGCAGGTCTGGAAAAACTGGAGCATGTCCACCAGGAAGCTCGCCCTGCGACCGGACTGTTCTCTGGCCATATATAGAAGTAATCTTTCACCCACATGTTTTTTTAGGAGCTGCTGAAAACTGGGTTACTTAGTGACTCCATTGAACAAGTGGACAATATGCTGATAGATATTTTCCCTCCTCACTCGGGCTCTCAGTGGAACCTGTGTGGATCTCACAGGCACGCCGATCCAACATCTTCCCTGTGTACAGTAGAGGCAGCCATTTCTGACCCAGCCTGCTGACATCTGACAACATCAGGACTCTCATAAACGGTAATGCTGAATGGAGACTGAGGCTAACTGGAGATGCAGCCCTGGAGGAGACTGAATGCTAGAGAAGGGTGTTCCAATACAAAGAAAAGGCAGGAAAGTCCTTTCTCATTAATGGTACATCAGTCTGAGAGACAGTGGGCACCATGTCTGGTTTCAGAAGAGACTTTTTAATATTGTCCCTTGCCTCCCTATCCCTGTTCTGTTACTTTGCTCCTAACAAGTGGTCCTGAACAAACCATAGCTTCTATTTTCCTTTCCCACTTGTATCCTTCCCATGGTCAGTCCCAGTTATATTTTCAGTGTTTCCTAATGACACAGAAACACAGACCCCAAAGCAATACTAAAGAAAAGAAACACATGCTTTGGGAGCGTATTTATAAGTGCATGAATAAGGTTTTCACACTTGTCCATATGAAGAGAATGATCCTAAAGCTTCCTAGATTCAGCCTTGTGGCCCAGGATCTTCATTCATAGACATTTACCAAGCAGCTTACCATTTGCCAGACACTGTCCTGCCTACAGTCTTACAGTTCAATGTAGGGGACATATATATATGGCCAATTTCATTACTGTGCGGTAGCTATATGGTGGACCAGCATGGAGAACATGGGAATACAAAAGACCTGCTTCTACCTCAGTCTTGGGGGACCAAAGAGATTGTGTTAGAAGAGTCCATAGCTGAGCTAGGAGTTAGGATGAGAGAGACTCTGTCAGAATTTTTCCTGAAATGTTCCCCCGTGGAAAGATAAGTCTCCAATGTTAAAATAGTAGTGTTGATATATATGAATTTTGCAAGCTGAGCGATGGTGAGTTGTGTCTGTAATCCCAGCACTTAAGTGACTGAGGCAGGAGAATAGACACAAGTTCAAGGTCAGCATGAGCAATAGAGTGAAAAACACTGTCTCAAAAACAAAAGAAAGGAAGGGAGAGGGGAAGGGAGGAGAGAGAAGGAACAGAGGGACTTAGCCTTGGTGTTTCAAACTTAGTTGATGTCTACTGCTCAGTAACACTTACCATGTTGCTCAATTACACATATGAAATAAGCCAAATGCTACGAAATCTTAAGAGAAGAGGGTGTGATAATGTATGTAAATGTGAATTTCCACAACTAATAACATAAATCCTAGAATTGGGGGGTTGGAAGAAGTCACACTGAATCCTCCCTTGAAATATAGCAGTTCCTGTAAAGCCTCCCCCAGGGACTCGCTCAGCCTCGGCATGAAGTGCTTTAGGTGTGTAGAGTCCTCACTGATGAAGGAACTTCAAAGTATTCATTACTTAGTCTTAAAAGCAGAAATTAGCACTGGCAACATGGCTCAGCTGGTGTACCCAGGACCACACAGTGAAAGGAGGGAACTGACTCACAGGATGTCCTCTGTCCTCCACACTCAGACTGTGACGTGCCATGCCATACACACACACACACACACACACACACACACACACACTCAATCAATCAATCAATAAGTTATAGATAAATAAAGGCAAAATCTAGAATATATGATGTCCTTTTGACCCACTGAAGTGTCTGAATTCAGTCTCTCTTCATTCAAATAAATGCTATAACAAGTCACTAGATTTACCCCTCATGATAATCAAAAATCTGGAGTGATATTAACTACCTACATAGAAATTCTAACTCTAATCTCTTTCTAAGGGGACTAGAATAACCTATACCAAAATGCTGCAGTAGTTATTTTAGGGTAGCAAAATTATTGCTAATGCTTTCCCTTCATAATCTTGAATTTTTCAGTGGGGGTCGGGGGGAGCCCTGCCTTGTTTGAACCATTTTAACACCACCTTTGTTCGTGCTTTACCCAGCCAGTGGCCTCTCACTCACTGCATTTTCTGATTCTTTTGTAGCTCTATTTTGGTCAACCCACCTTTATTAAGAAAATTTCTATGAGTATTCCAGCCTTATTGCCCTTAAATCCAAATTACAGAGTGTAACCTTTCATTATAAACAGTTTTCTACTGACGCATAGTACAGACCTTGGCACAAAGAAAGCAATACATCACCGGCAGTTAAAACTCACTCCTACAACCTGGTAAATGAGGGCTCTCTCCTCCTTTCTCTTTCTTTCTTTCTTTCTTTCTTTCTTTCTTTCTTTCTTTCTTTCTTTCTTTATTTCTTCCTTCCTTCCTTTCTTTCTTTCTTTATTTCTTTCTTTTTTTCCTTCCAAGCCCTTCCTTTTACCTGTTATGAAAGAGTCAGCCTGGGGACAGGAAGTTTGTTTGTGGCAACATTGATGTTCTGAGTCACTACAGTAGTCAAGGAAGCAAATTTCAAAGCCTTGGCTATTTCATGGGCCCTCGGGGCAAGAGGCTTGAACAGCTTCCGTCTCAGGAAACCTCATGCCACAATGAATGAGCTGGGCAGAGTAAGCTGGGGTTTCCCAGGGATCTCTCCACTAAAGTGACAAGAAATGTTTTACCTGCTCTGTGTAGGCGTTGGGACCGCATACGGTGGACTCACTCAATAAATCAATAATTAAAGTCATCCCCACAAGAAGAGCAGGTGACAAAGGAAACCAGGAAAAGGGACAACATGAAAGCTCTGTGAGTTCTCCTGCTCTGATATGCCCAACATGAGAATGGAATCCAGAAACCTGCTGTTTACATTAACAAAGCCAACGCTCAATTCTGCAAAGGGCTCCAGGCAGCCGGGCAGCCCGCTCACAAAAGCTGGCCATCTTGCTGTAGAACTATTTTGAAAACAGCACTGGGCTACTATGAACCAGACACTGGGAATGAAAAATGAGCCCCTTAGTGCCCTGAAATACAAAAACCACCCCCTCGGAGTCGCCCTTATTCTCCAGGAGGTGGGTCAGAGTGCTGTTTCCTATAACATATAGAAACACCAAAGAAGGTACATGGAGCACAGGGGTGGGGGAGTGTGGGGGAAACACTGGGGGGGGGGGGCAATGGGTTAATTAGATGAGAGGACCAAGAGTTTCCTTAACTCCCCCTCCAGCGCCAATGTCACAATTTGGCACAGTGGCAATAAAACAAGATTTTTGCCCAGAATCCTCCATGTAGCACTGAGGACACACCAGGAACTATTCCTGAGAAAAGTCTATCCTTAGTGTTTTTCTTCAGAGGAACTTTCAAAATTCGAGTCATTTGTGTCCAAGTTTGATAATTTAGAAGGAAAGTCTGATAGAAGTATGATTGCCAGAAATCCATATAATGAAGAGTCTGGAGGCATATTCAAAATCTCTTCAGAAGCTGATAGGCAAAATGAAAGAACAACATGCTTTAAATGGATAAGACTTAGGTAAAAAAGAACAGTCTTGTTGCCTATAGGAAGCAGAGGCTACAGAGACAGTAAGACGGGGAGGGAGTGTTGGGACCACCCATTGGCCTAAATCCTAGCGCTTGGGAGGCTAGGATTGCTTGGCTACAAAAACTAGAGGTCGATACTGTGGATCCACCTTGAACTCCCAAGCACTTGGTCTACTCAGCTTTCCTCGTCTCTCTTTTATAGTTCTGTCACTCACACATCTGTCCAAAGCTTTCAGAAATCCACTTACATTGCCAGCTTTAGCCACCTCTGGGAGATAATCCATTCCACAAATTCATTACCCACTGTGTGAAGGAGTATTCCCACCAACTTGTCCTGAACTTGCCTTTCTCAGAGGCTGCTGCATTTCAGGATCTGAAGAACAAGTCTGTGCTCATCTTACGGTTTCGCCATTTCCCCTAACAGCCTTTGTCTGGCCAGCAGCCCTTCTGCCTTCTTCCGGTACCCCTGCTTTCGTTTCTCCCAAGCCTGTCCAACTCAGGAACTGCCCCCCATGTGTAGCCAAGGGTAGCTCTACATGCAGACCAGCACAAAATCATAAACTGCCTTAAAACACTGAGAGGTGTGGGTGTTTTTATTTCAGTCTCTGTGCAAATGTTGTAGATGGCATTATTGTGTCGCAGTGGTAAGTGACTGGACATGCCTGAGCCTCGTAGAGCACTGCAGGCAAGAATGCACCCGTTTTAGGTGATAATAACGTAATATTCTCTGTTAAATATTTCCCACACTGAAAAAGCCACCCCCTTTTGCTGTTGCCGCACAACACTGTTCTGATTTCTGCACTCAGGGTGCATGACCTAATGGGAAACTGTCTCCCACAGATGGCTTGCACAGATGAATCTGTCCTGGCCAACACTGCCATTGACCTGTCAGAAATAGGACAGTACAAAGAGAGAATGAGTGCAGTTAGTCTTCACCTTCAACACAGGCTAAAACGTGATGTTTAATACCCTGTCAGTTCCCACACCACCAGAGAGGGAACCCACAGGTTTTGTCCATAACACTCTTAATATGGAACCAGAGCTCTTCAGGTGCTAAAGCCAGTGAAGGGTGGTCACCCACAAAAGGGTTTTAAATTTCCAGTCCTGGTTCACAAATCTGCTATTTGGGGGCTTTCTGTTTCTTAATTAGATGTGTCAACGCTCCGTTTCACTCCACTTAGAGTCCACTCACCTCTTGACTACCTTCAAAGATCCTTACCTCAAACAAGAAAGCTTTTAAAGACTGCACCAGCACCGTGGTTGCCTGGGGCCATTCATGAGTTCATATGAGATTTCACCGCCGAAGGGGAGACACAGTAGGTGAGTGCTCTAACTTGTTTTCTCATAAGGGATGCATCATTCACCCTAAAGGAAAACCTGCTGGCCAGATGCTCGCTCATTACGTTAAAACATCAATAGACCCTGTAGCCTTGGCAACTCACTAACAGCAAACCTAGCATCTTATCATCTAGTAGGTCCCTGATTTGACTGCCACGACATCGCTGCTACTCGATAGGTTCTAGACTTTTACTGGATCTGTCTTCCTGTGAACTAAGACAACATTGTGATGCCGCTGAACAGATAAGTATCTGGGTTTTTTTTCCCCATAAGTAACAGCCACACTCTTGAAGTGTTGAGCTCATGGTGACTGCCTTAGGTTCTTCATTTCCCTGTGGTGGTGTTGTTGTTGTTTCTGGAAAGCATTGTGACCGTCAGCCTGAACCTGTCCATAAAGTTGTTCAGAAAAGTATTTTCCACTGTCTTCCCCCATGCTCAGCAGGTGTTAACCCAGACTTGAACATCAGGCCAGCTCAAGAGCAGAAGTTGTCCATAGAAGCCATTCTCTCTCCTGATGATGATATGGTGATGAGGGATGGGCTGGACTAGATAGAACTACTCAGACTCAGATCTCAGCTCCACTATACATTAGCAGTGACCATTACTCCCCATCCTCAAGGGGAGGGGGCAAAGTACATCTCACACAGGTCCGGTGTAGGTCCTGGGGGAGACTCGGTCTCCAATCACCGGGTTTGCACTTAAGGTTTCCTGTCATTCCCCAAGCCTGTCTTCCTCTAGCTCCCTGTTCCATTAGACCCTAGACCCCTGCTTCAGATTTGAAACACCAGGGAAGCCTTCCATCCACCACTAAGTTGTTGGTGGAATCCATCTATAGCTGTCTCTTGCTAAAACTGTCTTCTTTCAGAGCCTGATCTTCCTCCTGCCCCACCCACTTGACCATACTACTCCCACCCCCCCACACCCTACCCCCACAACAGATCTCTTGGACCACTCTTCTTATTATCATTCAAATCTAGATCAATGTAGGGCATAGTGAAACAGATCCTCAAACCCAGCAGATTTCTGTGAGGCCAGCCTGTTTCTACATTGTGAGTTCCAGGCCTGCCGGGGCTATATAGTGAGACTCGGTTTCAAAGGGACAACAATATATCTAGATCGAGTTCTCTCTGTGGGATTTCTGGGGGAAAATCTCTAATTAATCTGCCTTTGGAAGAAGACTACAGGACCAACTATCCTTGGCATTTCTGGATGAATGCTGGGTTTTCTCTTTGGCCTTTCAACCCAGAGCCAGCTGGCTTCTCTTGAGTAAACCGGAACACTCTTGTTTCCCGGTTGTGACAGTTGGCTTCACCAATCATTTTAATTCAGGCACCCAAAGGCCGAAGGACCCTATGGCTTAGGCTCAGCCACTGGAAAGCAAGCACCAGCTCCACACCCTCCTGACACCTACAATCCAATGAGTAGAATCTCCCGTCTTTATCCTAGCAAGATCTCCCAAGGTCATTCCGGGGAAGCCCCTAGCTACTCCACAGCTGCTCTGCCCATCACGCCTTCCCAACTTCCCTGCAGAAGCCCTGGAGGCACTGAGCAAGCTCTCTACCATCCCACCTTTACATTTGGGGGCGGAGTTAGACAAACAAGAGATCTGAATATAAGCACACAAGGAGTAAATAAAATGAAAAGGGAGAACTCGTTTTGAAGTTAGTTGTCCCTGCCTCCTGCGCTCCTAACATCTCCAGGTAACACCCATGGAGCGCACACACAAAGATACCTTGTCACGAGGCACCGCGGATTGCTTGCCCTTTAGACACCCCAACCCTTTTCCTGGAAGGTGACTTTATTCCACAGCACGGGGCTGTTATTTTTTCCTTAGGCCAGGGTTGGGAGTTTACACCCCACGTCTCTGGAACACTGGTGCGTCTGTGAGCAAAGTTGGCTCTGGCCTCCTGAAGGAGGCGTGCTCGGGGCGGAGGGGCAAAAGAACGTCACAGTGGGGCGGAGTGGGGACACTGGCCGGGAGACCCGGAGGAAGGACACCCGCGCTGCGTGTGCTGTGGCTTGTGCGTCCTAGTTTAAGGTAGGAGTTGGGCTGAGAAGCGACAGAGCCAGCCAGTCAGATTCAGGAAGTCGCGTTCCTGACCTCAGGAGCAGAGCTGGGTGCGGTGAAACCTCAGCCAGGGACGCAGGGGGCGCTTTCCTCCACATCACACTGGTGGCACCCACTGACCGGCAGCGCCGCCTCTCTCCCGGGACCTGGCACTAGGAGGGAGAGGCAGGAGCAGGGACCCAGACCTCACCCTTGTGCCCAAGTCACTTCAGACAGCACCGGAACAGAGCCAGCGGTCCCGCCGGCGGGAAGCCTTCCAGCGGACCCAAAGGTGAGTTTCAAAACTTTCTGTATCGCTTTGTGCTGTTGTTTGCAAAATAAGTTTGGGAGCTGCCCCGCTGTGGAAGGGGACTTTCCCATAGAAGAGTGAAATCCGCCCCTGAGAGAAGTGAGATAAAGGGGTTATTTCTAAGAAGCCGCTTGCACGGTTGCTTTCATTCTTTCCTCCTAGAGGTCTCTCACCTTCTCTCCGCTCCTGGCCTGCCACATGGGCTCCTCTGGAGTTTGGGGTGGAGCCTCAGCTCCAGTTGACACCAGCTGCAGGTAGGAGCCATTTGAAAAGGACCAGATGGACACTGTCTCAACGGGCAAAGTCAGTATTTGAGATGCTCCTAAAATCATACCCGCTGGGATTTAAAAACAAAACAAAAACAAACAAACAAAAAAACTCATTCTAAAGTAAACTATAATTTCAATGGGGCTAAAAGGCTGACCAGACTGAAAATGTGGCCTGGAGCCAAGAGGTGGAGTGAGATCTGTATGCCATTCTGAGTCTCTAGAGAGTTTGTGTGACACTTTTTTTTTTTTTCCTGAACTTTCCCAACTCTCTAAATGGTCCTTGATCATCTTCCCACCCAGAAAAGTGGATTGGAAAACACAGCAGGTCCTGTTTGTCTACGTTTTGAAGGGCTATGTAGGAATGATTTGTGTAACAGTAGTTTAGTAAATGATAGCCAGATAGCTGTTGTTTTCAACACCAGTCCTGACTATCTGAAAGGGAACCCAAAGCAAAGACTAGCGCTTGCCCTAATGTAACAGAGAACACCAGCCAGCCAGCCATGAGAATCCGCAGGCCTGCTCTGTCCACTGCTCAATGAGGAAGGCTAGGAATGCAGCACCCAAGCCACTCCAAGCTCCTGCCTGCCAAAGCCGTTATGCTACATCCACCATTAGAAAGAGAGTGAGAACCTGGAGCTAATTTTAGGGAATCTTCATTCTGAAGTATTGTTGGAGACCAAGAACAAGTCTTAAATGGACACGGGTGCATCCTGTTCTTAACCCTTTTACAAAGTTTATCAATGCCACCTAAACAGCCCTGCAACTGAAAGGTACTGCTGCATTAAATGCAGCTGTGTCTGGTTTGTTTGTGTTTTGTACTTTTTTTGAGTTAAACTTTCACATTCTATAGTTATGGGTAGGATAGTTTTGCAAGGGTCTCTCCTATCTTTGAGCTAAAATTCAGGTCTATCAACCACTTAGTCTGATATGTCTTCCCTTGGCCTGGTACCTCCCTTCTTCTGAAATTCTGCCTACCTTTCTATACCCATGACACAGTTCTAGGAAAGAGGCCCATTACAAAACAACATTTCGGGCACTGTCAACATTTTGCCTACAGAATCAAAAGAGGTGAAAGCCACAGGATCAAACCCAAGAAGATAATAAACAGTCAGCAAGCTTCTGCACCAGTTTTAACGTGGAAGGGGCACATTCATTAGCTAAGCATCACTGTACCTACTGTGTGTTGGGCAATGTTCCAGGGCTATGGAATCTAAGGCAATGATATAGTTTGTACTTTCAAAGAGCCCCCAGACTGGCAAATAGACACTAGGAAACAAACCACAGTTCAGAGCAATGTACATCATATAATAGTAACAGTGAAACCATACAAAGGATGGAGCAATGGTCGTCTGGGAAGACAGCACTTCAGAAGTGGTGCACAATCAAGGTCTTGAATATGACTAGCATTTCCCAGGGAAGAGGTACTGTGGGCAAAGAAAAGGCTTTCCCGAAGTCAACACAGGAGCAGCATGGAATGGGGATTTGTCCTCTCCTGTCAAGAGCAGAATATCTTTCAAGGCATACTAAGCCATTATTAGGTAGTGGAAAGGTCCTCTCAGATTTGTGTTTGGAGAAAGAATTACTGGCCAGATGAGGGAAGAAGAGAAGTAGGGGAGCTATATGGGGACATGGACACTGAGGGATGCAGGCTAGGGAGATAGCTTAGGCTTTCCTGGGATGCCCAGTAAAGGAATTCCTAAGGTTGTGACTTAATCCTGGATTAATGGTGCACAAGCATGACTTATCTGTTTAACTAAGTGAGTGAATCTCTAGGAATCACCTCCTCACTTAAAAAGGAGGGTGAGGAATGTTTAGTTCCGGTGTAAGATCTGCTAAAACCTCTCCAGAATGTTAGTCACCAGACCCGTGTGAGGAACTTGTCTTCATTGGAATGAAGAGAATGGCCTGATGAGGCTGCTTGCAAAACCTGGCAGAGTCACTTTCAGATCTGGATGCCAGCCCCAGGTCCAGAGCTTATATACTTGGCATAGGGGCAACAACAACACAGAAAACAAAAATCAACTAGACATGTGTGTGTGCTCAGTACCTGACTTGACCACTTATCAACTGCCCTTGAACAAATCTTTGACTCACTCAGCTTCGCTTCCTTCGTATTTAAAACGGATAATTATTACACCCCAGGGTGGTGGTTAGAATCAGAATCCAATTGAAAAAGTAAGTACATTTAATGTGCTACATAAAATTTAAGGCTTTATAAAACGTGAAGGTTTATTATTATTACCTCTTGAAGCTACCTAAACCACATGGTGTGTGTGCTCAGGACATAACAGCATCAAGGGTAGACGGTGCTTTTTTAATAAACTATTTTAAGGCAGTAATGACAAAAGTCTCTTTGTCTTATCAGTGCTATGCGTAGTCTAGCCTCACCTCATCCGTCTTCTTTCCTACTGCTCAGCTTAAAGGGCCAGAGCCTAAAGAAGCAATGTGGTGGTATTATGTGTGCATGCAGGTTGATCACTACACAAGAACTTCTGAGGCTCGTGGGGCTAAAAGAAGCCAGAATCCTATCTGATAGGCCACTGATGTACCAGACTTGCAGCTGAGTCAAGACACAGGTGACTATTCTCATCTTCACTGAGGCGCTATCAGTTTAATAGGTGGTAGTTCTAAATCTGGACACCAGTTACAGCTAGGGTATAGTTGCGGTGTTTCTCTCATCCTGACCAGTGAGGCTTGTATCCTGAAGAGATTCAAGTGTGTCTCATATTCCAACTAGTGGAGTTTGAATATTGTGTGAAGAGGGCCTGCTGATGAAGAGGAAGTGACAGAGTCAGAGATTTCAAAAGGAAAAAGAAAAAAAAAACTCTATAGATGAACCAACCCTGCCCTTTCACTTCGAAGATGAGCAAACTGGTATTTAGGGAGGGGAAGTGAGTGCCACAGCTATACAGCTGGTCAGTGGAGGGGCCAGAACTCAGGCATCACTTGAATACCCAGTACCATCTGAGGTCGATGTCACCTGGACTTCTGTATACAAGGACAAGTGTGGCACTCAAAAATTACAAGATCACAGTTCAAGGGTGAATCTTCTTGGGGTGGCTTCTGGGACAACCACCAGATCGTGAAGAGACTCGGCTGGACCTTCTCTTTTATGACAATATCCAAACTATCCCCCTCTCGTCTGCTTCTACAACCTCAATCTTTTAACTTCCTTGGGAGTTCCCAAACTCTGCTTGTGCAGGGAGACTACATACTGGTCATGTCTCACTCAAGTAACTAAAGCCCCTCGAGGGTTTGCTCAAATAATCATGAAAACTGGTCTCAGAGATTAGTATGTGTTCAGAGACCAGCAAGAAGCTTTCCTTCTTCATCAGACAACCAACATATAACTCGGTTGTTTGATGGGAAAGGTTTCAGGTGAATAACCACCGTAGCACACAACACTGGTCATGGTTACAATGAGGGAGATAAGGACAGTGACGAGAGGGACCTTTCCCCTCTCTAAGCAGCAAAGGGACAATCTACAGCAGACTCTCTGCAGGACAATCCCTAGGGCTACCTGCCAGCTCAGGTATCTTTTCCCAACATTGTCCAGTGCTATCTGAACAGAACACTATCTAGGGTGATGGAGTCGATGTTCAGTAGAGACTGGGAAGGGAAGCTGAGTTCTAAAAGGAACTGCACACAAACATGGGATTTCTTTGTCATGGGAAAGTCTCAAGGGAGCATGGCAGTGTCCAGGCCCAGCCCTCATGCCTGAACAGGCACAGGCACTTGCTTCCATTATTGTATGCAAGCTGCCCCTGGAGTTTGTCTCTAAGAAAAGAAAGAAAACATAACCCACCCCTACATTTCTTGACTTAAACTTGAAGAGACGAGTGTGCTTATAACCCACTCCAGGCTTGCCCTCATTCTTAACTCTGAAACTTCCCCTCCATACAGTCTTTTTCAGCCGAGTTTATTTCTCTCCCAAAAGACTCTCATTTCAAGATGAATGGGTTTAAAGAAAGCCCATAAGCAATTATTTTTTAGGGTGTTTCTGTTTTTGCTATTAATAAAAGAAAGTTGGCAGAAGATAGAAAAATACTTGGATAACTATGATCAGACAGTTGCATATAAGGGAACTTTCCATCTTCAAATTATTCAAACAGGAAAAGGGTCAGAGGTCATAGATATAGAGATGGGAGAGAGGCTAGGCCCAAAGGCAGGCAGGGAGCGGAGCAGTGGGAACCGGGAAGTTCCTTCAGTGTTAGTAAAATGGAGCAAAATGACAAGGCACATGCTTGTATGAACCTAAATGACATGTGACAGCAGCAGCTGTGAATAAGAGAACGCAGCAGTCTGAGCAGAAGCGTCCTTGTTTTCTCCCCAACCCATCAAATCTGTGTCCCTCTTCCTATAGTTCCTCTTCTTAGGCTCATGCATAGATCTGTGAGTGGGACAAAGTACAGGCTTTCAATATCCTTTCTGCCTGTGGTCCTCAGACACCCACAGCCTGGGCTATGACTTGCAAGCTCCAGCCAACCACTCAGACATACTAACGGAATCCACACAAGAACTAGATGTAGTTGATGTGACTTTTCCATGGAAACTGGAGTAAACAAATGCCCATCCAATTTTTCGAGACTCCATAGAGCTTCTATGTGCATACCAACCTCTCAATAGTTTCTTCAGGGGGTCCTGATAAGAGCTTGAGGCACTCAAAGATAACAGCCATCTCTGTGTCCTCCCCTTCAGATAGCCTAAGCACACATCATAATATATTTCCATTCTTCAGCTTCACACTAGGGAGGAATTCCAAAATGAACCAAGAGAGAATGCATCACTCTTAAATCTAGTCCTGCAGGCTTACTTCTTGGCTTCCTCCCTCCCTTTGCTCTGTGCACTTTTCACTCCTAACCTAAAACATTACCTGCTGCCTGCAGCCCTGCAGTCCGCTGAGCAGCAGTTGCCAGCTTAGCGCAGAGCGGCCTCAATGAAAGCCTCCAGGCTGGTCACGTGGGTGACCCCCACCATCCAGAAATGAAGCCTTCACCAGGAATGGAGGCATATTAATCTGCCACCCCACCTAGACACAGCCTGTTTGGAGATCTCCTGGATTCCAAATTAGAAAGTCTGACTCTGCCCTGTAGGATATTTGGACCAAAGCCTTCTCTAGGTCAGGAAGAAAGCCATGCCCCTCGACATACAAGCTGACTTCCAATGACTGCATTCTTCTCAACGGGAGGCTTTTTTCCCCTGGCCTCTCTGAGGAAAGAGCTGGAATTATTAATTTATAGTGGACGGATGGCGCCACTTTCCCATGGAAAGAATACCTCTCTTTCTTAACTGCCTGGGCCAAGGGAGGAGACAGTTGCAGGACATGTGCCATACAGGGAAGGTCAGATGTTCCTGACTGACATTTTCCAGGAACAAGAGTTTAGTGTTCTGAAAATAATACTCCTTCAAGACAGGCTCAGGAGTGAAGGAACGGCATCTCGAATAGGTTCAGCATCTGATACTGGAGTGGATGAATACACTGAGAGATCTTGAACACTTTACACTTTTCAAATGACTAAGAATAATAGCTGCATGACCATTTGCCTTCAAGAAATTTTGTATCATCCCCTGTATCTTTTATTGGTATTAAATGAACAGTATGTAAAATTGACTGTTATAAAGTGAGCAGTCGAAAGGCACTTACTTAGTGCCATACAACCAGCCACTCCTAGCTATGTCCAAAAGTGTCTTTGGTGCCCCCAGAGGAAACCCAGGAAGCAGCTTCTCCCTGTTGCTTGATGCTCCCAGTCTCTGAAAACCACCAACCTGGACTTACCTATTCCAGGAATTTCATATATGTAGCATATGACAGTTAATGACTGGCATTTTTCCCCTTGGCATGTTGTTGAAATCCAGCTGTACTATGAGAGCCTCTGCTGGCACCCTGTCCTTTTTATATCCCAGTCTTATTTGGTTACACATACACACTACCACTTGTTCAATCTGTCCACCAGTTTGTGGACATTTGAGTTTTGATTATTGTAGACAATACTGCTGGGAATATGTACATACACAGATTTCCTTGAACACACGTTTGCAGCTCATTGTGGGTGTATGTTGGGAAAGTAGGCTTGCTGAATCATATGAAAATTCTATGTTTGACTTTTTCGAGAGTTGCCGAACTACTTTCCTTTTCTCCATGATTTTAGCTACATCCTTACAAATTTACTGTGTGCCAAAGTACACCACCGTATGTGGCATAAGTTTCCATGCCTGATCCCTTATTTGATGCCTTTGAGCTTAAATTTCTGCGAGAGCTTTTAAAACCCATTGTTCTAGAAATTTCAGAGTGATTTGGACTCCTAGTTTATGACTGCACAGGCATATGCACCTCATCCAGCAGGAATGGGAGCTCTAGAGTGTCTCCCAAAACTAAGTGTCACGAGGCATGGTGGAACACACCTTTAATCCTAGAACTGAGGAATCAGAAGCAGGTGGATTCCTCTCTGTGAGTTTGAGGCCAACTCAATCTACCTATTGAGTTCCAGGCCTGACAGAGCTACTTAGGAGGGCCTGTTTTCCCCACCCATCCACTGGATGGTGTAGGAACATAATATTTGAGACCCGGCCCCTCTGTGCAGCACTGGATCTCCTGGAACTTATTGTGTAGATTAGGCTGGACTCAAACTCAGAAAAATATACCTGCTTCTGCCTCTCTGCCTCTCTGCCTCTCTGCCTCTCTGCCTCTCTGCCTCTCTGCCTCTCTGCCTCTCTGCCTCTCTGCCTCTCTGCCTCTCTGCCTCTCTGCCTCTCTGCCTCTCTGCCTCTCTGCCTCTCTGCCTCTCTGCCTCTCTGCCTCTCTGCCTCTCTGCCTCTCTGCCTCTCTGCCTCTCTGCCTCTCTGCCTCTCTGCCTCTCTGCCTCTCTGCCTCTGCCTCTGCCGTGATGGGCTTAAGGCCATGTGCCATATGCAGTGATCCTGTCAGGAAGGAAGGAAAGAAGGAGGGAGGGAGGGAGGGAGGGAGGGAGGGAGGGAGGGAGGGAGGGAGGGAGGGAGGGAGGGAGGAATGGAGGGAGAGAGAAAGCTCTTCTAGAGCTGAGAGAGCATCTTCCCTATCTGTCTCTGCCCCTGTTGCTGTGTCTCCATATGTCTAGGTCAAGGTGATGGCTTTCTGGAACTTCTGCCACCTTAAGAAAAAAGTAAAAGTTCCAGTTTACTCCTGCCTGGCTAGCTCCCCAGACAGCTAACCGCTTTCCTTGGTGCATAGCTGCTGCTTTGGGCTGCAACAGAAAGATCCACTTACTCCAAGGCTTTCTTGCTCCTGCTGGACCCTGGCCCTATCTGTTCTCTCTCACCCCATGACCCAGGCAGGCAGAAGCCCACAAAGGTGTATATGGATAATGTGCTTAGTGTCCAATGTGAGTGTCCTAGACCCAGTGACAGCAACAAAGTCCTCACAGAGACACTCTGAACTCCCATTTTTTCCATCTCCGCAAACTATAAAGGGCTTGTCAATCCATTTATCAACAACAAAGCATTTATGAGCATGCTAGTACCAAACTGGGCATTAGATGCCGAGAGGAAAAGCCCAGTGTTGAGCAGGGGAAAGACAAGAGCAGCACCTGTGTTTTCAGAAAAAGCCGCCATCATCCAGGCATTGTTAGAGAGGTGACATGGTGGCAAGGAGGGTCTCAACTAGCATGATCCCTGTGTTGCCAAAAACAAAATCAAGCCACCAAATCTTATCTCCCCCCACCTGATGGGAGCTTTACAAGTGGCAGTCTTTGCTCCATTCCTCCCTGGATCTGAAATGTGAAAGCCATCGTTCCATGACACTCACAGGAATCATCACTGTGATCCCTTCTGTACACTCTAACTCCCTGCCGCAGGACCACAGCAGAGCCCTTAAGGACAAACCCTACTGGGAAACAGATGGACAAAGCTAACAGTCACTGAACATTTTCCCCTTGCCAGCCCCATTTTAACTCTAGTGTATGTATTTAATTTATCTGATCTCACAATACTAAGACAGAGCAGCTGTCTTTAACCTCCTTTTATAGCTAAAAAGCATGGCCAGTGGCTGGGAGGGTGGGGGGTGTCAATGGATACTTCATGTTCAGATAACTAGAGTTGGGGCTGGCCGGGCTGACCCAGGCTGTCCTCACTGAAAGAGAAACTGAGGCCCTGTAGGATAACAAACAGAGCAGAGCACTAACTAGAGAGCTGGAAGTGAGAATCACAGAAACCCCCTTTGCTGGGCACACCCATCTTACACACTTCCTGTCTCTCAGCTCACACCCACAGACTAGTCCAGGTATTCCCCAAAACCTCATTTGGTTTCCACAAACTTATGCTAAATGTTGGCAATGTTGCTATGCAAGCTCCCTCTCCCTCTCCCTCTTCTCCCTCTCCTCCCTTCTTCTCCTTGTCCCTTTACTCTCTCTCTCTCTCCCTCCCTCTCTCTGTCTGTTTCCCTCTGCCTCTGTCTCTCTCGTTCTCTCTCCCATACCCCCCTGTGTGTGTGTGTGTGTGTGTGTGTGTGTGTGTGTGTGTGTGTGTTTAAGAAGGTAGGGGTGGGGCAGGGGTGTGTGTGTGTGTGTAGGTGTAGGTAGGGTGGGGAGGGTGTGGGGAGGGGTAGGTGTAGGGTGGGGAGGGTGTTGTGGGGTGTGTGTGTTTGTGTAGGTGTAGGGTGGGGAGGGTTGTGTGAAAGTGTGTGTAGGGTGTGGTGTGGGTGTGGGGGAGAAGATGGGGGGTATGGATGTGTGTATGTGTCTTTGTGTGTATGGGGGGGGGGTATGAGAATCCCTTTGAACCAAACCAGCTTTCGTTGCCCAAGGCCCTTGTGATTGATCTAAAATCAGGATTACATCAAACTTAAAGATGTACAAAGAGATAAAACGTGGTTGAGTAGGTGATGGGAGGAAATAGAAAACAGCCAATGTTCACTCAAGCTTTTATACAGCAGTCTACTTCCTTGATCAAACATGAAACATACTTGTAGGTTTTCAGGCTTCATGTGTCAGCGGTGATCCTTCATCCCTGGGCTTTTAAGTCATGACACCTCATGACATATGGAGGGAAAGAAAGTTTCCCAGTAGTCTCCTTCATAGGCCATAGCCCTGAGGAATTTCTGCCATGTGCCAGGCTGCTCCCTGGAATGCCCTGGGCATTTAAAGCAGCTGGAGAAAGGGCCAGGAAGGGGAGTCAGAGGAGGAAGCAGCTTGAGTATTGTCATAGGAACAGGGCGGCTGGAAACCTCCAGACCTGAGCTGGAGCCTGAGCCGCCCTAATTGGATTCCTCCTCAGGGTTACTACCTTGCTTGAGCAACCTGTCTTAGTTTCCCTTTCCCATTCTTGCTGCCTCATTGTCTTACAGGTGCCCACTCAAAGATCACCTGCCTGGATCCTTCCATACACTCTTCACAGAGATTACCTCATCCTGCCTTGCTGTTCCCATAACCACTTGTTTAAATCCCCTTTGGGACCCATAACTGATCCTGCCTTAGGGTGCTTTCCCTGTGCTCACCCAGTTCCCCAGTAAGGAACAAATTTTTAAACGTCTATCTTCAGTTTTGAATCTTTTACCCAGAGAGCTGGCAGAAGGTTTATTTGTTATCGTGTAGCACTTCCTGGGAAGTCTTAGCAAAGAGAGATAGATGTACTTCGTGTATATAGTAGGTAACAAGATGAAACTGAAACAAACCACTGTACCACAGGGAGCAGAAACGGCAGCTCTTGGCTTCCTCAGCCTTAGTGATGTTAACAACACAGGCTCAATGATGGAGGATAGAAGACAGCAGAGAGAGTCTCTCTGGGAAGAATGGGAGCAGACACTTTGTAGTAATAGCAATGGGGTAGGGAGAAAGCACATACACACATACATAATGTCAAGAACATGAGCAGGCAGGGCTGTCCAACAACTTGAGAGCAGCCCCCCTTCAAGTGACATCATCTTAACATGCCACACGGCATCCCATAAAAAGGCACTTCCTGCCCATTGAGGCCAATCACCTTTGCTTTCAGAGTATATCTACTCTGAGAACCCCAGGAACATCTTGGATCTGAGCAGTGGCCAGGCTGAGTCTTCCAAACACAGAATATTGATAGAGCAATTTTCAGGGTTTTTTTTCTATAATATTTTCTTTTCTTTGGCTACAGTTTTGTACATGAACCTAGATATCAGTGTGGCTGAACAAGAGTGCTGGGTATATTAATAGGTAGGGATTTTGTCACGGCATCTTTGATAGCTGTGAGACATTGGACAAGACTTTTAATTCCAATAAGCCTCAGAGTTTGCTCATCTAGAAAAGATGAGTCCATTCACTGACTTGGTAACAAAATAGACTCCAGATACTGGAGATCCCATGATGGGAGTGGATTCCATGTGGGAAGGAGGAAGGATGATTGAATAAGAAACTACCCTAATGTTGACATGGGCTGTGGCAAGCATACAAGGACAGGGCACAGGGCAGGGATTCTAACCTTTAATGTGGCCCAGAAAGCTTTCCTAAGAGGAACAAGGTTTTAGCTGAGGCTTAGAAGATGAGTAGATAAGAAAGTTGGTGGGTTTGGGGAGAGTGGTGGGATTCAAATACAGATGCTTGTGTGAGCCTGCAAAGCGGTAGGGGAAGCCAGGTCTCAGGGTTTGAGAAAGGGAAGGCTTTGTAAACTTCCAAAGTGATTGGTGGCCATTGCCTGTTCCCCTTATTGCTGCTTCTCCGGGGTTAATGTAGTGAAGAGAGCATCTCACAGGGACACACAAACTATAACCTGTCTTCCTGTATCTACACAACAGCTTTATAGTTCTGAGCAAACCCTTGTTCTTTATTCACCTGGGAAACAGGGAGAACAATTCCCTTCTTTTCTACCTTACCAAGCACCAAAGGAAAAATGACTATAAGATTCATTAAAGAATCCCTGAGCTGGGTATGATAGTGTAGGTGTACTATTTCAGTGCTAGGAAGGTTGAGGCAGGAGGAGTTCCGGTTTGAGGCCAGCCTGAGCTACATGATGAGATCATTCCTCTACAACCCAAAATTCCAAACATTGTAAGAGTAAGGTCTTAGTAGAACTTAATTTAATCATAAATAAACCCAGAGCCCATTGGGGGTGGGGGGGTCAGTTCATATGTAAGATGTAAGCTCACTGGTATTCTTAGTTCCCACCCCTTTATCCAAGAAACCAGGAGATACATAACAGCTTCTTTCTTATTTGTTTGTTGCTATTTCATTTCAGGTCATAATCATATTTTTGTCTTAGGGAGAAAGTATGCAATTTGTAAAAGTTTTTTTTTCCATTGTGATATATGTGATTTCTCTGTCTCAGACTGCCGCTGGCCCCCAGAGGTGGGTCCTTAATGCTGGGGAATCCTGAATTCTGGCAAGGTGTCCCTTCGTTTATGAGGGACATTAGATATGACAGCAGAAACCTTTGTATATTATTAGGACTCCTTTGCCCACAAATTCTGGAACCCTTGTGAGGTTCATTGCACTGAGCCTGCATCAGGAACTCAAGGTCTTTCCAGTGTTGTCTCCCACAGTTTCAGGTTTCCTCCCTGCTAGCTCAGACTCAGACTCTTTGCACACTGCCCTGTCTGTCTGCCACAACTTTCCCATGTAGCCTTAATTCACCCCAGAGCCCCTCTCCCCATCAGCGTTCTCAACCCTTGTGTAAAGACTAAATTCAAACAAGGCCAACATAGTCTCACTTCCTCTTGCCATCCCACTTTAGAATCTGAGCCCCTGTCTCTCTCTCCAATCTGATAGAACTTACACTAGGGCACCACTGATTCTTACGTTAGCATTTAGATACTACTTGTTGGGGAACCAAGGATGTAGCCCAGTGAGTAGCATGCCTGCCTAGCGTCCATCCAGAAAGTTATTAAGTTTGATTTCCCCCAAGCAAAGTATAAAACCTGGCATGATGCCACACATGTGTAATCCCAGTGCTCAGAAAGGCCAATAATGAGGATCCCATGATGAGAGTCTATTCCATGTGGAAAGGAGGGCAGATGTGGAATAAGAAGTCACCCTGATACTGGCACAGACTGTAGCAAAAATATCGGGACAATCAGGGGCACAGAGTTGGAACTCTGGCCTTTAATATGGCCTGGGAAGTTTCCTAAGAGGAACAAGATTTTCCCTGAGGCTTAGATGATGAGTAAACTAAAAACCTCACTGGGTTTGGGCAGAGTGGTGAGGTACAGTAGAGGCAGGAAGGTCAGAAGCTCAAGGTCACCCTCTGCAAAGTAACAAGTTGGAGGCCAACCTGGGATATGGAAGAGCTCTGGCTCCAAACAGCCAAGCCTACACTGCAGGACGTTTTCCAACACATAGAATTCACATGTATATTACTGCCTGGGCTTGGGGATTAATACTGGATGATGAGTGAAGCCAATGCTGTGACTATCTTCCTTGATAGTGATAAGAAACATGAGGCTTATGAGGCAATGGAACTTGACCTAGCCCCTGGCGAAGCACAACCAGAATTTGCAGTGTTCTAAGGTGTATGGAGACACTCCCTGATGATAAAAACCATGTCACAGCTCTTACCTCTCCTGCTCTTTAGCATATGCCGATCACATAGTAGATACTTAACTCCCCCTGCTTGACATGCAATCCATACACACTGACAAGGAAATAATCCAAATGGCATATTGCATTTGACACAAGTAAGTATTGACACTATGAGCTTCTTCAAGCATAAAGAATTGTACTTGTAGTGTTATGCTTATTCTAGGGACTCAGTAAACAGCCTAAGGTAGACTCAGGTCCTCTCTAACCCACAGACATCAGAGATCAACCAGAGGGCAGCCACTAGTATAGTCCCTTTGCCCACGTGAGCAGCCCCACTGCCTCTCAGTAATGGATGGAATGTGCATGTCAGAACTTGTTCAACAGGGTGGACATGCTCTGTTAGTCCTTGAAAACACAAGAGTCATTGTGCATACAACCCAAATTCCCATCACCTAGACATCAAGTAGGCCTCAGCTCCACTACCCTGGCAGGAAAAATTTGCCTGAAATTAAGCAGACTGATGCCTACCCTCGCATTCTGAAAAGAATACAAGGAGATCCCCCACCTTGGCACCAATTTCCCAAGAACTCTAGGCTGCTCTGGCCCTGGGCAAAACCAAGGAGTAACTGTTGTTGTGGTTGTTGTTGTTTCTGTTGCTGCTGCTGCTGTTGTTGCTCTTGTTGCTGTATTTGCTGTTGTATTTTTTTCTGCTGCTGCTGTTGCTGCTGCTGCTGCTGTTGCTGCTACTGCTGTTGTTGCTGCTGTTGCTGTTGTATTTTTTCTGCTGCTGCTGTTGCTGCTTCTGCTGTTGTTGCTACTGTTGATGTTGTATTGTTGCTGCTGTTGCTGCTGTTGTTGTTGCTGTTTTTGTTGTTGTTGTTGCTGCTGCTGTTCCTGTTGTTGCTGCCGTTATTGTTGTTGCTATTGTCCTTATTGCCGCAACTGTAGTTTGTCATGTGCCGTCATCTACCAGATGACTCGATATTTAGAAGCTGAGGTGCACTTCATATGAATTACCTGCTTCACCTGAAGGACCTTGGGAAAAGGTCTTCACATCCAGCTGATAGTGTGTCTGTCTTTAGTACACAAATATCATCTAGTATTGTTAGACCTGCTCCAAAGGATTGAGATGAAAATCAGCCCATGTCACCAGTCATCTTCTAAAGAAGCAGTGCCTACTCTGACTTCCGAGTGTATTCTTCTAGATTATCCCCTTGCTGTAGACAAAGAAACCAAGGCCCAGAGCAACTAGTGATTGTCTCACAACACATACTTAGTAAGTCATACCGCCTCTTCATGCATCAGTCTGTGAGTTTGTAGCTCCTAAACTGTCCATTAGCTGGATTTTGATTTTTGACTCATAAAACTTCACAAGAATATAAGTTAATGAAACCAGGGAAAATACTTCCCTCCCTTGCTGCTCTAAACTAAGCCTCATCCCCAGGAGCCGCTCCTGCCTTCTCACAGGAGGAACAGACCCACAGTTCCTGCTGGTCTCCTCTGTTAAATGTTCCTATGCTCCTCCCACTCCTTCAAAGACCCAATGGCATGACAGCTGATCTAACAAGCTATGCTTCTGAGTGCCTAAGAAAGATAAAAATCTAAAGGCTGATACACAGCCTCCAGAAAGGTCACCCTTGTGGCCACACCACAGAACGTCCAGGGATAGTAAGATCGGAGGTCCCTAGCCTCCCACACCATCTAAAACATCTGGAACAAGTGGTAGGTGAGGAGATGAAGGTAAGGATGAGTGTGTGAGCCTGTTTTTAATCTATCTTCTGTCTACCTATCTATCTATACCTGCAGTCAATTTTAGTTTATAAATTACTCGTGGTAAAACATTGACAGTAAAAATAATGAAGTAGAGTAATCATAATATACCAAAATAGTTTACTATATATTATAGTAAGATGGCAAGCACCAAGGCCTTCATTATATAAGTCTATTACTAAGTGAATGTTATTTCAACATAATATCACCATACCTAGGCAGTCAATCTTGTAACCCAAGAAGCTACTAAGGGAGTAACAGATGGGTAGCATATACAGTGTTCATATCCTGAGTAGTACAACCTGGCCAGTGCAAGCTGTCATGACAATCCTCAGAATGGCCTACAGTTTAAATGTAAATTGTGTATTTCTGGAATTTTCTCACTAATGTTTTTTGATGGCAGACTATTAGAGCTGAGAAAAGTGGGGCCTTAGGTGAAGGAGGACTCCTGTAACTGTCTTTGCCTTTGGAAAAGGCATTTCGGACATGAGGAGGCATACGTTTGACATACAGAGTAGATCGAGGAAGGGGTTAAACTGGTAGAGTTAACGAGGAGGCAGCTACATTTGAGACTAAAGAAATGTTACATCTTTGGAAGAAAGGGAACCAGAAAGGTAAGACAAAAGATGCTTTTTTTTTTTTTTTCAAAAGATGCTTTTCGTCTGACACTTGGAGGTATTCCATATCTTAGGTCAATAATATATGTCATTTGCATTTATCAACTATTACTAAGATGATCAAAAGGAAAAGGTCTTCATGTACTGTTAGAAACAAACATTTACACCCAGGCCGAGGACAGGTGAGGACTCAGCCTCAGAGGCTGTGACCCAAAGCCTGGTGACTCAGAAACAGCATCCTCTGCTACACATTCCACAGGGGTGAGTTGTTATTGAAATGACAATATCTCTGCTCATTCCCCCAGATTTGGCATGGGCATTTTAAGCCTTAACACTGTAATAAGGTAGCATTTGACTTTTAATTGCCTTGAACTTCTGTTAACATTAAATGAAGGGAGGAAATGGGAAGGAAAATAGAACCCTATCTGTGCTGCTTTCAAGTCACATAATTGTACATTTTTGCCACACCATTAGTTTCCAGCCTGTAAGCCCTTCCCCCATCACCACAGAGAAAAAGAAATCATTCTGTCATTCTGTAAGTGCAGCCGTTTGCAGAACTCTAAACACTCTGGTATTAAGAAGAATTATGTAACTTTTTAATTTAAGGTCTATCTTCTAATTGCCACCTGTGTAGGAGTCCTTGAATCACGTACATGTTTGGCCATCCACTTGCTTTTTCAAAAAGCACTCTTTCCTCCTAAAGGATATGACGTTGGAAGACTTAAGCAGCAGTGGCTGGAGTCGCCCAGGAGCTGAGCTCTCTCCCTTTATTTATGGAACAGAAAACAGCACCATCCCGCCCTAGCCACTCCTAACTCACAGATGACCTCAGAGGCTTGAGCCTTCCAAAAATAAAACCTCACCTAGCTACTTTACCACACCCACAAAAACTGGCTCCAAACTTTCACCAAAACACTTGTGAATCATAAAAATGAGAGCTGAGTGACTGAGGTCTTTCGCTGTAACCATGACTACAGATTTTTGGAGGACTCAAACAAGGATGTGATCAGATTAGATGTACAGAAAAGTATGAGTGGTACCTGTGTGCACTCATGGACCCTCGACCTTGGAAGCACAGCTCCTGATGACTGAGATTCATAGAGACCTGGGAGGGGGGTGCAGGGTGGGGGAAAATCCCTGCCCTACTCAGGGTTCTAATTCTACATTTAATTTCATCTTTTAAATGCAGTTCCTTAAAATTCCATTTTGTGACATTTAGATTATGGGTCCCCCCCGCCTCCCTTGGTGTTCTCTTTCATGTCTGGTTTGTTCTTCACAAGAGTTTTGAGGAATATCCAGGGCAGGTAATAATCTCATTTCTCAGACAAAGGAGAGGCTGGGATTAGATTGAAACCTCACTTTGCCCTTCGGGGCTCCAGAAAGCTTAGCTGATGTTGTGCAGGGTCAAAGACATGAGGACAACTGAACTGGAAGTAGACCTGGTCCCTCTGGCTCCTAGCTTAGCATTCTCTCTACTTTGCCGAGCTACCAGCATTCTGCACAGAGCCTGGGGATATCTCCATATGTGCTAAGTCTTCTGCGAACCTCCCTCAGCTTTATCATTCGACTGATCAACCAGAGACCAAGCACAGCCAATGAGGAGGTGCCTGCTGTAAGACTGGCTGGCCTTTTGTCCTCATCTGTATTTCCCCACTGCTGTGTGGTTCTCTGTACAGAGATGATAGCACAGAGAACATGCAGTGTAATTCCTACTCCAGGAATTTTAGAATTCAGGTTGCAAGCTCTAAATGCCTCCAGGGACCAGGTAGTGAACAGGAATAGATGAAACGGGTATCAGAGAGAACTCTGGCCTTTTTAAAGCTCCACAGACTTCATGAGAAATTAGTACAGCTCAATATTAAACTTAGCTAAAAATTGAGGATTTTATATAAGAGAAAAGGAAACGTGATTAGTCATCTTTGTAATAAGACGTAAGTGTGCTGGGTACAACTCTTGAGATGCAAGTGGACATTATGCCTATCATGGAGTCTCATGCCTTGGAGAACTGTTGTCTTCTGACATATGTGGTGCTGGATTGAACTTCCCTCCTGCCATGTGTGTGTGGTCTTGTCAAAATCCAAGCCCTCAGGAGGTATAGAACATTAGAAAGGCCCTGGCTCAAATCCAGGTCCCCCCTACTGATGTATAGTTTAGGGCTAAAGAGATGGTTCAGAGCTAAAGAGTGCTCCCTTCTCTTGAGGAGACAGAACCTAAATTCAGTTCTTAACACCTACCTCAGGTGGCTCACAGCCAGCTGTGACTCCTAGTCTAGGGGATCTGATGCCCTCTGCTGGCCTCTGTGGGCACTGCAAGTACACAGCACACAGAAAAGCAGGCAAGCACACAAATACGTCATTAAAAATATCCAACCCAGACCCTGACCCAGAGAGTACATTGTGGAATCATGAGTCTTCTATTAACATGGGTCCCTAAGCAATTGTGTGAAAAAATAAGAGTTCTTCCTCCTTTCTCTGACCGCAAACGTCATTGCTAGGAACTAGAAAAGTGAGAAGCAAATCCTTGCTCTGCAGTCATCAATCTCCCAAATTCTATTTGTTCCTGCATCGTTCCTTGCTTACTCTGTGTATTCAAGTTTTGAAAGCTTCTCGGATAATCTAATGGGTGTTCTGTATCTTCTTTACAGCCAGTTGCACAGTCAAACATTTTATATGAAAATTCTGTATAGTTAGTGACCGTATAACTCCAGTAATTCCTGCAGCCAAGAGACTGAAGCATAAGAATCACAGGTTACAACCCAGCCTATGGTACAGAAGAAACTGACTACCTAGATATTTTCAATTCATACTTAGATATAAAAGGATACATATCTCACTCATACAAAATAGTTGTATGTGCATGTATGAAATATTGCTTATGTTGTAATTATTCATTTTCTAAATAACTTTGGAAATAAAAGCTAGTGACAATCTGAAAAGAAAGAAAGAAAGAAAGAAAGAAAGGAAGGAAGAAAGAAAGAAAGAAAGAAAGAAAGAAAGAAAGAAAGAAAGTGTGAACTCTTTAAAAATCACAACATAGCCAGGCAGTGGTGGCGCATGCCTTTAATCCCAGCACTTGGGAGGCAGAGGCAGGCGGATTTCTGAGTTCGAGGCCAGCCTGGTCTACAGAGTGAGTTCCAGGACAGCCAAGACTACACAGAGAAGCCCTGTCTCGAAAAAAACAAAAATAAATAAATAAAAATAAAATAAAATAAAATAAAAATCACAACATACATATCATCAGGACTTTCCACAGGATGTGGCACATGCAGGAGTTCTCACATGTTCCAGGGAATTATTGGGTGAGAACCCATCATCCTAACAAAACAGGCCCAGAAACTGAAGTCCTTGGTCTCCTGAGAATGGTGATCACAGGACAGAGGAGCTACGGAAGAACCTTTGCCTTCTGCTGGGATTAGATTGAAACCTCATTTTGCCCTTTGGTAGCTCCAAGGCTTTGGACCTTTTTCTTAATCTCTGATGGCCTCAGTTCCCTTGATGGAAATAAAAAGGATTAACTTGAGTTGTTGAATTAAACCTTAAATATAAAGGCTTGATAACACATACACACAGAGATAGGGAGGAGAGAGCTGTACACTTAGCAAGAACTCAACAAATGGTGGCATCTGATTCTACAGATCACCTATTCTCCTGAGGTCCTAAGACATTTGCCAGTGCTCTCTTTGAAGGCTTTGGCCTTCTGAGGTATCCAAGTCAGAAGCTGGATCAAATGAAAACAAGCAGGTATTCTGGCTGAAACAGAGAAGAGAAAGGCTGGCACTGATGTACAAAACAAACCCCCGGGAAAAGTGACCCTGGAGGTCAGGAGGGCCAAGGGAGGGAACAGAGTGAGGGATGGATAGGAATAAAGACACCAAGACAGCAGAAAGAAAGAGCCAACTGTCCCTGCCCTGATTTCCTGAGAGCTGCTTAATGCACCTTTTAAACCAATTCAGTGGAAAACAGATCAAACAGGGATCTGAACAGAAAGATTTCCTAACAGAAGGATGCCATTAAATACTATGCTCAGGGTAATTTTAAGGCACCCACTGCATGAGGTGTAGCACGCGCTTCACATACCATCCGACTCCTTCCGCCTAGAAATGTGTTCTCTGGTAAGCCACTCAGAAGATCCTGGCAGTCCACATTCCACCAGGCACTGTGCTAGACTTGGGGCCAAATACTGTAGCACAATGGATAAACGCCCCACCCTCTGAGGTATATTTGCCAGAGGGACAATCTGAACCTAAAGCCTGGGAATGAATGCTCCCAGACCCTCTACCATGATGGCAGCAGAGACGAGGTCCTTCCTTGCCTATACATTTCCTGGCGTATGAGAAGAACGGTTAGGAAGCATCTTCTTATAACTTGCTCAAGGCTGGAGATGCTGTGTTCTCCACACGAGCACAGCTGGACGTTCCAAGGAATCAGAGAGACAGGCTTCCCAGGAAGTGTGTCTGAGAGCAGACCAAGACGAATGAGCTGTTTTCTGGGTCCAAGGCACAAACCCTTTGGAGATAATACAATTAGGATGAGCAGAGAAAGGGAGGGATCAAGACAGTGAAAAATAAAGAAAAAAAAATCAAGGAATTGGAGACTACGGACCTTCAGTTTTCACATAATAGAAAAATCAAAGAAAGTTCAAATAAAACCCATTTAAACTCTTTTCTTTGTTCCTAAATCATTCACTAATTATTTCCCTGGTATCATCTTCAAGAAGAGACTATCTCTGACTTTCCCTGTAAGTCCTAGCATAGCTTAATTAATACCTGATTGATTGAGAGATTGACTCCTTTGAACCTGAAGTGAAATGGAGCTTTTTAATTTTCTTTCCTGCTGAACCTGAAATCGAGTATATAGTAATTAGGCAAGGGCCCCTTGTTATCTGGAAGTCCCAGCTACAATGGGCTCTTTGTAACTGAGCACATGGTAGGTAGGTGGTTATTTAGGAGCTGATAAAACATACACCACTCCCTACTGCTTTCCTGATAATGGGATTTTCTTGGTCATTATTTCCCTCTCAAATGAATTTTGTGGCTGGAGTATCTGACTGGACAGTGCTAAATGGGTGGGCAGTTATCATCAAAGCTCGGCTCTAGCCGTGAGCACTGCTCACCTTTTACAGGCTCCAGGCAGTACTTCCTCCCCAGCGGCCCAAATGACTGACTCCTGTCCAGTCAGGATCTCATGTGCTTTTTCAGAACCCCTGGGTTAACTTCATTCATTCACATAGCTACCTGCCCAAATCTGGGCGTTGAAACAGAGTATCCAGGCAAAAGGCCTTGTTCTCGTGTGTATTTCAGAAGAGGAAGTCGGGCTTTAAACAGGTACAGCTCTACCAACAGGGAATCATGTCGTTAGGGATGAGAAGAGAAAAGGAAGGAGAGAAGGTGAGGGAGGAAGGACAAGAAGAGGATAAAAGAGGAGGAAGAAGAGGAGAAAAAAGAAAAGACAATGAGGAGGAGGAAGAGGAAGAAGAAAAAGAAGAGGAAGAGGGAGAGAAGAAGGAGAACCAGAGTTAACAGCAAATTTCAAAGTGAGACACCATAAAGGCCATGAGAGACGATGGCAGGAGGAGCCCCTTGTTGAGGTATCATTGCAGGAAACTCAAAATTCATTTGTGCTTAGACCTGGCTATTACAGCATATTTACATCAAGCTCTGTGATTACATGGACTGAGCAAAGAGATAAATTGGGTTTTGAGCAAATAGAGAGTCCTGGGATAGGACACAATGAACAAAATAGAAAGGAATGCAGTACAGTGTCAGAAACAGTAACAGGGATGGATGATGGAGGCAGGGACGAAAGGATGCAGCCGGGGTAGTTATGATGAAGGTGAGACCAGATGATGGAGGCGGGCAGATGGTGGGGTTAATTTGTGGAATCTGATGTAGCATGTATCTCTTATACTTCGTGTGAGGGGCTGACTTGGAAGGTAAGCTAGGGCTGGGAGCACAGTGGTCTGTTCGTGTGGGTACATGAACAAGAGCAAGGGAAACAAGGGAAAGACTGGAAAGGAGGTTCAGCAGTAAACCCAACTAACAGGGAGCAGTGACCTAGCCTTGGAAGTGAGGCGACATGGATGGGTTTGGAAGGTATTTTGGAGTTAGAATTCAGATGATAGGGTCATTATTTTGTTCAATGTTAACAGAATCCCTTTATATGTCAAATATTCATTATCACTTATTATATGATACTCACAAGGCTAGATCTTCAGGTCACACAGAGGAGTGAGAATCTCGGCTTTTGGGGGCTTGACATGAGTACAGAAAACAAGTCAGCAAACACAAAAATGGGTGAGACTTGCATAACCCTTTCAATTTTTCTGAATTCCTGTAATTTCTTACAGAAAATAAAATTGTAATGCATTGAGATCAGAGCTCTAGTATGGGAATGCCTCCATGAAACTCAGAAGGGACAGCAATCAGTTCATGGGAGACAGGAGGTCTGGAGTCACACCTCAAGGGAAGGCCTGAATAGCCAGGAGTCCAACTGAGGAGTGAATGGAAGGTAGAGCTGTGAAGACATGGGACAGATGAAGCACTGCCAAGCAGGGCAACAGGGAAAGTGGGAGGTGATCCTGAGAATACAGTAACAAATGGAGGATGGCAGTGGGGTAGATGAGGCTAGGGTGATAAGAAGAGCAGGTCGCAGGAGACTGGCTGTTGATGCTAGGGAGTTGAGATCTCCATATCATCATGGGTCAAGCAGTGGGTACAAGTCACATTTAGAGTCTAGAAAAATTAAAGGAAGAAAAAAAAACACTGGAGACCAAGATGGGTTTCAGCACTTGGATGAATATATCATCAAGGGGTTTGGGTATGCCGCACCTCTTCCTCTCAGGACCATTCCCCTGATATTCTTCCCACCCACAGGGCCTGAGCTCACTCTCTAAGCCCTGCTTCATCTTTGATTCTCACCTTTGGCACGTGTGCTACCTCCCAAATTCTTGGATGCCCTGTTCTGTGCTTGCTGCTTCTGCATTTTGGGGGGGTCCTTGTCCATACCTCTATGCATATGTAGATCTTTGTCATACCTTGAGTCACCTCTGCAGAGACCACTGTAATCACTTCATTTATAGAAGTGAGGACACATTTGGGTTTATTCTCTGCTTCCTTGTCTACTGTCCTCTCCTGTAGAGAATAAGTTGCTTAGCCACATCTCTCTTGTTCATGAGCCTATACGCAGTGCCTAGGATGCAAACTGGCACGTGCAAGCCACTGATTACTCTCGTAGAAGAAAAAGGGGACAGGAAGAGGAGATAAAGGGTAATGTGATATGGAGGTGACAAAAAAGACTTGGGTACCACTCCACACAGTCAAGTGAGTCTATGGAGAGAGGATGAAGTGATAGACTTCTGTCTCACAGTGATGTCCATTCACATATCTGGACTCATTGGTTAGAAAAACAACAGAGAGTGAGATGTTTAGAGAGAGCCTCCGTGCCTCAGGAAAGCTAGACAGAGGAAGAGTGTCTCCTTTAGAGGCATATCAAAATTATGACATTGGAAACACACTAAAATTTTAAAAAGGCAAACCAAAGCATCATTAGCCAAGGAGCTGGGGGCCATTTACTTTAGCCAGCAAGCCTTTTTGTCCGAGGTCAAATCATCATATTTAATTGCCTAGTTAGACTCTGAGACACTCCCCAATCTGGTACAGCTATCTCTAACAACAACACTCTATCACTGTCAGTTCTATTTTACAAGTGAGAATCCTGAGCCCCAGAGAGAGAGAGAGAGAGAGAGAGAGAGAGAGAGAGAGAGAGAGATGAGAGAGAGGAGAGAGAGAGAGGAGAGAGAGAGAGGAGAGGCCTGACATGTGCTATACTTGTGGAAGAGCCAGAATTCAGACCAGGATATCTGGTCTGAGAACCACCTCTCTAAGGCACTGAGGTGACCCATTCTTGGGTCAAAGTAGCTACCAAGGAGCACTGTGGGAACTCATCACACCTGTGTTGTAAGCGGTATCAATGTAAGCTTGTTCATTGGCTATCTGGGGTGGGTGTACTGGCTGGTTTTGTGTGTCGGTTTGACACAAGCTGGACTTATCACAGAGAAAGGAGCTTCAGTTGAGGAAATGCCTCCATGAGATCCAGCTGTGAGACATTTTCTCAATTAGTGATCAAGGGTGATCAATTAGTGATCAAGGGTGGGAGGGCCCATTGTGGGTGGTGCCATCCCTGAGCTGGTAGTCCTGGGTTCTGTAAGAAAGCAAGCTGAGCAAGCCAGGGGAAGCAAGCCAGTAAGTAACATCCTTCCATGGCCTCTGCATCAGCTCTTGCTTCCTGACCTGTTTGAGTTCCAGTCCTGACTTCCTTTGGTGATGAACAGCAGTGTGGAAGTGTAAGCTGAATAAACCCTTTCCTCCCAACTTGCTTCTTGGTCATGATGCTTTGTGCAGGAATAGAAGCCCTGACTAAGACAGTGAGAGAAGCTAACTGCTGCTCTGGGGGGGGGGGCGGGGGGGGGGGAGAGAAAACCAAACTCAGCACCTGCTCACAACAAAGGTGTATTCATCAACATTTGAGTTCTGCCTCATACTGATTCAGAGACATCTTTACCTCCGTGGTCCCTGAGCTATTGCAGTCCTTCCCTGGCCATATGAGTAAGCAGAACAGAGAGGACCTTGCATTTTTACAAAACACCTCCCAGGTGCCAATTTTTAAGGACTTCTTTGGAGAAAGTCAAAAGAAGTGAACTGAGAAAAGGTGAACTGAGAGCAAGAAAGTACTGGTCCTGGTCCTGACTGTACTAGTTGCTAGGGGTTAACCTCCAGCCAAATACACTCTAGACTTCTCATTAACAAACTAAAGGAGTCACACCAGTGGCCCACCTCAAGAGTCTTCTAAACCAGGAAGTGCTTTATAATAAAGCAGCTTTTGATTGTTGTCCTTGCTAAGGTTTTACTGCTGTGAACAGACACCATGACCAAGACAACTCTTATAAGGACAACATTTAACTGAGGCTACAGTTTCAGAATATCAGCCCATTATCATCAATGCAGTATACAGGCAGGCCTGGTACAGGAGGAACTGAGAGTTCTACATCTTTATCTGAAGTCCACTAGGGGAAGATTGGCTTCCAGGCAGCTAGGACAAGGGTCTTAAAGCCTACACCTACAGTGACACCCTTTCTCCAAACACGGCCACACCTCCTGATAGTGCCACTCCCTGAGCCGATCATATTCAAGCTTCCACAGTTATTTTTAAGAACTCTAGGTACCTTAAGCATTTCAATATTGATGATCAATTTGTATTTTTGTTCAGAATTGTAAGCATAATTGCAGCATTGATTCTGGAGAAAAATACCATCTATTTTCTTTCAACAATCAAATTCTAGTCATATATCATATATGTGTGCTTTAGGGCAAGAATGAGCCTCCACCTTGTATTATAACTAGTTATATGAAGTAGTTAATTAAATTGGAGAAATATGCTTATTTTTATAATGTCCAGAGCTGGGATTCAGAAGTAAATATAGTGTTCTGCAAGCAGATTATTTGCCGAGATCCAGCAGGTTTTGTACAATGCAGTTCTTAACAAGCCTTAGAGGGTATCTGTATGTTCCAGATTAGCAGGTTAAGAGCTGTAACTAAAATACAACACAGATCAGCAGAGTCAACAACCACTGGCTAAGTAAGGCTCTGTACTGAGCCCTCACAGTCAGGGGAGCTTGTTTTGTGAACTGTGTGATATCATGACCTCAGGGATTTTACAAGGTGGGTGGTTTGAGAGCTGAGACAAGGTTTGGGCAGCCGGAGTCGGGTAAGGTATTAGAGATGATGGGAGTCAGGAACTGCTCAGTGGGGTTCTTTGCAGAGAAAAGAAAATGTATATTACATATTTCACACACACACACACACACACACACACACACACACACACACACACGCATGTGCTCCTGCATTCATTCAGACTCCTCATGGGAGACCAGCGCTAGAAGAAAATAGAGCCCAGAAACACTTCCTCGTCCTATGTAGGCCTTTTGTCCCAACCTCTCCACCACTATCACCCTGTCTACTGATGCCATTCTCTCCAAACAACTGGAATAAACCAGAATGCCCTCCCTCTCCTCTTTCTCTCCAGTATGCTTTGTCCCACTGGGTGACAGCTTCCTTACAGAGTCTCTCCCTGCCTAAAGCCCCACGGCCCACACAGCATGCGCCAGGCCTGAGCACAGCCATGTAGCAGCTTTCGACTCCCGGAGATTTGCTTCTCCCTCTCTGCGGAACGAGTCATGCTTGCCTGTGCACTGACTCCCATGAGTCCCAAAGCCTGATAGTAAGGCTTGAGCCTGCAGATAGCTAGTCACTTTTCTGCAGCCTCACCTATGAGCTCAATAGTCCTCTAAGCAAGTTCTTCAGGTGACCTTTTTCTCTCCTGTCTCTGGATGCCAGAGTCTAGAACTAAAGCCACAGACCTGCAGGCTGTCTGCAGGCAAAAAGGCTGCTCACGAAAGTGCCCTTTAACTTGATGGGGTTGAGGGGATCTTTTTGTAATTTTTTTTTCATTTTTGAGATTATAATTACATCATTTGTATATTTATAAATGTCCACCTCTTTGCTTTCTTTCAAATTCATGGCCTCTCTTTTCATTAATTAGTTTTATACATATATATGTATAATATATATATATATATATATATATATATATATATTCCTAAATACATAAGTACAACATGCTCAGTCTGTATAATGTTATTTGTATGTTCAGGGATGAGCACTTGGCATTGGATAACCAAGGGATGCTAAGAGCTGATGTGCTTTCCCTGGGGAAGACTGTGTCTCAGCTCTTAGCATCCCTTGGTTGTCTATAATCCTTTGTGTACAGTTGAGCTCTCATGGTCTTTCCCCATCCATTTTAGGATGTCTGGTGTCATCATCCTTGTTCAGATCATGTTTACATGGTCCACATTGGTGAGACTTTGTGCGTGCAGCTTCTGACATCCCTAAAGACACAATCTCACAAACTGTATGGTCCTCTGGCTCTTCCAACCTTTCCACCACCTCTTCTACAATAATCCCTGAGCCAAAGGTGTAGGAGTTGTACTGTAGATGTATTCATTGGAACTGGGCGCCACAAGGCTACATTTTAAATAGATTATGGTCTTCTGTAGTGGTCTCCACTTGTTGCAAAGAGCAGGGTTTGTTTGCTTGCTTGTTTTTTTTTTTTTTTTGAGGGTGAGGACTACACTTCCCTGTGGGTATAAGGACAAATGATTCTAATACAGTTAATGCTAGACGGGGACTGATTGAGATTATGTGGAAATAAAAGAAAAAATAAAAACCTCTCCAGAAGCAGGTTGTTCTCCTACCAGAGCGATGAAGGACACCAGGCAGTCCTTGGCAGTGGAGACCGGGTGCATATGATGCAGGGGGTTGGAATTTTACAAATGGGGACTTTGAAAATGGAAGATTCCATCTTCAAGTCAGTTTCCCTTGTAGTCACAAAGTGATAATTTCCAAAGAAGGTTGGTGTGTTGGCTTTATCAAGAAGGAATGCTTTTCTGGAGAGAAGGGAAAGTCCTTCATTTAGGAGGCAACACTATCCTTTAGACTCCCTTGTCAGGAGCTTTCCAGATCCAGACAGCTCATAGGTGTTATTTGTAAACTTTCCTGTCCAGTGTTTCTTGACCCTCTTAAGGCTATTAGGTCATTGACTTTTCTGTTAAGAATTATTAGTAAAGTAGCACTTGTAGGATCCTCTCCAAAATCTATGACTTTATTAGCCCTGGGTAGTTATCTAGGTTTCCAATCCCAGGCATCGTTTCCCTCCTGTTGAGTAGGCTTTAAGTCCAATTTAGCAAACTGTTGGTTAGCACCAAGGTGTGTGTGACACTACTGCACCTTTAGGGTTAACATGCTGGTCATGCATGTTGGCAAGCATTATGCTGCTCATTGTGGTTCATAGGGATCATAGCTGGATAAGGCTGTTGGTTGCGTTGCCTACTTCCTTTGGTAGATTCTTTTGGAACTGTCATGCATATGGAAAACTACTCAGCTATAAGGAAAATTTAATCATGAACTTTACAGGTAATGAATAAAACTGGACAAGATCATATTGAGTGACATCGTAACCCAGCTATAGGAAGACAAATGTCACATGTTCTCTCTCATATGAGGCTCCTAGCTCCACATTTTTAGATGTGAGTACATATCCTAGAGTGACGACAGAAACCTTAAAGTTAAAAACGAGACCATTTCTGTGTTGGGATCAATAAAAAGGGGAATATTAGGGTACAAATAAATGATCTGATGGTGGAAAGAGAAAAAATGGAGGGAGTGTTAATTAGGAATGGGGAGGAAGATCAATATAGAAGGAGGGTAAAATAACAATAATGACGTCTGAAAATGTCACAAGTAATCTTACTAGTAACAATCTACAAAAAACATAATACATAAATCTATATACAAATATGCATTTATAGTTTAAATGAAAATTTTCCATCTGGATTGACAATGCTCCCTCAAAGAGCCAAAGACCACCTTTAAAAAAAAAACCCAATACCAGGCATTAAAAGCCCTCTTTTGAGCTGTTGGTCAAAACTGTGCGAGAGACTCATAAGACATATAGCATATTGCTCTTTCCCTTGGTTACCTCTCAGAGGTGCAAGGTTAATCCCTATTGCTGAAGACACCATTCACTTCAGACACAGAATCCAGAAGCTCCTGAGCTGGATCTAGACTGAAAGATTCCTCCCTGAGGAAGGTAGGGTGGTAGGTTTTTGTTTGTTTGTTTGTTTGTTTGGTTGGTTGGTTGGTTTTGTTTTTTTCAACACAAGATTTTTCCATGTAGCCTTGGCTGTCCTGGAACTTTCTCTGTAAGTTCAGGCTGCCCTCGAACTCACAGAGATCCACCTGCCTCTGCCTCCTGAGTGCTGGGATTAAAGTCATGTACCACCATCACCTGTCTGGGGTGGTAGTTCTTTAACAGTGAGGACTGGGCTGAGAAGTACGTGGTGAGAATCAAAAGCTCAAGGCTAGAATTAACCCCATTGTCTTATGGATCCTATCTGCATATTTTATAGTTTAGAGAGTGCATGAAATAGACAGGGCCGTTTTGATCCTTACAACATCATAGAGATGCTGATCAGCTCCATTCTGTAGTTAAGGCTCAGGAACGTGCTATAGTCAGACAGGCTCTTCCAAGGCTTCTTCTGGCTCTTGTTTCACTCACTGCTCTGCTCCACTGCCTCATACCCAGGCAGCAAGAAGCTTGAGGAGAAACAGCAGTGAATGAATGACTCTTTCTCCAACTACATACTACAGAGGATTGTAGAGATCAATAATATCTTGTTTCTAGGGAAGGTAGCTTTCTCCATTCTCTCTTTCAAACCTACAGCCTCAAGCACAGCCACAAAGAATGATCCGCACCTATTGTTTAGGAGACTAGATGAAGGACATTTCTGTGTCAGTGATACTTGAAAGCAACAAAAGGATAAGGTCTTCCCAGAGTACATTCAGCCCACCCCGTGTGACTTCTTTTGCGTCCTATCCCATGGAAGCCCTAACTTTTCATTCATACCACTAAGGAGATATTTGATTGTTTCCTGGAAATGCTAATAACACAAAGCTCATAAATACTAATGAAACGCTATAGATTAGCAGAGCTCAGCAAGTAACCTAGGGAGCCTAGACAAGAATCCGTAGATTAAAAAATATAAAGAATACTTTTTAATCGAATTTCCCCCAGACTGGGTTCCCAAATGTTAATGAGTACTCTCTCTGGCTGTGTAGAGAGCTGATTCTAATAAGTACCTTTAAGAATGCAGAAGTAAATTATTGACTTAGTTTTAGTTGAAAAGAAATCTATTTATTCAAAGGCTATTTTAGGTGCCTTGGGATGGACGTGTTTAAGACAAAGGTGGGAGGGTAGGGGAGCCTGGGACGTTGTGATAAACACATAATTCAAATGCATGCCTCTATTTCAGCCAACTAAGCAATCTAAGTTGGAATATGCTTATTATATTTGTCTTTTATGACACAACCTTCAATAATAATAATTGCCCTGGACTCTAAAAGCTGGTGTCAGAAATTATAACTTTATTATTCATTGCTGAATCCCCTATGCCCAGCACAGGCTCTGGCACAAATCAAATGTCCAATAAATGTTTGTTAAATGGATAAAAGACTTTCTTACAATATTTTCCAGAGCTTTTGAGATCTGGGATCTTTTCCTAAATGTCAGCTCGGTTCATGGTGACTGTTACAAAGCTCCCATGTAAGACCCATCTCCACCCCAGCCACCAGTCACCCTTCTCATTCATCTTCCAGACTCCTCCTCTCCCACCCTGAGCTTCAAGTTCATTGGAAGGCACCATGTTGCCCCATTCCTGTCCTAGACATCGTTCTGCATGAGATGTTTAAATATCATTTTTTCCTCAAAGTTCTCTATCAAAAGCCTATTTCTCTTTAACGGAATGGCCAAAAGCTGCCCTAATAGTCTCCAGGAGCTCAGTCTCCTTCCTCCCCTGATGCCCTTCTCCTGCCTGCAAAGCCCACCTAATGTAGAACAGTGTGGTGTTGGTATCACTGAATGTGAATCTCAGGTACGGTGTCAGAAGCCCTTTGTCCCAATATGACTATGTGGGTGATCAAGTGAGAGGACGCCACCTGAATCTTCCCACAGCAGAATGGGAAACTTGCTCCAAGTGAACCAAAAATACATAAGACCATCTGAAGGTGTGGCCTTGTTGGAATAGGTGTGCCCTGGTTGGAATGGGTGTGTCACTGTGGGTGTGGGTATAAGATCCTCACCCTAGTTGCCTGGAAGTCAGTCTTCCACTAGCAGCCTTTGGATGAAGACATAGAACTCTCAGCTCCTCCTGCGCCATGCCTGCCTGGATACTGCCATGCTCCCACCTTGATGATAATGGACTGAACCTCTGAACCTGTAAGCCAGACCCAATTAAATGTTGTTTTTTATAAGACTTGCCTTGGTCATGGTGTCTGTTCACAGCAGTAAAACCCTGACTAATACAGAAGTTGGTACTGGGAGTAGAGTATTGCTGTGATAGGCCTGACCAGGCTTTTATTTGAAAGAATGTAGATTTTTGGACTTTGGATTTGGAAGTCAGTGTAATGCTTTAAATGGGGCTTAATGGGTCATCCTAGTAGGAATATGGAAGACTTTGTTGCTGGGAGTAATTTGAACTGTGTTTACCTGGTCCAAGAGATTTCAAAGGAGAAGAATTTCAGTATGTGCCATAAAGACTGGTTTTGTGGTATTTTGGTGGACTATGGCTACTTTTTACCCTCGTCTGAAAAGTCTGCCTGAGGCTAAGGTGAAGAGACTTGGATTAATTGCATTGACAAAGGAAGTTTCAAAAAAAGCCCAGCAGAGACTTTGTTCTCTGGTTAAGTCTCACAAAGAGAAATTTGAACAAGCATAGCAAGCTTAGAAAGGCAAAATATAAAATATATGGTTCGAGTATTAAAGGCATACCAGGAAGTGAAATGGAGCAAAATCCTGTGTTCTAGGAAATAACAGATTAAGGGAGTGGGATCTTGGGGCAAGACCCTACCCAGCTGAATTTAGAACCAGGCATGGTGGTACACACCTTTAATCCCATGAGACAGGCATGCTGATCTCTGCATTCAAGGTCAATATATAGAGCAAGAACCAGGATAGCCAAGCTTAGGCAGTGAAGGATTTAGAAAACATAAAGCTAGTGACAATGTTGTAGTACAAGGGGATCATGTTCTAGTTCCTGTAAGCAGGAGAACTCGGCAGCTTCAGCCATGTGGCTCTGGCTCTAGAGTTAAGAATGGAAGGAACTACTGGGAAAATTGATGCTGGTTAGCTGGAGCTAAGGAATTATTGGTGATTAAGAAGAGACCAGCATCATTGAGGTGAAATCTTCTGGAAATTGTTTTCTGGGAGCACAAAGAAGCTGTGTTCCAGAGATACCCAAGGTTGTACCTCATGCTGTGGCTGGACTTGGTAATGTGTAAGAGTCACTCAGGTGGTACTGCTTGTGAAGGAATGAAGGGATCATGGAGAGAAGGCCATTGGAGAAGGTGAAGCCTCAGCTGTAGTTGATGGCCCAGGACTGATGGGGTCATGTAAAGGATTTGAGGCTTGGCACCCTGAAGAGAGCCTATGAGAGGCTATTGGTGAAGCCTAGTTGGAGTGGAACACCCCAGTTTATTGGAGATGTCAATACCATGGGATGATCACCAAGAACAGCAGCCGTAGTGGAGTGGATCAACCTGAGCTTAGAGTGCTACAGAGGGCAGAGCTGGAAAAGTGATGCCAGCCCTTAGGAGGAGTCCAAAAGATCAAGTGGAATCCCAGACACCGAAAAAGAAGCTGTAACATTGAAATTGCCTTGGAGACTCAAAGATGTTAAAGATGCCAGAGCCATGGGATACATGCTGAGGAAAGCTGCTAACAGGGAGTGGAACCAGCCCAGGAGAAAGCAGTTTGTTGCAGTCAACAAAGATGAAAAGGGAGTGGAGATCTGAAGATCGCTTTGACATCAGCCATGGAGATGCAGAGTTTGGAGTTTGCCCAGCTGGTTTCCTACCTTGCTTTGGAAATTACAGTTAATTAAGTTGAATGAATCTCGGAAGAGACCTTGAACTTTGGACTTTTAACATTGTTGCGACTGCTATAGACTATGAGGACTTTGAAAGTTGGACTAAATGCATTTTGCATTATGTTATGTTTAAGTATAGCCGCCATAGACTCATGTTTTTGAACAAGTCTATGGGGACTAGGGAGTGGAATGTGATGGTTTGTATATCCTTGGACCAGGGAGTGGCACCATCTGAAGGTGTGGCTTTGTTGGAATAGGTGTGCCCTGGTTGGAATGGGTGTGTCACTGTGGGTGTGGGTTTAAGATCCTCACCCTAGTTGCCTGGAAGTCAGTCTTCCACTAGCAGCCTTTGGATGAAGACATAGAACTCTCAGCTCCTCCTGCGCCATGCCTGCCTGGATACTGCCATGCTCCCACCTTGATGATAATGGACTGAACCTCTGAACCTGTAAGCCAGACCCAATTAAATGTTGTTTTTTATAAGACTTGCCTTGGTCATGGTGTCTGTTCACAGCAGTAAAACCCTGACTAATACAGTCAGTCTGTGGAATAGCCAATGACTGTAAGATTCTGCAAATCCTGGGCTGCTCACCAAAAATGGGTTAATTCTGTACAAAGGAATAGGAGGCCCAGAGCAATGCCTGTGAACAGTTCCTGCACTGGAGATATGAAGCCAAACTCCTCAGAATGAGTCCAGCCCTGCTACTCATGTGTCTTGTGACTTGTGCTTCCATCTCTAGCTGAAGGATGGAGAATAATAAGCATCCACTGAATATGGCAATAATAAGTCAGTGGGTGTAGATTGACTAAGTAGGAAGTGCCGAGAACAGTGCCTGGCATATAATAAGTGCTTTGAAAACATAGGCTAAAACCATCATTGTACTTTCATAGCATTGCTTTAGTTCCTGTGAACCAAGGGGTACAGTGCTAGGTGCCAATCTGTGCAGCTACAACGACTATGCAAATAATACCATTAGGATTGGAGCCACACATCAACAGACCAGGCCAGATGGAGCTGAGATGGACATATGGCCACTGAGTATATGGGGCAATTATCAGGCATGTAATTCAAGGAACTAGACCTCCTCTAGGACAACCTCTAGGGCACCATGTAACCTACCACTATGTCTGGAACACAGCTTTCACCTCCAGGCAATAGAATTAAATAGGAACTAATCTAGAATTCTGAGCCCAGAATATACACACAGGCCTCTTGGTCCAAAGTTCACAGCACTATGCTAGTGCTCCCTCGGGAGCCTGTAAATGGATGATTGTAAGTTCAAGCCTACCCTGGAGACCCTGTTGGTGAGAGAGTACCAAGTACTACAATATAATTCACATCATTCTCACTATCTGGTTGTCAGCATCCTTGGGAGAATGCTGGGTTCATTATCCAAAACTCTGGGTGCTCGCTGAAACTCCGTGCAACCTCAGACATCCTGCTTCCCCGAAGTAGACCTTGTATTTGTCACTTTTAAGTAAAACAGCTGGCCAGAAGTCTCCAGCCAGAAAATTGGTTACTCTCTCTCTGTTTGAGTCCAGGGTAGGTGATGTGGTACACAGCGAGAGATTTCTTAAATTTCTCTGAATCATGTTTGTTCCCAAAGTCATCTTTGAACACAGGATTGCAGGATTCACAGGACTTTACACCTGAGAGCTGATCCCCAAGATATGCATGAAGAGGTGGAGGGGTGACAGAAGAGAAGATACTTGTACAAGAATTCGAGGATGGCCACTGTCCACTGATGGACAGTATTGGTTTTCTTTCCCCTGAGATGTTAGGTTTCTTCCCCCTAAGATAAAACAAAACAGGTAGAAAAGAGACCAGGAAGGTTTGCTTGGAAGCAGCCAATGATGTGACAAAGAGAGAGAAGGTAGAAAGCAGAGAGCCAGATGCAGAGTGAAGTATAAGGGGGTGGGGGTGGAGAGAGTGTTGGGAAGAGAGCCAGCACCCAATGAGGGTGGCAGGCATGTGACAAGATGAGGACTGATAACCTCTTAGCCACAAAAAGGCCATCTCATCTTGTGTTTAAGCTTTAGTTAATATCAAAAATGATAAGCTATGTTCCTAGGGCCTCAGACAAGGGGCTACTATATAGGAAATACGTGTTCATCACCTGTCTGGTGAGGTAGGTAGGGTACAGGAGGAGAATTAACCAAAAGGCACATGCTATACACACTGATTAAGTTATCCAACAACTGCTGACTACCTAGTGTGTAGCAGGTCTGACATAGTAGTAACTCTTTTATTCTAAGCCCAATATCACGTGTGTACATAATGAGGATGGGTTAAAGGTTATTGATTAATTGTGTACACTTTGTATGTTGAGTGTTAATACAATTTCAGATAACTCTGCAACTCGTTGATTCCTTCTCTTTTCTAAGCATAAAGACAATGAAAATAGACAGACCATTGCTATTGCATTTCTCTTGAATTGTCCATTTTGCTTTCTTCAGGTGCTCCTGGTGGCATGCCCAAATGTGAAGCTGAAAGAAAAATAAATTCCAAGTGTCTAACGCTGTGTTCTGTGACACCGAAGGCTTGTTGGATAACTGAGGATCCTCTGGCCCCACACTAGGCCAGCACCATGGAGAGAAACAGTTCTTTCTTCAACTCTGTCTGGGAAACCATCCGGGCCAGACACGAAAGAGGCGTCTTCAACACCGTCTGCCTGGCTGTGCTCCTGGGGTTGCCCCTGGTGGTGGTTCTCACCCTCCTCTTCATCTGTTGCCATTGCTGCTGTAGCCGGCCACCTAAGAGCAACCAACAGCCAGACCAGAACAAGAAGAAAAAGAAAAAGAAGAAGAAAAAGAAAGATGAAGACCTCTGGATCTCTGCTCAGCCCAAGCTCCTCCAGATGGAGAAGAGACCATCACTGCTGGTCTAGTGAGCAAGGGAGCAGCGTGTCCTCCCCGTGGAGCCGAGCCTCCTTCCAACCACAGAGACTTGGAGGAGCCTTAAAGTGATGCATTCACTCCTACAGATCACTCAACCAAGGGACAAGTTTCAGACTAAGCATCCCAGCGGGTGGGGGCGTGCAGACAATTCTTTGTCTTGGCAGCTATGTGTCCAGTATCAGTGCCCCAAGCATGGACAGCAGTTTCTGGTATAGTCCAGCACAAAAGCACACAAAGTATGTACACATGCATCTTAGATGGCTTTCAGCTCTGTTTGTATCATATGTATGCACATTTGGACAACAGGTACATGGGACAGGATATTCTATTTATCACGTGGCCATGTAATATATATTTTGCTCAAATATATATACTTGCAGAAATGTCTTATGAGAAGATATGTCCAGATTTAGGCACCTATGTGCAATTAAGTAGCCATGGTACAAGGCCCTCTGCACTGTCTGTATATCATTCAGGTTGGAGATGGGTGAGTTCTATTCCTATACCTACATAATGTTTTAGTGGAAATACATGTGGACATTCTAAGAACCTGGTACAGTCCCCACTTCAGTATATATTGATACAGACATAGCTACTGGTTTCTATAGGCTTCTGACCTTTTGCCTGTACCTAAAAGTTAAAAGCATGGCTCCAGATACACTCAAAGCTCTTTGCTTGCAATTCACGACAAGGTCCTCATTACCTCTAACAGATGTTTAATGTGGCCCAAGACCTCTCGGGGACATTACCCCATAACTACTCAGCAAGGTGCCCTTTTCTAAGCAGTGATGAACAGCTCTTGGCAGTGACTATGAGAAAGCTATGGAAACCCACATATTCACTTCACTGGATTGCAGGTGTGTACCCATGAGATGTAATATAGAGATAGAAAGCGTAAGGAGATGCCTCGCATGAGCTAGCTATAATCCATGTGACCAAGGGCTTTCAGAAAGAAACCAAGTAAGGTCATCCCAAGTCCAGTCTCATAACCATCACACATACACACATACACTTGCACATGCACACGCATACACAACACAACACATACCAGAAGCAATCCTGTGTTGGTAGCAGTGCATAATGCATTGCCAGTGGGAGGTAGAAGCCATAGTTTAAGTGAAAGATAAAACTATAAAGGTATCTGTTGCTATTTATGTTGATGCTCAGGCAAATGTCTTGTACACAGTAGGTACTCATAACTGTGGATGGATATGCAATGATGCTAAGGATAACTTGTAATACCTCACAATTCGACCTGAGTGACCTACTCTTTTAAGACATGCCATTAACTGCTACAGAAGGTGAGGCAAGGCATTGAGACCAGGGTTGATTGACATATGTGTCCTGTGGTACCTGAAGCCATGCCACTTTCTGAGTGGAGGAGAGCCTTTCCTCCCCAGTCAAAGACTAAGAAAACAAATTGCTTGGCATTTTGATTGTATTGTGGCCATGTTACAAAGGCAGAGAATTCCCAGCTTGGAAGTGATTATACTCCAACAGCTCATTTGCACATCTACTGGGGAGCTCTATAAATATTGTCCCCATGGAGGCCATTATAGACAGTAGAAAAATCACTGTCTAATTAATGACATAGCCAAATTATGACATTACAGCAGCAAGAAAAAATTCCCAAAATTGATGAGACTGTATGAATGTAAAGTTGTACTCTACTTGTTCAGCTGGGCCACCTGGTACTCATGTCTACTCCCGATGTGCTCCAGGCCCTTGGAGGGTAGCTACCTAATGGTGGCTACCTGGGTCTTCTAACAGACAGAGCAGTCACATTCACCCGCTCATCCTACGTAACCTCAATGCCACTAGGCACTCAAGCCTTCCACCCACAGACCTCTTTGACCAAAGCAACACTTCCTGATTCTCTGCCCCCTTGTCACATAGGGAGCTGGTTGTGGATTACCTGGCTGTCCTCCGCATGTCACAGAATGACCAGTCTTCTCCCCTTCTCTGCCAATTGGTAACCAACAGATGCCCTTCCCACTTCTCTCAGTTGCCCTAAGACAAAAGACTTTGGGGGTAGAGGTGAAGACACAGCAGAAATGGGATGTCAGATAACAGTCTGCAAGGATGGATCACCGGGATCAGGGACCATACAAATTGCATGGTTTCAGTGAAAACTGGCTGCCAGCTTGAATTAAGACAGCAGTCAGTTGTCCCTGATTGCCATAACAAAGCCCCTGACTCTGGGCACAAGTGTACCTACTGCTTTCTAACCAAATAGACTTGAGCCAGTTCCTGACATAAAACATCCAGAAAGGCAGTTCCCAGTTGCTTTTATATCCTGGAATCCAGGAATCCCAACCGTGACTGGATTACCTGTTCCTGTCGCAGACTCTCCGACAGCCTTGATAAAGCACTTAGGATGATACAGGGCCCATGATGTGATAGGCCCTCCCCTAGACACCAGAGAGCAGAAGCCCAAAGTATTGCTTGGTGCCCTGTCTCCCTGCCTCACCCTGACAATTCTTCTCATATTACTGCTTCTCCATGCATCATGCCAATTCATTCCTTTATGACTCGACAGACACTGTTTCCCTTGGTCTATTCCAGAGTTGCCACGAATACAGTCCTAGGGTAAGGTGCTTGGGACCTGTGCCTACCTGATCCATCTGGAGATAGTAAGTTAACGGAGAACCTAAGAGGCCTCAGGGGGCCCGGAGGAATGGCTCAGCAGTTAAGAGCACTTGTTGCTTCTGTAAAAGACCCAGGTACCAGACATGCATGTGCTACACATGTATACATGCAGGCAAACCACTCATACACATAAAATCCATCTCTTTCAAAAATTTAAAAAGAAGATGCATAAAGAAGAGAACTTCTCAACTGGCATGGGCTTGGGCATGGGGGTTGTCCCCACCCACGATGGACTTCTGGCCTGCCTTGGTCACAGTCAGAAACAGTCAGAGGGGTCTTTATCCAGTGTTCAATAGACTTTTTTGATTTCTTGGGAAGAGGAAAAAGAACAGGAAAATGTAAAGAAAAGCCAGTCACTTTTTCAAGAATATATGAATGATCGAAGCTGTACAGTATTTGTCAGTGTTTTGTTTTCTGTAAAATTCAAATACATATAAAAGTTTATTTAAATAAATGTTTTGAAAATGAAATCCTCCTTGCACGTTGGATTGAGTCACTGGCTTACCACTGAGATATTATTCTCACACAGAACTAACAGAAGCAGAGGCTCTTCTTGCCTGGTCCCTGGCCTCCTAGAATCTCAGGTCTGAGGACCAGAAATGTGGTATCTCTCCCTTTTACGCAAAGCAGGCGACTTTGGAAGCTGAACTGAGCAACAGTGGCTGCAGAAAACATACTGATGTTCCCTGGTGACACTTAGAAAACATTTCTCCAGTGAAGTCCGTGTCTTTCATACGAAAAGGAAGAAATAACCTTTGGGTTAATCTGGTGCTAAGAAACAAAGGACCAAGGGACACAGATACCTGTGTCTATGTGCATGTATTTATATAAGCACATATATCCTTTTTCTAAGTCAACCACAACTTTGCGCTAGTTAGAAAATGAAGTGACTTGGATGCTCTTGATTCCTCTCCCAGCAATGCTTACCTAGAGTGCGGGCCAACAGAAACAAGATGGTGAAATGTTCCCTATTGGCACTGCCCAATCTGGTACTATTAGCCACATGTGGCTCTGTTCATTAAAATTAGATTAAAAGTCCAGAGCTCAATTATGCCAGCCATATTTCAAGCACTCAATAGCCACCCTATGGCTAGGAACACCACCCTGAATGGCAGAGGCTAGCATCTTGTGGAAAGAGTAATTCAGTGTTAGTGAACAGCTGCACTGTTTAACGGAAGCTTGAGAAGGAAGACCCACGGCGCAGCTGCACACTTCCTGTCTTGCCCAAGGCAGGCTGTTTCGCAGTTTCAACTGATCCTTCAGCTTTTCTCCTATCACTACAAAGCCATGACAACCAGGGGGCAGAGTATTTTCATTCAACCTGCTATTCAAGTCTCTAGAATATTGCGAAAGTTTCTGATGCAGAGGAGGGGCCACCCAGAGGTCCATAGCACAACTCCCAGGCATCTCATAGGCTCACCACCCTTCCAGCTCCATCAGCTCTGGCTGCTCCGGCTCACCCACACTCTGGAGTGTTAGGACAGAGTTGTGCAATGCAATCATCCATTAGCATTCTCAACTGACTGGAGTACTCTGCTGGCTGCTTGCCCTTTGCCCTTAAGATTATTCTTGAATTCAAAGTCACAGGCACACAAGCTTGAACAGCAGCAGCAACAAAACTCCCTTCGGACAAGTTACTGTATCTGTCATAGGTTCAACTTATTGAATTGTTTTCAGATTCCCATGGGGCCAAGCATCACGATTTATTCAGTCATGGCAGGGCGTGCATATCAAGGGATTTTTAGCTCTTTCGAGGTGCCAAGTCCACTGAGCTCATACAAGAGTATTTGTCCTGAGGGGTCACAACTGGCCTAAAGGAACAAACCGCAACCAGATAACGTGTTTGTCGCTTTCCCCGAGGGACACACCCACCAAGCCTGGCATCAAGTCGGGCTGGCAAGGAGTTGCACTGGGTGAGCGGAGAGAGGAGGCTATCATTAGCAGAATAGCCGAGAGTCCCTGAGCACCGAGGGCTGGCGCTGAGGACTAGGGCTGTCCAGATCCTGGGACCCACACCAGTTCTCACCGGTCATGTAATTTATGCCTGTGATGTTACCTCCATATTAAAACTTATCTTCAGAAATTAAATGGAGAAATACATTTAAAAAAAAAAAACACTTAGCACTGAGCCTGGCTTAAGTGCTCAAGTTAAGTGTCATTAATGAAGGAAAACCATGGTTTGTGTTCTAGAAATCAAAGCAGAAACTTATGGAGGAAGGCATGGAATTACCCACACTCCAGCAACCTCCTTGCCTTTCACTAGCCTTTCTCTCCCACCCATGATCTGTCATAGTCCTCTTGACAAGTCACAGAAAACCAGCCTTACAACTGGCTCTTCATATCTCCTAGTGAGGAAAAAGAGCATGCACAAGTTTCAAATGCTGTTGGTGCAGAGGTCTCAGATTTGGTTCCCAGGCCCTCATAGCAGCTAAGAACCATCTGTCATTCCAGTTCCAGGGGATCCAACATTCTTTCCTAGCCTCTATGGGCACCAAGCATGTACCTGTGTATATACATATACAAAGACAGAAAACACTTGGGCACATAAAATCAAATAAGTAATTCTAAAATAATTTTTTTAAAGTTTAAAAAGTTGGCAAGCCAAATATAATAAGAGCTAAAGTTTACAGGCTTCAGAACTATTCTTTGCTGTCTTTATATATAATTATATAGAAGTTTGTCTTCTATAAAAAAGCAGGGTTTTATGAGCTAACCTGGGAACCTTATTTATATAACACTAGAATTGGAACTTAAAGTATCCTCAGAAACAAGTCACTCACAGGGGCATTTTAGGAAGAGTTTTGAAATATCCCTGGAACTTTCTACACACTGAACAGCCTAGCACACTGTGATAGAGAGGTTGCAGGCTAGACACAACCAAGAATGAGCTAGGCAACCCCTTCCAGGGGGTGCCTGCTTACCTGTTGTGTTAATCCAGGTAAAAACACTGCTGGAGAAACCACTAAGTGCAGGTTGGATGCTGACTTGGCCCCACTGGCTACCTCTTAAGACAGAGTTACCCAGGAAGGAACAGAGACGTGGGGACCCTTCCAGAACCTCCCTTTGTGCGAGAGTCTCTCTTGATTTGAGAGGCACCTGATAAGACAACACTGCCATCTACTGGCAAGAGTGGGTATAGCATGCTGCTTGCCCCAGACTGCAGGCGCCAACCTGATTGATTGGTTCCCATCATCTCTGTTGATACCCTCCTTGACCCTGGTGGAAGGCCTAAGGTAGTGAAGACATGTAAGGTTTTTTTTTAAATGGGGGGACCTTTTCTAGTAACTAAGTTTCACCAGCAGCTTTTCACCACCTTTTCTTCTAGTTCTTTGCATGCCTCCTTGTCTGCATGCTCTCTCTTTGCACAACCCACACCTAAATTGTGTGCATGTGTGTCTGTCTGTCTCTGCCTCTCTCTCTTTCTCTGTTTTCTTCTGTTTCTCTCTTTCTCCCCCTTCCTCACTCTCCCCTGTGGTATATTCCAGCTTCGGTAACCCTTGAATCCCCAATAACTGTAAGTTATAAAACAGAACACTCCAACTCAACAAACACAAATGCCAAGCCATTTCCAGAGGTAGCAGCCGTGACACATAAACATCTTCAAGCTCTGTGGTCACAGGCTGGCCTCTGAAGCCAGTCCTCCCTCCCTCCTGCTGATTCTATAGATCTCCTTCTGACACAGACCAAGGGAATCAATACTGCTTGGAGAACTATTACAGCAGCTGTGAGCTGGTCTGTGAGCCTCCCCCTTTCCCCTAGACCACACCCCTTGTGGATGGGCAAGGGGCACAGATGGAAGGAATGACTCTGACTTTCTGAATCACAGTGGAGTAACTATGGCTGACAAGGACTAACTGTGTATTCCAATGCAACCAGTAGAGAGGTCTATGCATGTTCTCCACACCAAGAAGTGTCAGAAGTGATAGAGATGCCAGTCACCTGCGCTGACCACTTCACATTGTACGTGCATATTGAAATGGCATGCTTTGCCCCACAGATATGTGTCAACCAAAGATAACACAAGGACCGGGAGATAGCTCCGTGGATAAAGCGATTGCTACTCAGGTGTGAGGACTTGAGGTAACTGCTGGTTGGACATGGCAGCCCACCTGAAGTAAATCCTTATACTCTGGAGACAGAACAAACTGGCTGGCTAGACTGGCCACATCGGTGAGTTCTGGGTTCAGAATAAGAGCCTGTCTCAGGAAATGAAGTAGAAAGTAGCAAAAGGAGACCCAGGGTAATGTCCTATATACACACATGTCCATACATGTGAACACACATGCACACGCATGCATACACACACAATTTTCTAAGTAGTTTTCAAAATCCCCACTATGTGGCCCTCCTCAACCTGTCACCAAACTAGTATTTCCAAAATACAAGCCTCCCGTGTCACTTCAAGGTTTCGAAGCCTCTGAGAGCTCTCCACCATTCAAAGGCTTATGTGGGAACAATGGCTCTCACCCCTGAGTTGATGTTAGAGGCCCCTGGGGAACTTTGAAAAGCTCAGGTGCGTAGAACTCACCAGAGACCCACTGGAGCGGGATCTGTGAAGGGGCAATGAGCAGAAGGACGCACATCAAAGCTCGCGCTGGCTCTGAATGGCAATGTGACCTGACAGCCATTGCAGCAACGACCCCCTGCCTGTCCTTCCCACTGGCTCCCTGGGCTCCTCAACCACTGAGAAGCCACACTGCCTCCCCCATACTGTCCATGTGCAGCCTGATGTCTGGCTGCTTCCCTCATGACTCAGTCTTTCTATGTGGGACTGTGATGGGCAGCCTATTTTGGTTGAATGGGGCTTACTCCAGTGACCCAATAGAGAAATCTACAAGGGACAGAAAGGCAAGCCACATTCCCAGAATCAGGTGCCTGTCCATAATTCTGTGACTATAAGTCACACCAACAATGTCCCAAGCTTCTGGCATTCTGGCTAGACTCCACCCCCACAGTTACCTGACTATAGCCAGGTAAGCTCCTCCCCACAGTTACCTGGCAACAGCCTGATAGCCCAGCCCACTATAAGAGGGGCTGCTTGGCCCCCTCCTCACTCTCTTAAGCCCTCATCTTTCTTACTCTCTAGTTCTCTTTCTCTCTTTCCCTTCCCCCCTCTCTCCACGTGGCCATGGCTGGTCTCTCTCTCTACCTTCCCTCCTTTCTCCCTGCCTTTCTACAATAAAGCTCTAAAACCATATGTCTCTGATTATCAAGGCCCACCGTGCTTGAAGGATGGGATGGGCCGTGTCTAACCTCCCACCAGAAGGCCATCCTGTGCTCCAGCCACAGACCTGACCAAGGACTCTCACCCTCGAGGGAACCATCCAGCGCCCCCTCCCCCTGCCCGTTCCTCCCTTCATCTCCAGGGCCAAGTGCTGCTGGGGCCCCTATTCTGTTCTCAGCTCCTCCACCATATCCAGCGCGGGATACCAGAGGCTGAGAACCTGGTCCCTGGGGCTGCCCCTTGTCCACCACCTGCCATGTGGGGTCAGTGGCTTAACACAGCCAGATGCCCACCCGGGGCCATGTGAAAAGCAGTCCACTCTCATCTGCCTACCCAGAGCACCCGAACTCTGGCGGAACGCGGGTTTTCTCCCACTCCCCTCTTTCCCCCACACCCACAGCCCCGCACTTCTAAATCTGATGCCATCACTACAGCCCCCTAAAGCCTTTGTGGTGGGATTAGATGCACACACACACACACTTAGTGACTCACTTTTTCCTTAAGCCACCACCGTCCTGACTCGTTTTCTATCTTCCGGAAGTTCTAAGAGTTGACCAAGGCCAGCAGCTTGGTTGCTCCTCTCTGCCTTGTGTATGCACAGAATAGATAACACTTTGGAAACTTTACCACCGTTTGTAGGACAGATGCTCTGCTCCTGGCTTCTAGGGTATCCTCACCTCTCAAGTCCCCTTTCACATTGGGCCATCCTGAATCATGGGATGGCCTCCTTTAAGCTTGGAATGAACTGCTGGACCGACCATGCTAGAGCAAGGGGCAGCATGCAGGAAGGGTGGGGGCTGGGATGTTGCCCACTCTATAAACACTCTGAAATGAACTTCCCAGATTTCCTTTTCTGCTCAGAGTAAACTATTTGAAGGTCAGCTGAATATTTCTCCATGGCAACAAAGGACCTATAAGAAAAAAGATGCTAAAACAGCTTCAGTCTCCCACACAGGTCAGTTCAGTGGCCAAACCCTGGGGTTAATGAACCTAAGATGGGCATGGTGCCATCTGATGCCATCAAAGCCTCCTCCAGAACAAAGACTATGGGTCACTGATTTGGCTATAGATCTGCACAGACATAGAGAGGCCAGCAATCCTAGGAGCAGTTAGAATGAGTCATAACATCTGAAGAGGGAGTCCACCAATCTAGCCTGTGATGGTTTGAATAAGAATGGCCCCATAGGCTTATATATTGGAATGTTTGATCATCAGGGAATGGCACTATTTGAAAAGGATTAGAAGGTGTGGCCTTGTTGAAGTAGGCATATTATTGGAGGACGTGTGTCACTGGGGGGTGGGGGGGGCCTTTAAGGTTTCAAAAGCCCAAGCTAGGCCTAGTATCTCTCTCCCTTCCTGCTGTCTGTGCATCTGGATGTGGAACTCTCTGCTACCTCCGCCCATGCATCCTGCAGTGATGATAATGGACTAAGCCTCTGAAACTGTCAGCCAGCCCCAATTTCATGCTTTCCTTTATAAGAGTTGCTGTGGATATGATGTCTCTTCACAGCCACAGAACACTGACCAAGACAATGTCTTAAGCACGCTTAGGAAGCCTGCTAAAAGTTGAGTGTATTGCTACTGTGGGTCATCTCTCTGGGGAGAAAATAATGAGAGACGGCTTTTTAAAAATCCAACCGTTTATTTGTGTTTTCTTGAGTAGGAATTTAAGTTACTTCAAAGGTCACTGACTTGGCTACAGAAAACTTTCCAAAATGATACCAAACAGGCAAGAAAGATGATGTGAGGAAGCTTCCAGTGTGGGAAGGAGGGAGGCTGAGGGCTGATGGACCCAGGAGAGGGGAGAGGCATGGAGGTGAGTGAAGTGGGGGGGAGGGAAGCTGAGGGTACCAGTTATTTAGAGAGATGGGTTATTTAAAGTTTAAATGACTGCAAATTTATTTACAACATATGCAGATCTATGAAAGAACTTATGCAAATGTCTGGAAAAGGGGCAGTTAAAAATAGCAATAAAATGGGAGCTTTGGTCTCTAGAATGCTAGAGACTAGTCAGAACTTAACTATGACTGCATCGTGGCCCCTTTGTAGTCTCTTCATTCTTCATCACACAGGAAGTTTAAAAGGAGTAAGATATAAACATTTCCTTCAAAACCCAGGAGGTCCAGGAGAGACAAGAAGTAGCAGGTCGCCTCAGCTCTGACACCCCAGGGGATCAGAACCTCACTTTGTCTTTTTTTTTTCTACAAAGATCTATATTATCAGATGGATACAGAGATCTCCACCAATTTCTAGAGATTTCCAATTGATGGTCTACAGGATGGTTCACCTTTTTGCCCTAATTCAATACATCTGTCATTAAGGATGGGCTGAAAAACCTTGTGATTCCAACACGTGTTCTATCCATATGTACTGTTCAGTTACAACATTGTTGGCTCCTGAAAGCCAACAATGAAGCCCTCAGTAGAGACAGGCAAACTTGCAGATGACATGGAAATACCTCTAAATGTCAAAGTGTGATGACATCATTAGCACGGTGTACCCAGCAATCTAGGAAGTCGGAGGCTATGAGCATCCCTCAAACTTCAGCTTCCTAGGCACCATCTACCCCGCCAACCCCAAGTTTCTCTTGTCTCCTGTGAAGACAGCTCAGACAAGCCTTCAGAACATCCTTGCTTTTCCTATGGAGCGCTTCTTTCTGCCAGAGAAACGGTCTCTGCTGTAACCAAATGGGCGGATTTTCAGCTCCACATAAGGAATGGAGAACTCATGTCCTTTCCATGGCTCCCAGTTCACCCCCTGCAAAACAAACATCAAACATCAAGTATTTGGGAGAAGAGTAAGATGGTTTGAGGGGGGGGGGGGAAATCCTAGGGAACAAGAAATCACTCTGTCTCTGATGGAGGAAGAAAAAGAAGAGGAAGTTCTAATAGTGATGGGTTATGATCCAAACTACGAGGTCCAGATCATGTACCCTCTCCTGGCATTCGACAAGCTGAGTGGAGAGCGAAAGAAGCCTCTGTGGTGGGAAGATGGGGTGGGTGCCCAAGATGTAGGGAAGGCCAGAACACAAGGTTGACAAGAGGGTCAACTTAGGCAGAGAGCAGCCGATCAGCCATTGCCATACCCTGTTCTTTTCCAAAAAAAAAAATTAAAGGCAAAAATAAACATATTAATTAGCCAATTGTGTAAAATCATTTTCAATTTAGACTGTTTAGATATTAGCACTGGGGTAACAAATGGCCTGCTGAAAACTAAATTTCATTTTATGTCTTTTGACTGGTGAGCACAATAATATTTAATTCACTTAATAACCTTGCAACCTGGCCAATAAAGAGCCCAAGTGACCAATTTTATGTATTTTAATTTGTGAAGTAAATAATAAACAAGAAGCTAAATGGCTTGCAGACTGAGAGAAGCACATTAGCCAGATGAATGTCTTTTATTAGCAAATACAGGGATGGTTTAGGGAATGCTGACTGCTCATTTCAAATATTTGATCTCTGATCACCGGCTTCCCTGGTCAGCCCACATGCTGCCACCATGATTCATTGGGCCAACCTTCCTCATTGCCCTAGGGGCAAATTTCTTCTTCCCTTTAAAAAAAAATATCACATAAGAATTGGGAGTCCTGACTGTGTGGTAAGAACCAAAGTAATAAGAGTGCACCTGGGTTTGAGCAGTGCTAATATTTAAAGTAATATTGGTCTGTGTGAGTTCTGGGGAGAGGTGGCTTCCTGAAAGCCAGGATCAGGACCTAGGATTTGAAATTAGAAACCCAAGGCAGGTTTATGGAGGGCAAGAGATTGACATGAATAGGAGAAAAGTGTAATTTTCAGGAAGCCAGGAGGGGTCATAGATAACCTGTAGCTGGCAAAAAGTCACCATGACATACAAGGGTCATGGAAGTCCCAGAAAATACTGACAGGAAAATTTGCAAGAGAGGAGCCCTCACATACACTGAGCCCTGAACACTGTCCTTACAGAGAGACAAGAACAGGGTGCAGCAGGCTCTTGGTGGCTTAGGTTAAAGTGGAGCCAAGGCTGAGTCTGACCCAAAGCTGAACCTGTTTACCTAGTGATCAAGGGACCCAGAGAAACAGCTCTGCTATAATGGAGAGGCAACTAGAAAAGACAACCAAGTGTCTGGTTTTGGATTTAATTGTTTGTGTTCTCTTCAAATTCTGCATATTGAAATTTTATTGGCCCAATTAATTTGGTAGTATTAAGGGGCAGCTCTCAGGGAGGGGGGGGGTCATTGAGGAGGTCAGATGACCTCTCTCTGTGTCATGTGAAGATTTATCTAGAAGGTGTCTGTCTCCATACCAAGTAGCAAGGCTCTATCAAAAATTAATCTGCTGACACCATGGTCTTGGATTAGGAAATTCTAGAACTGTAAGATATGCAAGTCTGTTTTTAAACCACCTAACCTGTGGTAGTTCATTACCACAACCTGATCCATAACAGGGTCTGATAGCTAGGTATGGTGGTGCACACCTATAACCCCAACCCTCAGGAGGCTAAGGCAGGAAGATTCAGAGTTCAAGGCCAACCTAGGTTATATAGCAAGAGTCTGTATAAACAGATGAACAACAACAACAAAAATTTAGCCAGATGTGGTGACAGATGCCTATAATAATCCCAGAATTTAAAAAGCGAAGGCAGGAGGATCATGAGTTTATGACCATTCCTCAACTACAAGACAAGTATGAGCTCAGCCTAGGCTACATGAGACCCACCCGGGCTCAAAAATATTACAAAAGAAACTTATTATGAGATGAGACAGCATGCAATTCACATCATAGGTCATATATCAGTGATGAGTCACCCACATGCAGCTGAATGGTTGTGTGATAGTGCGATGCACACTGTGTAGTGTCCATTGTCTGGTGACACTATGAAGACTGAGGCACAATCTCCTGGTCTGACTGAAAGCTTCAGACAGAGAGGGAACTATCAATCTCACCAGGATGGCATCACTTTGGGAGTGGAGACAGGCAAAGCTTGTGATAGAAAAGCTCTTCGCCTGCTGCTTACCTCGCTGTGCTTGGTCTCCCCATATTTGCCATTCGGGTTGGCCAAATGGCAGTTCTTATACCACCAGCCACCATGATGCGTCAGCGCACAGTTGCTGAGGGCAATATCATTGTCTCTGTCAAAAGTCGTGAACTTCCATCCATTGTGGTAGGTGAGAGCATCCCCTGCAAGAGAGATAAGAAGGGAGTCAAGAACTATGAGAAAAGAGGTCCCAACAGGAAATATCTAGGACCAAAACACCAAGGATCCAGTTGTGTATCAGGTCGTCACAACTAACTCAGAATGGAACACGATATAGATGAACAGGTTGTCCTTGCTAACCTGACCCTCAAACACCAGACCTGTTTCTCCATCACCTTCAACAGCATTCTCACTTGGAAGGTCTCACTACCCTTCACTTGATATAAACACTCTGTGTCCTTCTGCGTTTACTACAGTGACCATTCTCCCTACCGCCCCTGACCCAAAATCCATGCACTTTATTTGATAACATGCCCTTGATCTAACCTACTTTCTCAAAACATCCTTCCTGCCTCTACACAGCAGCCACCAAGGTCTCTTTTCATCTCTGAGGACATGTGTTCACCTAACAGCTTTCCTGGATCTCAGTCCATCTTCCAGCCCCTGTGGCAGCACCCATGTCACAGTCTTAAGCTTAGCATCCTACCTACTACCATGGAGAAGATAATTCATCCTGCTTGCTTTGCAGGCTTGTCACTGGGCTGCCTCCTATGCACAGCCTCCAACCCCATTGCCTCTACTAGTGTGGTGAGCAGGCCCATTTGCCCTCTGCCCTCCATTGTTCAAACCCTCATCTCCCTTACAGTCTAACTCATCTCTACTATAAAAGAAGATTCTCCTAGTTATCTTCCCTTCATCCGAGCACACACACACATACCCACACACACGCACACACACATTCACATGCACACACCTGAACTTCGAGAGCCCTTCTGGGGACACATGTACAATTTAATGCTTCGTTACATCTTGTCTGGAATCTGCTTTAATTACTTCACTCATATGGCACCTCTTTCCCCTATCACATTCGTCATCCATTTAGAAGTTTACTTGCTTTTTCAGCTCATAAAAGGCAATAAGAGCCCATATCAATCACAGGCTTAATCAAGTTCCCCTCCTGCAACAATGACACTCACATTTACATCTAATTGCTGTGACTCTCACAGGCCTGCAAGGTAGGCCGGGCTCTTCTGAATCCCATATGGAAATAAAATCCTGGGGGTTCACCTACAGCAACAGAAGGTCCCAGACACCAAGACTCTGAGATTGCCAAGACTCAACTGTTGGTCCTCAGATTCTAAAATGTCAGTTCTTTATGAAACACAGATTTCCTGGGGCCTCCTCACTCCCACAGAGGGCTTCATTCCTACTAGTAGAGCAGTCTATCTCTGATAACCTTTGACAATAGTTCTGGAGGCAGTCCCCAAAACCTAAATCACCAACATTACCTGAGAACCTACAAAAAAATGCAGATTCTAGGTTTGACCCAGGCATACAGAACTGGAAATACCCTGGGAGCATGCCATGTGTTCTTCAACAGCCCTTCATGTGGTCCTGGCATAGCTACAGCTTCATCCACACACTTAGTCAGAGGATGTACACTTCCCTGTGATGGGTGAGCCCCATGCTTGGCTCTGGCAATACAAAGCAGAAGAGGTTCTTGTTCTTAAGAACTCTGTTAGGGTGAGTTAGAGCAGGTACGGAAAGAGTTCATAGGAGTTGAGACATGGCACGAGGTAGGCGAACACTTAGGAAATCAAGGCCACCAGTTCAGTCTCCAGCATCCCCTGCCCTTCTGGAAAGTTAATACCCCCTTGTGCAAAGGGAAGTATGGTGGTTTGAGTGTTTGGCTCATAGGGAGTGGTGCTGTTAGAAGGTATGGCCTTGGAGGAAGTGTGGGTGGGCTTTGAAGCTATGCCCAGCATAGAAGAGCCAGTCTTCTCCTGTTTGCCTTTGGAACAAAGTGTAGAACTCCCAGATCCTCCAGTGCCATGCCTGCCTGGATGCTGCCATGCTTCCTGAGATGATGATAATGGACTGAACCTCAGAACCTATAAGCCAGCCCCAATTCAATGTTCTTTATGAGAGTTGCCTTGGTCATGGTGTCTCTTCACAGCAATGGAAACACTATGACAGGAAGGTAGCAATCTGTCCTTCCACGTCTGTAAGCACAACCTTGTTCCCTTCATGCCTTGACCAGCAAAGGCAGGACCCTTTGGTGCTTCGACACCAAGATGGCCATGCCTCCATGAGTTTCTTCCAGTCAAAGAAAAAGACAGCCTGTGGCTTTATTTGTTTACGTTTTCTCCTCCCTTCAGATTTCCCACAGACAGTTAACTACAGCTTGAAATAACACACAATGGCTCCCCTAGTAACATTCTTTTAATAAGCACAGCTTTCCTAGACTGAATATGAAGTTCCCAGAGCTTATTTTCCAAGACCCAGACAAATGCTTTCTTGAAGATATCTTCAGTTATCCTAACCTTGGACCCCGGACTAGAAAAAGGAAGTGAGCTCTGATGTGTTTGGAACATTTTTATTAATTATTATTATTATTATTATTATTTCTGAATATGGATTTTCTACCTTCGAGAAACTAAAGCCAAATTATTGTTCAGAGTATAGAAAATGACTATGCTCATGAATCAGAAAATAACTGGCCCTAGCCGAGGCATTGTTCTGAATCAATGAGTTTATTTTCCCTAAGTAAAACCAAGTTAAATCTGGGTGTGATGGACACTCCTTAGCCCCCGAAGCTAAGGCACGAGAACTGCAAATTTGAGGTCCAACTGTACTACATAGAGGCTCAGAAATAATGAATAAAAATTAGTTAAGCCAATCATGCTTAGACTCCCTCATATTAGTGTTAGGAGAAACTGCGAATGAACTCTATTCAAAATGCCCTGTTCTTTGGCTTTGCTGGAAACTGGTCTTCTTAGGTGTGGGTTGGGAGGGTTATAGAAGACTCATAGAAGGTCTAAACCCACACTCAAGGTATAGCCACTGTCTTAAGTGGGGTTTCTATTGCTGCAACAAAACACACAAAACAGGATGGCCAAAAAGCAAGTCAGAAAGGAAAGGATTTATTCGGCTTACACTACCAGATGATAGTTCAAAGTCAGGACAGGAACTTAAGAAGAGCTGGCACCTGAAGGCAGGAGCTGATGCAGAGACCATAGAGGGTCCTGCTTACTGGCTTGCTTCCTCTGGCTTGCTCTGCCTGCCTTTTTATAGATTCCAGGACCACCAGCCCAGGGATGGCACCACCCACAATAGACTGGGCCCTCTCCCCTTGATCACTAAATGAGAAAATGGATCTCATGGAGGCATTTCCTCAAGGGAGGCTCCTTTCTCTGTGATGACTCTAGCTTGTGTCAAGTTGACACATAAAACTAGCCAGTATAGCCACTGAGCTGGTGACTGTCCATCTCAGCAAAATGTCACTCTGAGTCCCACTCTCCTCCAGTGCTTTATAGTGCAGAAAGAATGATAAAGATTCTGCAGCTACCACCTAAGACCTAAGACCAGGAGAAGCCATAAACATCATAGCCCCTATGAGTCACATTCAGACAAAGGGCTGTGAGACTAGACCTGGAGTATCTGTTCCCTGGCACTGAAGGTAGCAAGGAAAGGGTAGTGGTGAGCATCTAGCCTTTCTTTTTCTCTGTGAATCTATTAATTCTTTTTTCTCAAACACCAGCCATTAAAAGCCCATTTCAAAATATAGGAAAAACTGGCTTTGGGTTAAGACAGCTCTATATACACATTGTCATTCCTGGACTACTAAGTGTTGTTAGAGATCCTCAGTCACATTGCCAAGTGTCCCCAGGAGGAGAACCCATCCATTAAGTACCCTAAAATGGCTGAGCCCCATGCAAGATGGGCATGAGATAAGCTGGAAATAATTGGGTAGCCCAACGGAAACTCTGACAGAGTCTATGTTTGTGTTGCCATCTCTACATAAGCAAGCATCCCAACGGTGGGACTCATAGGAAAGCCTATAAGATTCATCATCAGAAATTAAGCAAACATTCTATTGCCTTGCTGAAGTTTCCTTTGGAAGAAGAAGGAAGAGGGGAGAAGGAGGAAGAGGAGAAGGAGGAAGAGGAAGGAGGAGAAGCAGAAGAGAGGAGGAGAAGGAAAAGAAGCAGAAGCAAACAAAAAGCAGTATGACTTCAGTCCAGCTGGACAGTTCGAGGTCGGGACAAGCTTGAAGCCTCATCTTTCCACCAATGCTGTGCATCTCTGTTATAATAAAAGCATTAATGAAGCGAGACACAGGAATAGATGGCACTCACAGAGACAGGAAGACCTTCACCTTCCATTTGAACATCTGTCTTCTACCCTATACTACATCATAGCCTGAAGCTTCCTAGATTTTAAAACCCTCATCTGAACCAAAGCATATACAAGGAAAGCTAAAATGGCACTGACCCCACTGTTGTAATGCAGGACATCAAGGTAGGACTGACTGATGGCACACACAGGAAGACTAGCTGGCTGCATAAATGCTATGTGATTTGAGAGTCTCCCAAGGCTTCCTATTAAAAAAAGACATCCTCCACTGGCTGGCCCTATTGGCCTGAACAACCTTAGAATGGGAATTACCCCCTAGTCACAGTTAAAATGGAAATAAGGTACCTGGGAGGAGAGTCGCAGTAATTTAAGAATATGTTGACTCCCTTTCCCATTAGCATCAGCTCATTTGCTGAATTATGTTAACTAGACTCAGAAAAGGCAATGTCTAATGGTCCAAGAAAGGAACAGGAAAGAAAGGGACAAAATGAAAAGATGAGTCTGAATGAAGTCTCGACCAAGAAGCCAGGAAGGATGCCAGGTTTGGGGGAAACAGAAGGCATGGAAACACCTGACTTCAAACGTGTCCAGGAAGATCTCAGGTATGAGGTTTGTAAAAATTGAGACTCTAACCTGAAAGGAAAGCCTAAGTCTCACTGAAAGCATGAAAGATAGTCAGATAGACTACAGGTACACTAGAACCTGAGCAGGAGGAGGCCCAAATAGGAAACTGAGGGCTGACCTGCTGCCGGTCCTTTGTTATTCTAAATGATTAGAGAGACTGAAGCCATCAGAAACACAACCTGACCTTATTTAAAGATGGGGTAAGAGTTATGTAATGGGCTCTGTCCCCTGAGACTATGAATTTATGTTATTTTAGTATTAAATTATTATGATCATTGTGTGTGATAGTATATTCCTTAATTCCAACACTCCAGAGGCCAGGGCAGGAATGTTATTACAAGTTGCATGCCTGCCTGGGATACAGGATCAGAGCCCGTCTTAAAAATAATAACCATTACGATTATTTAAATCATTCTCTAACTACCCTGATAATCACATGAGCAAAGGTCAATCTGTCTCCCAGTTGTATCCGAGCTGCCTCTTTCTCCTTGAATTAAAAAACAAAAAACAAAAAACAAAAAACAGAAAAATCCTCACTGACTGGCCTCGTTGGCCTGAGCAACTTTAGAACAGGAGTTACCAGAGCCTAGTCAGACTGAAAATATGGATAATGTACCTAGGGAGAGTCAATTAATTAAGAATGTGTTGAATCCTTCCACTCACTTTCCCAGTAGCCTGGCTTTCAGAGCTGACTCCCACGGTTTGTGTGCCATTTGGAAGGCAGGCTGTACAGTCCATTTCTAGGCCAGAGAAATACAGACCATCTAAGGAAGGAAGGGGTGAATCCAAAGCAACATGGACCTTGGTAGCTGTGGTGCCTTTCACTGCAATTTTTTTTTCCCTAGAAACAATTCCTTGCACACTCTTTCCCACGTAACTCCTGCTTAGAATCCTTGAACAGTTCCAACTTGACCAGGTGCAACCACCTTGGTGACAGGCACCCACCTGCTCCCACAGTCCATTGTCAAACAAACTCAGGATCTATTCCTCTCAAGGTACTAAATATCCTTGAGATTAGACACGAGGGATCCTGCTGGAAATCTCATTGTTTTAAAACTCACTAACTCTGTACCAGGTTTGGTGCTAGATACTATGAAATGAGCAAAATTATATGATGGTTTTATGAAATGAAATTATAGAACTCAAAGAAATCCTCCTGTTATAGAAATTATTTAATCCCAATCAGAGGTTTCTACCTCACCTTTGACCATTCAGTTCCCAGATAAAATACACACAACCTTTATATTTATAATAAGCCTTATGTACTAGAGCTGAACAGTTATCTACCCTCTATGTTTTTGGTATCTACTCTACCAATAACGATATTAACTTGCCATGTTGCATATGGGCCACTCTTAACTCCAGTCATCAGCCCTGATGACCATGTATGTATTCATAACTCACCTACCCCATGAGATCTCTCCACTCTTCTCTCTCTCTCTCTCTCTCTCTCTCTCTCTCTCTCTCTCTCTCTCTCTCTCTCTCTCTCTCTCTTCCCCCCCCCTTTATGGTCCCTGCCCCCCAAAACTAAGCCCCAAGCCCAAAAACCAAAATCCCACCTATCTTCTGCCCAGCTATAGCCTGTAGGCCTCTTTACTCACCAATCAGGAATAACTTGGGGGTCAAGGTTACATGTGTCACTTGAGTCTACATGAAGATTCTCTCATCCCTGGGACAACCAGGTCTTGAGGGCCAGTATTCAGCATTACAATACATAGCAAAGAACCCCAAAATTTTCCATTCATCGTTGACTATTTCAGATCATAACCCCAGACCTCAGAGATCCTTGAGTATACAATTTTGAGATGCCCTACAACGATTTTGGAGTACACAGCAATCTGTTTGCCTTGGGTTGGTCCTCTATTCCTCCTGGGTACCCTCAGATGTGGTAAGCCTCTCCTTTCTTCCTGTCTGTGTTTGGCCCTCTGTATGAGCCAATCCCATCCCCATGTCCTCCAGGAAGCTTCCCCTAGCCACTCAGGTCCTTGATATACCCACCATTCCCATTCCTTAGCTCTTTATTTACCATACCACTTGGTCTGCAAAAGTTATTCTTCTCTTTCCATGTGCTTCCTATAAAATCAGCTAATTTTGCCAGTAAAACACTTAGACATGGCTACAGCAAAGCCAGAATCAGACCAAAGGCAGAGAAGCCATAAATATCATCTTTAAAATATCCATATTAGACCAACAACCACACCATCCCCTCTTAAAATGTTTGTCAGTATAATCGCAGTAGTTCAGTCATGATGCTTAATTGTGTTCCTTTCACGGTACAACTGAATACACCACCCACTGGCCAAAAGCCAATGAGCAGCTAATGAAGGCTAAAGAGTCCCTGCTTTTGGCTAAACTACTCACCTTTGTGTTGTCCCTGTCGTGTAAGTTAATGAGATCTAAAGTTCTTACTGCTTGACTTAGTGCTTTCATTTTTCTGTCTTAATTCACATCAAAATACCACAAAATGTTATAATAAGACTCACACATACACCACACACACACACACACACACACAAGCATCACAGTCCCACTGTGTATGGAAGTTCACTGAAAGGCTCAGAATAAAATTGCTCAAAAACGTATAAACAGCCTAAACCAGGGGAGAATAAAAGGAGATTCGGGTGCGGGGGAGAGAACATATAAAAACAATACAGTTTAATAGTTAAAGATTATTCTTGCTTCCTTTACCCTCAAGCCCCTTCAGAGAGCATTGTTAGTGAAGACACCCAACCTCTGCATACCAGTATCCCACAGTCCACATCCATGGCACATGGCAAGTCAATCCTTAGATGACAGTAACAAGGAGACTGCCATAGTGAGACATCTCTCTTACCTGCTGTGCCTCTGTATTTCCCAACCGACAGCTTGTACCGCTCTTTGCTGGATGCCACTTGGAAGAAATCATATACAGCGTAGGCAGATTCATTGAAAGTCTGTAAGTCTGCCCTCACCTCATACCGAGTGGTGGTACCAGTGGTGAGATTATGTAGTTTATCAAGTCCTAAAAACATGGAATAGAATTCACATAACCAATCAACTCGTGTGTGAGAGTTCTCACTGTCTGCATCTGAGACATTTAGAGATAAAAGTCATCTTCATATTTAATCTTCTCTGCTAATAAAGAGCTTTCCCAACTCTTTCTCCTGGGGTGCTAATAATATTCTCACCCTTATTTCTTTGGCATGGCAATGCTAATGACATCATGGGATGCCATCAGGGAGGACAAAGTATTGGGGTAATCTGCCCACTGGCTCTATCTCTCCAAAGCAGAAGCCAGCCCTTTTTTGTGTGTCCACACATCTCACAAGTAAAGGAATAGATGAAATAACTGCCCATCCTCAGACCTCAAAGGGAACTCTGTACCTAGCTAAGCACAAACATCATCTACTCTGGAAGACACTGAATACCCAGATTCGATATTTTTTTTTAAATTTTGTATTTCCCAGTAGATGTTTTATTGGCTATTTAACTCTCTATGAACATCTGCTCCAAAAGAGAGCAGAGGGAAAATGGGCCCTTAATGTCTGGCTGTACCAGCAGAATTACAGGGACCACTGGTACATCCTCTTAATGAGAGCCTGGGATCCAAATCCATCAACTGTCCTTCTACTGCAGTTATATGAAATCCAGGCTCAGAGATGATTCTGCAGAGCTTAGGTATGGAATAAAAGCCACCTCAGGCAATCCTATCTCTTCACCCATCCCTGCTGTGTCAGACCCTTCCCAACAGCATGGCAATACAACACAGTGTCCCTGTCCCTTGAACGGCTCCTTGAAAATGGGAAGCTTCCATAAATGCCCTGACCAGCCCAACAAGAGGGATATTATCCTCCCACAACCCCACCTTCCTGATTCTCTGAGATCATACCAAGCCAGAACTCCTTCATGGGGTCCCCAAAACCTTCTACATAACTCCGCCAACGCTTGAAGAAATCCAGCTGCCCAGTGTTCCGTCTCTGGAAGACCTGAAAAAGGAAATGAGTGCTTTGCTCTGCCATTGTACAGATACTATTGAGGGGCAGAGAAATGGTAGTTGTGTTTTCCAGGTGGCCCTGGGAGGCAAGGGGACACTATTGACCTGCACATAAACTGACCCTGCAATAATACATCTTAATTCTTTAAAAGCAATTTTTATTTATATCTCAGTATATTGAGTATACTGCCTATTACATTAATAAGAATTTTAGGTAAAATATATATTCCAGGTATGAAAATGTATAGTACCTAACAGGGAACACTTCCACTCTTAAGAAATTTTAATCCTAGAGCACAGAAAAACTTGGGAAAGCTGGTGATAAATTGTTAGTTGTTGGTTGTGTACGACAGAAGATTCCAGATCTTTACTGTCTATGGCATATAACTGTCAACCATTCCAACTCATTTGGAGCATGGTCTCTATATATTCTGTCTTTTATCTTCCACTTAAACAATTTGAAAGGAGGAATTATTTTTATTCTCAAGAATCCTAACAGAGCAAGTATTTAGTATTTGTGGAACAGCAGGAGCATCTCCTGTGTAAGTAGAAAACACACAAGGTGATGGCCAACATGAATAAAGCTGAAATGGTTCCTGTCTGAATGGAGCAAACATTCCAGTAAATAAGATAGACATGAGTTAAGTAATCCAACAAAGAAAAATGCAGTTAAACCAACAATAAGAGCTATGAGGAAAGATACAGTGGGACTGCACCTAAGCAAGAGCCAACAGGACTCTCCTGGGAAAATATCAGAAGCTTGCAGGGTGAGCAGGAGCATCAAGAAGAGAAAGAAAGCCTGCTGACCCTGGTTCTGGGTGCTCGTCACGAAGGACTAGGAGAGGAGGCTGGAAAACAGGCAAAGGTCAGCCCTGGTGGGATTCAATTTGGTTGAAGATGTTGGTCCATTGTAAAAAGCAATGGTAAATTTGGAAGACTCTAAACAGGAAACAGTTTTCCCCAGATCCTTCTAGCTACAGTGTAGAGAATAGCCTGGCCAGTGGCAGGAGTGAGACATGGTAACCAGTTTGAAGACCACTGTACTGTGCTGTTCACAGTGGATGGTGAGTTAGACAAGAAACTACCCTGAAGATAGACAGATGTCGGCAGAAGGAAACTTGACAGTCATGGTGACAAAGTGGGTCAACACTAAGAGTTCACATACACAGGAGTTGATCGGTTGTTGGAATTCCAGTCCGTGTTTTTAGGACTTGAGAAACTACCCACCCCACCAGGGCTGTCCTGTTCTGTAGGAGTTTTGATTGCAGCACTGAATAACTACTTATCCAGCTGTTCTTGCAGAAGAAAGATCCTGAGAGGGACAGCTTTTGTGACTGTATCAAGCTCACTTGGGGACACTGTGTGAGTTGGGAGTTTGTTTGTTCTCCTTTCCTTTTAGCTGTGCTTGGAATCAAATGTAGGGTCTTGTGCATGCCCAGCAAGTACTCTACCACCGATTTACATCCCTGGTCCAGTATTAACTCCTTCTGAGGTTTCCTGGTGAAGCAGGGTTTCATGTAACCAGCAGAGGGGGGTAGGGTGCTGATGAGAGACCTAGGCTTGGTCTCTAAGTTGGAAGTGTATTTGGGAGAAATGGCAGGAGTTCACCAAGTCCTACTTCACTCTCCTTGTCCCAAGAACACAGGACGGTTTTCATCTTCTTTTGCAGGTAAGTAAAAAGCATGTGACTATTCCTAGGCTAAAGGCTGTAAGCACGAGGACCAGAGTAGGTGGGGTTCTCCACGCTGTCTTCCACTGGCACGCACATTGGTAAAAGCCAGCTGCTGCGATGGCCTAGCCACAAATCAGAAGCAACCTGAACTGCTGAGACAGCACTCAGAAGTGACTGCATGTGTATTCTTAGAGCATGGGAGTGGGAGGGTGGCTTGTCACTGTCACTGCAGTGGAATCATGCTGTCCTAATGAACACAGGGAACCACTGAGATTCAAAGTGAAAGTACGGGGGTCGGAGGAGGGGAAGATGCTGCCATATACAAAGAAAGTCAGAACTGAAATCAAGGAGACCTCCAATACGCTCATAGGCATGGAGGATCTCGTTAGGGAGAGAAGAAGCAGCTAGGGGCAGAGAAAGGAAACTAAAAAACATTGTGTAATAACCGAGAAATAATGGTCAGTAGTACCCAGTACTGATGAGGGGTGAAGGGATGTAAGATCAAAACTCCCTGGGATTTAGTGACATGGAAATCCCCAATTACTTCAGCAAGGGCTGTGTTAGAGAGAGGCGGGAAGCAGGCTGGGCTGGGCTGAGGAGTAAGAAAAATGAGAACTAGAGATTTGGTTCTGTTTCAGAAAGATGAGCTGCTTTGTATACAAAAAGATCTCTACTGGGGAAAAGAAGGCCACTTCCCCCTCAGAGTAAATCAGACTCCTTTATACGAGATAAACTCGAGAACTTTCCTAAACCCAAACACACCTGCACACAGTATTGAAAAGAGTAATGCTATTATTCCACTTGAACTTGAGATCAAACTAAAAGTTGTTGTGGCCCATTCAATGATAATTAGCAACCACTTACCAAAGTCTAGAATTGTATGTCTACCTCTGTTTCCCCTGTACTGATCTAAAGGAGGAAGCCCTAACATGAAATTCTATTATCTATAGCCTTGAATTTGGTAAAGGAAACCTAATGGTTGTGGAATCTTTACATTTTTCTCTAAAAGTGACAGGAGCTGAGGTTACACGTGGCCGCTCACCATTAACTCCCTTCAGCACCACTACAGCTCTGTGGCTGAGGAGGTGCTGAATAAAGACACCCATGGGAAGAGAATGTTCCAGGCTCCAAGTCAGCCACAGACACTTCCTGGCCTGGGGGATAGTGAGTCAGTCATTTTGGTTTCTGATCCCAGCCAGCTCACTGTAAAGCAGAGAGGAGTGGGGAAGAGAAGTCTGCCACAGCGTTTCTGGGAAAACTAGATGGAACAGTACATGTCCTCCAAAAATGTCCCATAAATGGGCATAAGCTGACCAGAAGAATTTAGGGAAAATCACAGCAAGTCATTGCACACAGAAGTAACACTGCTAATTAGCACGCTGTTCTAAGCTCCTGTTCTCCCTGTCGCCCACTTGTTAAAGCTTCCCCCACTTGGTTTGGTTTTTTTTTTTTTTTTTTTTTTTTTTTTTTCTGTTTGGTTGATTGGGTTTTTTTTTTTCCTTCACTCTTCATTTATTTGTGTGCTTAACATAGCAACCATTTACTGGACATCTAATGATCTAATGAATGTTGATTCTGAGGAAAAAAATAACAATGCTGTTTTATAGATGACAAAGTCCAAGAAAATTAGCCATATCCACACAACCATTTGGTGGCTCAAACAAGGATGATACACAGTCCAGTCTTGGTCAGAAAGTTTGAGAATCCAGCTCTTCCAGGTAAATTACCTCAGTAGAATTTCTGAAGACTTGGGAGATTTGTTTCCTAGTAAGGAGCCTGTATCAACCTGCTCTCAGATTTCTTCTTGTCTCACAGTGTAATCTAGGCTGGACATGGTGCCGACATTCCTTATGTGTCTATCCACTGTGTTAAGTAGCATCCTCACCATAAGGCTGGGATTGATTCTGAGCATGCCTTTCTAATGATATATGCAATACCAATTTCTCTATCTCCAGTGAGTATGCTTGGGGCTTGGGGTTTTTGTTGTTTTGCTTGGTATTTTTAAAATGCCCCAGCATGTTCAGGCTGGTTTTAAACTCATACATAGCCAAGACCATCTTGAACTTCTAATCCCTGTGCCCCTGCCTCCTATGTGCTAGCATTACAGTTGTGTAGCATCACGTCCAGTTTTCAGTGCTACCAAAGAACAATCCCAGGACTCTGAGTATGCTAGGCAAGCACTCTACCAACTGAGCCATGCCCACAGCCCAAGCTTCTCTGAACAGTCAGGTCAAAGTATAACTAGGCCCCATGACCTCAGAGCTTAGAGGAAGTCTTCAGTACGGTCAGCAAGTCATACCGTAGCAGAGTCTGGCACAAAGAGATAACAATAAACTGTTATTATATCTTAATAATTGTTGATTTGCCTTGTATTATATCATATTTAAGTATACTTACCCACACAGATAATTCATACATCTTAATCAGATGGCTTTGATTGAGGCTTTTAATCAATTTTGAAAATTTAAATGCTCTACAATGAACTACTCAAAAAAATAGTAAAAGGAAATAAATCTATGTTGGGGTCTACAATCCAGCACTGTCATCGTCCTGGAGAAATTTCTCACTAAATCAGGAGGGGAAAATCAAACTTGCATTGAACTGTCTGTGGAAAGAGCCCCTGGTGCAGCCCTTAGACTTCCAAGATGGAAAGATTTGAAACTTTTAAGTGTTCCCTGATGCTCTTTCCAGCCTCCTCCTGGCTCGCTGGGTAGCCTTGGGGGCAAAGTCCTTCTGCCTGTTCATCAAATTAGGTGCCTGCAGCCTGGACCAGAGAACAACTTCCATAAAAGGATTTTAAAAGCTTGATAGAATCCTGAGTTATCTTTAAGAGTTCGAAGACTCTTGAACCAAATAAAAACCCCAAACAATGAGTGAAGTATATAGTAGAAGTTTTTAGAACTCTATATATGTTGTGGAGCCCCTGACTTAGAGGAGACCTCTGTACAGCCTACATGTATTACCTACTGGAGGCTGGAGCAAACAACGTGAGGTGGTGTGGGGATGAGACTGGTACTGGCTACAGTACTGAGTGGATTCAGCAGTTCTATAACTGACAGTGTTTAAGGAAGGCTCATTTGTATGGGTATACAGAAAGCAAGTCAGAGATTCGTCTCATTTGTTCATTCCTGGATGGTTAATTTATGTCTGACACACAGTAGGTACTCAATAAATATTTGTACACTATATCATGGATTGTGCAGAGAGACAAACCACCACCACCTCTCCTTCTCTCCATCTCTCCCTCCATCTCTCTCTGTCTCTTTCTACCTCTGTGTGTGTGTGTGTGTGTGTGTGTGTGTGTCTCTCTCTCTGTGTATCTCTCTATCTCTCTACTTCTCTGTGTATCTCTTTTTCTCTCTCTGCGCTCTCTCTCTGCGCTCTCTCTCTCGCTCTCTCTCTCTCTCCTCTTCCCTAGATAAATGGTCCCTTCCCTGTACAAGCTTCACTTTCAAAAAAAAAAAAAGACCACACTAAACAGTACAGACATCCTGCCAGTGGTCAATTACAAGCACAACTGTGGTAAATTGGGCTGTGGGCCTGAGGGAACTGAACTCAGGTACAATGGTGCTGATGAAAAGCAGCAGGCACAGACATACAGGGCTGCTTAGGTGGGAGACCTCCCATGTTACAATCTGTTGTGTTATTTTATAAATCAAGACTTTCTGCCATCCAACCAATTGTTGGATGAAACAGATGTCCCACTATTCTTTGTCACTGGGCAGACACTGTGTGCTCTTCATTGCCACTCGTCAGATGATTTCATTTTACCTGTGACTGCTCAAAAACTAGCTGGCTTCCCAGAGCCCTAAGAAAACGTGTAAATGAATATAGCTCAACACTATGAGGCGATGCTTTCTCTCTCCCACAATTGGTTCCAATGTGCAGCAGGTGAAAACTACCTATCATTAGAGAAAAGTAAGACCCTCAATTGGCTCAGACACAGGAAGAAGCCAAGTAAGAGAGAAAGATCGAATAACCCACCTGCAATCTTCAAAGATTCATCATAGAACCGAATCAGCAAGCAATGAAAGAACTCTCAGAATGCAAGGAGTCAGTGGCCCAAGACAGTAAAACTTCTTGGCAGACTGGGACAGCTTAGACACAGCCTAAGCTTCCCTAGCTCTGGCCTTACTCTTTCAAATCAAAGCCCTAATATTTTGTTTCTGTCCTACAGCCAAGGTGTAGACCAAAAACCAGAGGCTCTAGTTCAGAGGACTGACTCCCCCAAAGAAACCGTGCATCTTGTGTGACCTGACACAAGCCATCAGGAAGACCGAGGATCTGGCAGATGTGTCTCCTGGAATGGTGGCTTCAGCAATGTCACTGACATGTGTGACTGACTCAACCAAAGATGTTTTCTCTGTAAGCTTCAGTTTCCCCCTTTGCAAAACAAGAATGATAATCCTCTCATACTAACGCATCATGTGAAGATCGTGGTTTTCAAAGTGCTTTGAAGAGGGTAGAAACAATACTCGTGTCTGGCATTTTTAGATGATGCTAAACTCATAGTCATTCACTCTGGTTTAACCAAGCCTGTTCTGTGACCAGTGAGTGTTAAGCCCTTGCAATGGAACAAGATCTCCCTCCACACAGTTACAAGCCAGCAAATTTCCTTCCCCTCCCCCCATAGGCAGAGAAGAAATAGGACCTCCAAGGAGCAGCTATGACCATCTCCCTAGGCTAAGAAACAAGATGTTCCATGGAGCTCCTCTGAGCACCGTTAGGACTCACAATCCAGCCGCCTCCGTCGGTGTCCATGTCGCAGTACACCTGCATGGGCCGGCTGGCATCGCCATTGAGGTAGATGGTGTAGAGCCCGCTGGCAGCGTTGGTGTTCTGCTGAACTTGACTGCAGTCTGAGGGGTGTGGAAAGCGGGCGTCCACTGAGACCAAGCAGAAGGACGGTGTTGTTAGACGGGAAAGAAGAGACATTGCAGCTTTCCCCATTATGAGACAATTCACTTGGTCTGGAGATTACTTCATAGCCTCCTACACTACTTTGCTTTTTCCAATTCTTAGCTCACATATTGATCATGGAACATGTTTTTAGAAGGAAGGCAAGCCAGCCATTACTCTGCTCCCATCAGCCTCTGCAAAGGCACCTTTAAGTTAGGCTCATGTCCCTCAGTGTCCTAGGTCAACTCTCCTAGCTTCCCTACTTCCCTCTTTAGTCACGTCACTGTGGGGTGGGTTGGTTTGCAAACCAGAACCCCATTTTTACTTCTCCATAACTCCACTCTCCTCCCTGGCTGCTCCAATGCCTCTCTGTGTATTGTCACTTAAAGGACTAGATTCCACATTACCTGTAGAAAGGGTGGTAGACACAGTCCGGCTCCGCTGATTACCTTTAAAGGCAACCAAGGAAACAGGATAGGTGACACCCTGTTCCAGGTCTTGCAATTCAAATCTCTGCTGGCCTTTTGGGAGCTCCACCTCCTATAAACAAAAGTGATAACAGACTGTGAGCAACTCAGTTTCTCTCCCCAGCACCCTAGGCATCAGCAGCATTTACATGCATGACTTTAAAAGCGCTCCAAGTGCTCAGTGGCAGCCCAAAATCCCAGCCAGTGTCAGTCACTTTCCTGGAGGGCCATGCCATGGACAGTCCACACTGCTAGAAGGGCTAACTGGGAACTGAGGCTGTGCATGGCCACCACAGGAGCCCCAGCCAGGTTGCCTAGGGACTTGGTCCTTCAGATACCTGGAGAGGCACTGATGATAGCAACTGCTATCAGCAATAGGCTGACAATGTTTGATTAAGAACATGGTTTTAGAAAGAAGGCAAACTGGCCATCATAACTGTGAGACACTGAAGTAGTTGGTATTTCAAGAAACCCTGGATATGCCTTACTCTGTAAACACTGGACTAAACTCTCCAAGCTGGACAGTCAGATGCAGTCATTGTAATAATGAGTAAGTCAAAGTATTCTTTTTTTTCTTTCTTATTTCTTTTTTTATCTGTTTGTTTATTGCTACAGAGAGAACAATGATTTTCTACTGGCCAAGTTTGCTGGACTTCAGAGATTCCCGAGAAAGGCTAGCCCTTAAAATAATGGTCAACTGTTTATTCAGTGGATTTTTTATTGGTGGCCTGGTGTGTGGCTGCACACACTCCGACCCTAGCTGCTTTCCAGACTGTAGGAAGAAGAGCTCAAGCTTGAAGTCAGCCTCAGTTAATTTAGTGAGACCTTGTCATAGACTAAAAATACTAAAAAGGGCTAGGGACAGACATAGTTCAGGGGCAGAACACTTGCCTGACATGTACAGGGCCCTGAGTTCAAGCCTCGCTGAAGCCAAAAATAAAACAAAAGAAAATATTCGCATGAGAAGCATTAATCTAAATGCCTTAGATAAAAAAAAAAAAAGTCTCAGTCCTCCTGGAATGTAAATATATTAAGCAGGCCCAACAATTTACAGAGGAGGAGGAGAAGTGGGGGAGAAGGAGAGGAAGGGTGAGGGGAAGTGGGGAGGAGAAGATAGAGAAGGGAAGGAGCAAGAGGAGGAGCTGCACAGAAGGAGGTGCAGCAGGAAGAGGTGCAGGAGAAGCAGGAGATACAGGAGGAGCTGGTGCTGGAGGAAGTACAGGAGGAAGTGCAGGAAGAGCAGGAGGAAGTAGGAAACAGCAGAGCTAAAGGGTGGAGCTTGGCAATACAGAGCTTGCCTAGTATGCACAAGACCTTGAGTTTGAGCCACTAGAAATTAAAAATAAGCAGTTAAAAAAAAAGAATAATAAAATGGAGAATATGCCAGCAAATGTGTAGTAGTCAGCTAGGAGCAGACACAGAGGTTAGTCCTTACACTGAGAGCACGGCGTTCACAAAGAACTGTCCTTAGCAGGTGACAGATCAGCAGGTCAAGCCAACAAGTTGTTCTACAGGGAGGCTGGGAAGAGAAGGCACCAAGAGAAGTACAAGAAGTCCTCATACCTTCACGGTGCCATTTGGGAACTGGTAGGTCAAAATGTAGCCATCAATTTGAGCAGAGGGGGGTAACCAGGTCAAAACCCCACCAGAATGTGTTACCCCGAACGGACGGAGATTTCTGGGAGGGTCAATTTCTGTAAATGAGAAGCCACATAATTATCGTTCCTAAGCCATGCACAAGTTTAAGTCATCTGTTTTTCTTTTCCTCCTACGAGTTGTCCCATTTCTCATCCAGCCCTCAAGCTGCTGGCAAGTCTGTTCTTGCTCAGAGTCTCCCTAGCCTTTGCCTCCAGAAGTACGGACTTGTGGAGTTCAAGAGGGTCTAGGAATATGGCATTGTGTAGTCTCTAGAGGAAGGAACTCTGGGCCTTGTTTCCCCAGTAGATTCCAAGAGCAGCAGATCTGAGAAGTCTAATTTGGCGCACAGATTCTCTATGGTGGTAGAGCTTCCTGAGTGACTTGGAAAGGTGAGAACCACAGATTGCAAAGGGCCCTGCACAGAGAACCCAGGGATCACTCAAAGGCACCTACCTGTCTGGAGAAGCAATGAAAAACTGGCATCTACTTATGCCTAGCACTGAGAGAGCCCCAAAGACTTAGATACTGCGATTAGGAACCATAATGTGTAAGGGGACTTGGGATAAATTTAAGTTGGTATAAAATACAAAGGTTTATTTCTTAAGCAAGCATCTAAGTGTATGGCCTTCAATATATACCAGTACAGAAATATATATGTTAAATATTTAGATATTTTAAAAGAAAGTGGGTGTGGTCACTCATAACCTGCCAGACCAGCATTCAAGAGGCAGAGCCAGGAGGATTTCAGAGAGCTTGATGCCAGAGACCTTCCTATGAGACTCTTTCTCAGAAACAGAGGGGGAAGGACTGGTGGCTAAGATGGGTACAAACAAAGCTAGAGGTCATGCACAGATGTGTGATCAAAGATTCAAGGGCATGCACAAAAATGAGCATGTGCCAGAGAGTGTGCACGAGTGTGTGAGCATACACCAGAGGGCATGGATGGGTGTGTGAACATGTACCAGAGGGTGTGCATGGGTCTGTGAGCATACACCAGAGGGTGTGTATGGGAGTGTGAGCACACACTGGAAATGTGCATGTGGGTGTGAACACACACTGGAAGTGTGCATGGGGGTATGAGCACACACCAGAGGGCATGCATGGGGGTGTGAGCACACACCAGAGGGTGTGCATGGGGGTATGAGCATACACTGGAAGTGTGCATGGGGGTATGAGCACACACCAGAGGGTGTGCATGGGGGTATGAGCACACACTGGAAGTGTGCATGGGGGTATGAGCACACACCAGAGGGTATGCATGGGTATGTGAGCACACACCAGAGGGTGTGCATGAATGTGTGAGCACACACCAGAGGGCTGGCATGGGGGTGTGAGCACACACCAAATGGTGTGCATGAATATGTGAGCATGTACCATAGACCAGGAAAACGAAAGCTCAGCAAAAATACTAATTCCCACCAAAGCTGGTCAGAATGTTCATATTTTTAAGCAAATAAGATATGAATGGAAATTTCCATTTTGAAGGAAAAAAATCATAAAAGGCGATTCTAATTTAGAACTTCCCAAAACTACATCTCCAGGCTATTTCCTACCCAGTAGCATTTCAGCTGAGAACTGAATTGTAGTATTTTAATAGAAATCAGACAGCTGTTGTTTTGAATTAGGTTGTTTTGACAAATTCTAAGTCTCTGTAATATCAGCTTGGTTTGATTTTGTAAAGCCTAACATCTGGCATGGATCATTCGCTATCCATCACACAGAGAGACTGGATTTCCTTCAGAATCAAACCAGCACATAGTTATAGTTATTAACATATTTTGAGGCAGTTTCTCCCTCCTCTTTGATAAACCACTGTCCCCTGGCTGTGGACTTGGGATGTCTGACTTGGTTAACTTCCTGTTTCTATGGAGCAGGAAGGTGATAGCTTCGTTGTTGTCTTTAAATTTTGGAAAAAGTGGGGCTAGCAACATCTTGCCACTGAGCCTAACAACCTGAGTTCGATCCCAGAACCTGCGTGAAGGAAGGAGAGAACCAACTCCTGAAAGCTGTTCTCTGACCTCCACATGTGTGCTGTGGCATGCTCATATGCAAACATTCATACACAGCGGGGGAGTGGAGGGGGGAAGTGAAGGGGGAAGAAAGGAGAAATGTAATTTAATGGTTTTAAACTGGGGAAAGTAAAGGAATGGGAAGATAAATGGGAGCGAGGAGAGGAGTATGGAAGAGGAAGAGTAGTGGGGGAGATGAAGGGGAGGACAACGGCCATCCATTGCCTCTAGGGAGCCAGATTCTAGGGAGTCTGGAACTAGGGAAAACGGCATCTGGGGTTTGGTTTATAATTTTTTTTTTTACAAATATTTCTAATGTGATTTTTTTTGTTCTTAGTATATTTTAATGTGTGGGGGGTTAATTTTAACTAATAAAAACCATCAAGAAATTTACGGTACCTCTACTGGTCATAGAGAAGATAAATGGACCTTGTTCAAAATGCCTGAAGGGACCACAGACTTTGGGTCCCATGGAGGCCCAGTCAGTTCCTGTTTCTTCTCCCAGCGGGAGCTGAGACCCAACCAGTTTCTAACACAAATCAGGTACAGAGATCCTGGCATCTGGCCTCAGCCAATAGGCTGGGGAAGAATAACTTATACAACTATGTGCCCTCAGTCATACCTAACCTGTCAAAGCACTACCTCAGAAAGAGAACAATGAGGCTGAAGAGAAGTCTCAGTGGGTCAAGTGCTTCACATGCATGCGTGAGAATCTAAGTTCAGATCCTTACTTCCTACATAAAAAGCCATGGGCAGTAACATATATCTGTAATACCAGGACAGAGGAGGCAGAGACAGACAAGATCCATTGAGCTTTACTGACCAAACAGCCTAGCCAAATCAAAGAGAGACCATCTCAAAAAAATAATACGGATAGCAACTGAGAAAGACACCTCATGTCAACCTCTGACCTCCGTGCCCATGAACATATGCATACATGCACTTGAACATGTAAACACATACAACACACACAAGCAAGGTTAATGGAAAACCACTTTGGAAAACATCTTCAGATAAAGCAACCATCCCTCCTCCTCCCCCCCTCACCCTTTTTATAGAGGAAGACTCACTCCTGGAAAGAGTGAAGTATCATAGTACCTGTTAGGGCCTTGGTATCAGCCTTCTTGCTCTCCCGGGCCCCCTTCTGGGCCCACACATGAATGGTATATTCCATGCCTGGTTTCAGGCCTGTCAGGATGGTGCTACTCTGATCCTTTGACACTGGAATCTCCTTAGTCTCTCCATCCGCAGAGGTGTAGCGAACCATGTACCTGTCAATGTTGGCTCGCACCGGGTCCCAGGAGATGGTGGCTGTATTTTCTGTCACTCGGTTGGTCACCAAGTTCTTGGGGCTGTCGATCTCTTTTTTTTAAGATTTAGAAAAGGCTGAGTTTAGAACCATGGAAAAGCATCTCACCACCCCCTTCCACAAGATTTTTCCTCCATTCAAGAGAGCTAATAATAGTATAATTATGACTGGTACAATTGTATCACTAACAGTGGTAAATACAGAAACAAAGAAGATATAGTGGCCCATTCCTGCAATCCTAACAGTTCTGAATCCAGAGGAACACAGACAGTAAGGACAGTCAGGGCTGCATGGTAAGGCACTATTTCAGAAAAAGAAAGAAAGAAAGAAAGAAAGAAAGAAAGAAAGAAAGAAAGAAAGAAAGAAAGAAAGAAAGAAAGAAAGAAAGAAAGGAGGAAGGAAGGAAAGGAAGGAAAGGAAAGGAAAGGAAAGGAAAGGAAAGGAAAGGAAAGGAAAGGAAAGGAAAGGAAAGGAAAGGAAAGGAAAGGAAAGGAAAGGAAAGGAAAGGACAGGAAAGGAAAGAAGGAGGAAAGGAAAGGAAAGGAAAGGAAAGGAAAGGAAAGGAAAGGAAAGGAAAGGAAAGGAAAGGAAAGGAAAGGAAAGGAAAGAAGGAGGAAAGGAAAGGAAAGGAAAGGAAAGGAAAGGAAAGGAAAGGAAAGGAAAGGAAAGGAAAGGAAAGGAAAGGAAAGGAAAGGAAAGGAAAGAAAAGAAAAGAAAAGAAAAGAAAAGAAAAGAAAAGAGGGAGGGAGGGGAGGGGAGGGGAGGGGAGGGGAGGGGAGGGGAGGGGAGGGGAGGGGAGGGAAGGAAGGAAGGATATGTAAATGAGAATCCTCCAGTTTCCATTTTCCAGGGAAATAGACACTGGATGTTACAACCAACAGAGCCATGTCTTCTCTACATCTATTCCTCTGGAAATGTTCTGTCCTTTCCATTCTCATCAGCATCACAGTGAAAATCAAAACTAGCTAAGCCACTGAAACTGTCATTGGAACAATCTCCTGTATGCTCTCCATTGTACCTACTGTGCTTCACCAAATATCCTCCAGCCCCTTGGCCTATAAAAGAAGAGCAATGAAGACCCTCATCCCTATTTCTTGTTTTCAAACAAAGACCTCTATGCTCTGAATGTTGAAGTCTCTCTCCACCTCCAGGGCTTTCTTCTTTTTCTCTCTCTATCTCTTGATTATTAGTATTTCCCCTCCACCATCAGTCTCAGAAAATCAGTATCAAGGATCCCCCTTCTTTTCACATTTCATGTCATTTCTCTATAAACCAGAGAAGGATCTGTGTATTTCAACATCGCTCACCTCACATTCAAGCTCAGCTCCACTGTGGCCCTGTACCATACCACCAAATCTGTGAGTATAGGTCTCTAAAATGTTCTATATGGACAGCTCTCTACTGGACACGGACATCCTCAGTTCACTCAGTCTTTTTGTTTTAATGTTTGTTTGTTTTAATTTACTCAATCTTTGAATGACATTGTACAGAACAGATCCATTCCATTCTTAGAAAACTCTCAGCTCTTGGCTTCCATAGTTTCATACTCTTCCAATGTGCTTAATACATTGGCACCTCTGCCTTGCCTCTTCAGCCCTTTGATTGTAACCTGCATATGCTGGGACATCTAAAGATTGGATTGTAAGTTCTCTCATATTCTCTCTCTCTCTCTCTCTCTCTCTCTCTCTCTCTCTCTCTCTCTCTCTCTCTCTCTCTCTCTCTCTCTCCCTCTGCTTCTCACTCTGTCTCTCTTTTCCCTCTTCTTCTCTCTTTTCTCCCTCCTCCTCTCTCTTTCTCTCTCCCTCCTCTTTCTCTTTCACCCTTTCTCCTTTCTTCCTTCCCCCCTCTCTCTCTTCCCTCCCTTCCCATTTGTCACAAATATGATAGTGTCATATCTGTGCTCTGAAATATTTACTGGCTACCCTTGTGGAACAAGAGAACAATTCCAAGCCCCTGGTTTGTATGTACTACTACTATAATGCCTGACTCATCCCCAGTATGTATTTGTGGAACTAATAAAAGCAAACCATGTATTAAGCAAAAGAATCTCACAGGTATTTCAAATTTAAACATTTAAGTCTTCATTGCCTCCCTGAAGAGATAAACACCCCTCAGCCTCCTTTTTCAGAGAAAGAAATATTACTGCAATCTTCCATATTGCTCAAAGCAGACACAGTCACACTTGATTCTTTATTTTCCTTATTCCATGTCTTATCAATCAAGTACTATTGCTTGTAGCTCCAAAATATGTTGTCAGCCATCTCCTTCTCTGCATCCCATTGTTGTCACCCCTCCATTGTCACTAACCAGATTTTAATAGTAACTCTTTTACTGATCTATTTCTTCCCTTGTCATCTCTTCAACTTATTCTCACTGTGTCCTGAAAACATGTCTTCAGATGAATATTGTGCTGTGTCTCTAACCTATAGCTAAGGCACAGTTTCTCCTTCAGGCACCATGTGCTCCTGTGTAACCTGATGACTTCTTCCTTCCCACCTCATCTCAGGACAATTGCTCTCTCACCTCTTGCTCCAATGATACCTACCTCTCCCCATTTCTCAATCATCTCATTACAGATTACAGTCCTGAAATTACTTATACCAGAAATGGCCAGCTTCTCCTCCAGATTGTCCAATACATCACTGAGCCATTAGTCAGATGTCTACTGACAGCGTGAAATGTGGTTAGTCTGACCAAATAATTTGGTTACTTATATTTGTCTAATTAAAGTCGTTGGGTTTGGGGGTTGTTTTGCTTTGTTTTAGTTTGGGAGGACAACTTAACAGGGCAGAGTAGCAGAGTTGAAGCTGAGCATGTGGTCATCTGTCTGAGGACCTCTTTCTTTAGGCTGCCTATCACTGAGGCCAGGCACTGTATCTTGGATCTTAGAAAGATTTCTGAGAACTGATGCATGGAATATTCCAGTCATGCCCTGCCCTTTCCAAGGATTCTTTTCACGAGCTGGAATGCAAATGTATGTTCACCAAGTAAATGAAACCAATTCCCTAAGGGTGACAGATATACAACAGATAAGGAGCCTGGGTCTTCTGCACAGAGGGAGCTACCATGTCAGTCCTGAGCACTTACACTCTATTATTCTGTATAAACTGCATTGTTAATAGTCAGTTCTTTGGTGCATCTGACAATGCGCAACCTATAACCATCTCACTCCATCAAATCACTACATCTTCCATTCCACTCTTCTCTCAACCTCCACCATCTTCATGGCCTTCGGAGAGAGCACGGTAATTTACAGTTACATATTTTCCTTCTCATCTATTGCCTGTCTCTCCCACTGGCTAGCAGGAGAGCACAGGTCATACTTAGTTGTTCGTCACTCCATCCCTAGGTCCGTCACGCTCTTAAAAGATGGCGATGAAAAGTTAGCTTCATACTAGACACGGGGCTCTCCTGCTTCCCAGGGTGACATTTATAACTTTATACCACATGCTTTCTATTAGGTCAAGTCTACATGGAACAGCTTGCCTCAACACAGTTCTTTAACCCAGAACTTTTATATTAATTTCGCATTAGTTCCTGAAATCTTCAGTAGCTGGGGAACATTAACAATTAAGGGCATGTGCTACGGGAAAAGTTTCAAGGCATTAGGGTGACTACTCAGCAGGGGATCTGTTGCTCTACTTTGCTCTCTTTGAAAGTGAATGAGAGGTCTGGGTTCCTTCCTTCCTTCCTTCCTTCCTTCCTTCCTTCCTTCCTTCCTTCTTTTCTTCTTTCTTCTCTCGTTCTCTCTCTCTTTCTTTCTTTCTTTCTCTTCCTCTTTCTTTCTTTTTTCTTCCTTTCTATTTTACATCAAAACCCTCAGTAAGGTTTTAAGAAGTAGAACTTTTGAGAGCAGAGCCCTCACTAAGGGACTGATACCCCCACAGGACTGTGCAGGTCAGCTCAGATCTAGGCTTAAGTTCAAGACCTTGCCTTCTCTTTGTCTTACATGTTTATTTGTCCATGTGTGTGACGATGCAAGACAACTCAAACACTGGGATTCTTTTCTACAACTATAAACCAAAAATAAAATAAAATAAAATAAAATAAACGTTTGTTGTTTACAATTTTACCTTGTCTCTGAGAGGCACTATATATGTCAGAGGAAATGGGTTAAGGTGCCCTCCTAAAACAGTCCAGTCTTTGAGGTCACAGATCCCAAATCACCAATGCCATCCCACAGCAGTAATAGATGAACCTCTATTATTAACCCAGCATGTTCATTCCTCACCTCCTATCTTACATCAATGTAAGAAAAGGAAAAGAATGTTTGCTCTTCCGTGACAGGTTTGATAGTCCCAATGAGCAGCATCCATTACCTGTGGGGGCCTTGGTTTTGGCCTTCTTGCTCTCCCGGGCCCCCTTCTGAGCCCACACTTGGACCGTGTACTCCACACCCGGCCTCAGGCCTGTGAGGACAGTGCTGCTCTTCTCCTTCCTCACTGGAATCTCCCTGGTCTCTCCATCAGCAGATGTGTAGCGCACCATGTATCTGTCAATATCAGCCTGCACCGGGTCCCAGGAGATGGTAGCTGTATTTTCAGTCACCTGATTGGTCACCAGGTTTTTAGGGCTGTCAATGTCTACAAGGAAAAGTCTTAGTCAGTATGTGCTGTTGGGTCAGCAAGATGGCTCAGTCAGTAGAGATGCTTGCACACGTGTGGCAACCTGACTGTCATCCCTGACACTGTAGGAGAGAACTAACTCTAGAAAATTATCCTCTGATCTCCACACATGTACCATGTCCTATGTGTGCACACACACACACATGCACACACATGCACAGAAATGATGATGGTGATGATGGTAGTGGTATGTTGGTGATGATGATGGCAGCAACAACAAGAAATCAATATGCACCATTAACAGGCCCAGAGTGCAGACACTGCTGGCTATGGTGAGTGGTGAGTTTTCATTTTCTGTTCTTTTCTATCTCAGACACTCTATTTTGGTGGGGGTTAGTTCATTTGCTGTTTGTTTCTTACTTGTCTTCATACATGCACATCTCTTCCCAGGAATGCTTCCCTACCCACATGGAGACCCTAAACAAGCAGAATCAGACAACCGAGAGTATGACTTCTACTAAAAGTTTAAAAAAAAAAAAACGGGCTGGTGAGATGGCTCAGTGGGTAAGAGCACCCAACTGCTCCTCCAAAGGTCCAGAGTTCAGATCCCAGCAACCACATGGTGGCTCACAACCATCCGCAACGAGACCTGGCGCCCTCTTCTGGAGTGTCTGAAGACAGCTACAGTGTACTTACATATAATAAATAAATCTTTAAAAAAAAAAAAAAAAAAAAAAACCTAATTTCTCGTTCATTTAGTAAGGTTATCAAGCTTTTGCTCTATATGCAAGGCATGCGACAGGCAACATACAGAGATTCAAGTTGGAGACCTTGGTTTTGCAAACAAGTTTGTGTCCATTAGCATGACAATAGAGCTCTCCCATGGGACTTATCACTTACTGTGACAAATTCGTTTTATAATTAAAATATGATTTGGATGTAGAGAAGCAAACCTTTACTTGTGACAGCAGATGTAAAATCTAGAATCTTAAAGTAGATTTTGATATTTTTTTCATTTTCCGGTCTTACTCATGAAAATAATACCTCTGGCAAGAAACCCAAGCACTTGGAAGAGAAATCACAAACCATTCGGCTGAGCAGTTTGGAGAGAACACAGCCCAGTGGTTCTCAACCTGCAGGTTTAACTCTTTCATAGGGGTCACCTAGGACCATTGGAAAATAACAAATATTTATATTATAATTCTTAACAGTAGCAAAATTATATCTATGAAGTAGCAACAAAAATAATTTTATGGTTGGAGACCCCTGCAACATGAGGAACTTTATTAAAGGGTCGCAGCACTAGGAAGGTTGTAAAGCACTGGTCTAGCACATAAGGAAACCAGTTGCAGGGAGTAAGGAATGGTACGTGAAACTGATCATGCAAGAAATAAAGCTGCTCTTCCAAAACCCATCAATAACCATCTGTATCACAGGAAGAAATTAAAGCTTGACTTCCCCTAAGCTTGGCCTGGCAGCCATCATACTGCTAACCCATGCTGTTCATTACCTGTGTGACCTTCGGTGTTGGCTTTCTTGCTCTCCCGGGCTCCTTTCTGGGCCCACACTTCAACCTTGTACTCCACACCTGGCCTCAGGCCTGTCAGGACTGTGCTCCTCTGTTCCTTCCCAATCAGGAATTCTTTGGATTCCCCATCAGCAGAGGTGTAGCGCACCACATACCTGTCAATGTCAGCCTGTACCGGGTCCCAGGAGACACTGAGAGTGGTCTCTGTCACCTGGTCGATCGCCAGGTTTTTGGGACTATCAATATCTGAAAGGATAAGCACTGGTCAATAAACACTAACTAGAGTAGACACAAAGACTGAAGCCATTGTGCTTGGGCTGAGTTTCCTGATCTTAGAGTTTTCCATCCCATATGTCTACTCTCATTATGTGATCTCATAGACAGAGACCACAATTGGACTCTTGGTTCCTCAGAGAGAAAGAATAGGACAATGGGATGGCCACCACAGCCAGTTTCCGTTTGCATAAATGTGACCCTTGGACTAGGTTATAAGATAGATAGGTCAATATTCCGTGTATACTTCATGAGTCAGATTCTACCTTCACCAGCTCTCTATATGTCTTGGTGAAGTCGAAGATTCCACTGGTTTGGGGATTTTTTTATTGTAAAACAGGGGTGCTATCAACTCAGCAAATTCCTCTGAGGAAAGAAAAAAAGCCCTTATTTCCTCCTAATGGATGTATAAAGTGGGGTAAACACTATGGAAATATACTGGCATATGTAATATAGTGAAAAATAAAGGACAGAATAAGAGAGTGATCCAGAAATTTTACTCCTAGGCATTTATGTCCTGGAAACAAACTCTCGGACAAATGCTATGGCACAATGCACAATTTCACAAGTGACAAATGGAGAAACAAATTGTCATACGGCCATTCAATGAAACACTCACTAAGGATAAAATTTAGAATGGATTCATGCTACATGAGACAGATCCTGAGGAATAGTGTTTCATGAAAAAAGTCAATCACTAAAGGCCACATCAAATGTGACATATATCTATAACAAGTCAGAGAGGCTTCTTTGTGGAGTGGACAGAAGCTGATGAAGAAACTGACAACTGGTCACAGTTCAGAGAACAAATGTCTGTGGAGGGCTCACCCACAAATGTGACATCTATATCCCACACACTCTAGCTTGGGGACCACTGACGAAGAAGAGACAGTAAGACTGTAAGAGTCAGAGTTGGAGAGCACCTGCACAAAAACATGTCTGTGGAGATGACCAGACCACTGTAATCTTGAACTCCCTGCAGCATGAATGGGACAGGGGCTCAGGGAACCCGCCCCCCAGCTGAGAGGCTATTGACAATTTATAGGTTCTGGAAAAGGGCCTTTGGGGATGTGGTAGGTCAACCACAGATGGCCCCACATCCCTGAGTATATGGGTAGTATAAAGTGGACTTAGTGGGTTATAAAAAAGAAAGAAGAGACAACATCCTATCTTGGGAGGAGATGGGGAGAGTGGGGAATGATCACAGTGCATTGTGTGCATTATGAAATTCTCAAGAATTAACAAAAATATACTTTTTTATTTAAGCAGAGACCTCCACAGAGACAGACAGCACTTATTACTTATGGCTGCAGGAATGGGGATGGGAAGCTGCTGGTGATGGACAGGAGGAGGTTCCTCTTGCTGGTGATGTCACTGAAACAATGGCAATCACTGAGCAATTCTGAGACTATGTCAAGAAAATACTATATGCCCTGAACTGGACTCTTCAAGAGGGTGAATTGGAGTGTGAAAAGCCATCTTGGGGAGGCTATTCTTGATGAAGAGGAAACACAGATGGAAAAGCTTTAGAATTATCAGCTGTTCTTAGATATAATTAGTCACAGGATCTTCAGAGAAGAAAACATAGTACTCAAGAGGGCTTCTTTTCTAAGAAAGCAATGTCCTTCTCTGTTCCAAAGAGAGCACAGCAAAAGTCATTTATTTCAATAAAGTATATGGCTCACAGATCCTAGCATATGTTCTTTCTTTTCAAGAGGATCCTTTTGAAACTGACCACAAAGGAAATACACATCTTGATAAACAGTGGGTGGATGTGTCAATCACCATTAACCTTCAAGAGACAAAAGAGGAGGAGAATATGGGGTCCTTACTTTGAACCAACGTGTTATATAGCATGGAGGGAGGGTGTGGGTGTTATGACAAAAGTGTACCACTCTGGTCTTCTATGATCATTGGTCTCTTCCAGGAGCAGAGAAAGAATAGCAAGAATCCTTCCTAAGGTTTACCATGAAATATGTCACATGCTCAGGCTACAATGTTCATACCTGTGGGGGCCTTGGTGTTGGCTTTCCGGCTGTCCTGGGCCCCCTTCTGGGCCCACACATCCACCTTGTACTCCACACCTGGCCTCAGGCCCCTCAGGACTGTGCTGCTCTTATCCTTTGACACAGGCACCTCCTTGGTCTCTCCATCAGGAGACGTGTAGCGAACCATGTACCTATCGATGTCAGCCTCCACTGGGTCCCAGGAGACACTAAGAGTGGTCTCGGTCACCTGGTCAGTCACCAGGTTTTTGGGGCCATCAATATCTACAAGAGAAAGAGATGATCAATAGATACTAGTAACAGGCTCCAGAAACTGAGACCACTGGGCCTGGGCTGGGAGAGTTTCCAGTTCTTAAGGTTTTTCCATATTGGATATGCATCATCGTGCTTCATGGACAGAGACCTTGTCTCCACAGCTGAAATCAGAGCCTCAGAGGGACAGCACAGGACAGTAGAATGAACATTGCATCCAAGAAGAGTGTGTTCTACCTTAAGAGGCAGAGCTAAGGGGCAGGAAGGCCCTTGGGTTCCAATCAGCAGACCAAGAAATTTATCCCAGCTCTGCCATCAGCCTGGGTAACTGGGTAATAGCCTGACTACTTTTCTTATTTGTACTTGTGGGCCTGGGTTAATAAGTTATAAGATACCTCAGGACTGCATGAGTACTTGAGAAATGAAACCCACGAGGTATCAGCTATGTGACTTACAGAAACCACTCACTTCATGGAACTGAGGGATTCTCAGACTTGAAATGAAGACACTAACTCAGTCCTGATCTACCAATGTAGCCAACACCTCTAAGGACTAAGTGCACAGACAAAATAGTCCTTATTTGTTGCTAGGCAGCATTTAGAATCTTATCTCAACTTTTGCCTAATAAATTAAAATTAGAATTTCCAAATGATCCTGTAATTCCACTCTTAGTTATATAACAAGAAAAGTGATGGCAAAAAAAATTCTTGTGCACAGAAGGATGAGACTATAGTCAGATGTCTACTGACAACATGAAATGCTGTTAGTCTAACAAAATAATTTATTTGGCCTAGCATGGACCAGGTCCTAGGTTTGATCCCTAGCATCACACACACACACACACACAAAAATATACATACAAATGTCCTTATAACATTATTCATCTTAGACTTTTAAAAGTTAAAATAATCAAAATATCAAACAAGGAGCAAACTGAAAATCAAATGTGCTCACATGTACTGTGAAATACTAATTTACATACTGATATGTGTTATAATACAAAGAAACCAAAATGAATGAGAGCTCACCAGAGGCTATATAGATGATAAATCCATTATAAACAATGTCCAGAACATAGAACTATACAGACAGGCAGCCATTGTTAGTAGCATTGGAGGTAGTAAGGTTGGAGACTGATTGGCAATGGCTGTGAGTCTGAGCTTAGTTCTTTACAGTGGTGAGAATAGACTATAGTAGTAGTAGTAGTTACAGAACTCTGTGAGTAGTCTAAATTAATCAAGTCATACATATTAAAAGGTGAGTTTCAATATGTAAATATCAGCTAATATGATTGTTCTGACAAAATGTGTAAGCACAGATGAGAAGGCCTTATGATTACCAAATGTTATATGAAATAGCAATGGTGTGATCCCCAGAATGAAACACAGCACTCAGGAGAGGATTTGTCACTAAAAATTAACATCCTCTCCTTGCTCCAAAGTGATCACAGTGAAAGCCATTTTCCTAAAGTACTTACTTCACAGGGCCTAACATCCATCTCCTTTCCATCTCTTCATGAAGAGAAATATTTGGAGACTGAACACAAAGGGGAAACATGGTTGAAAGAACACTGGGCAGAAGTCACCTGCCACTGTTGGCCCTTTTATTTTCCAGCAGATCAAACCCAGGGACTTGAAAATGTTATCCAAGCATTCACTACTGAGTTATATCCACAGCTCATCACCAACCTCTATGAGGCTGAAGTGGAAGGCTGAACATGAGGTCCTTATTAAGAGACATGTGTCCAGCACTTAGAGATGGTGCAAGCTATACAAAAGTGATCTGCCATCCTGATTCTCTCAAAATCACTGATCATCATAGCAGCGAAAGAAACCCAAACATGACTTCGCATAGGTGTGGGATGATAACTGCTACCTTCTCAGGGAACACTGTCCATTACCTGTTGGGGCTTTGGTGCTGGTCTTCCTGCTTTCCTGTGTCCCCTTCTGGGCCCACACGTCGACCTGATACTCCACACCTGGTCTCATGCCTGTCAGGATGGTGCTTGTTTGGTCCTTCCCAACGAGAAATTCCCTGGTCTCGCCATCGACAGAAGTGTAGCGCACCACGTACCTGTCGATGTCAGCCTCTACTGGGTCCCAGGACACGGTGGCAGTGCTCTCTGTCACCTGCTCAGTCACCAGGTTTTTAGGGCTGTCAATATCTAAAAGAAAAGCTTGATCAGTAACCACTAGTAAACTGAGTGTGGTGTCTCACGTCTATAGTCGCAGTACTCAGAAGGCTGAGGCCTGGGATCATGAGATCATGAATTTGAGATCAGTATAGGCTGCCCAACAAGACTCTGTCTAAACAGGAGATTCTTAACCTACGGATCACAATCCACTTGGGGATTGAACAACCTTTCACAGGAGTTGTCTAAGAACACCGGGAAACACAGATATTTACATTATGATTCATAACAGTAGCAAAATTAAGTTTTAGAATAGCATCAAAAATAATTTTATGGTTGTGGGGATCACCACATGAGGAACTATATATTAAAGGGTTGCCGAATTAGGAAAGTTGAGAACCACTGGTCTAAACACACATACACATGCACATGCACATACACTAGACATCTTTAAGGCTGGACTGAGCATTTATTCTTGTTCTTACTGTTTCTCCCATTTCCTATACTGATGTTGATTTATGGACAGAGATCTTATCTCCACAACTAGACTCTCAGATCCTCAAGGAAGTAGCCCAGGATAGTGAAAACATTCCCAGCCCAGCAGCTTTGGAGACTTCAACTTCTAACTAAACCTCAGTCTCCTCACCTGTAAGAGTGGATTTTAGAAACATATACAGTAAGCTGCTACAATATTTCATGAGTATTTCATGAGTCAGACACTATGATCTCTATTTTATGTGAATTATAGAAATCATGTACTCCACTAGGTTGAGGACTCTTAGCTAGGAATGAGAGCATGAACTCCTGCTCTACCAATAACAAATTCTCCTCAGGACCACGCTCATGAAGACATTTGCCCTGATCTTTGCTTGTGGGTGTATGAAAGGGCACAGCCGCTTTGGAGATTACTGTGGAAGGAACTCAAAATTAAACACATAGGGTTAACAGTCCATTTCTAATACATCTACCTAAGAGAAATGAATGCCCCAGTGTTATTATTCATGATGGTTAAAATGTGGAAACAAAACAAATAGCCACCGAGACAAAATAGTAAACAAATGTGTATATCCAAGGAAATATTAATGTTAATAAAAATAAATGTCCATATATGTTATAACACAGATGAACCGGAAAACTCTATTCTGTGAAAGCAGTACATGCTGTGTGACTCCATGTATTACAACTGTGCAGAACAGAGAAATCTAGAACAGACAGCTGTTGCTACTGATGGGAAGGGAAAGAGAAAGTGCAATAACTGGAAATGCATGTCATGTTCTTTATTGTGACAACAATGTTCTAAAGAGTGCTAATTGTTGGACAGCACTGTCAATATGTCATACTAAATGCTGAGCTGTATACTTTAAGGACTGCATTTTATACATACACACATATCTTCATAACACTATTCTCTGCAAATGAAACAGAAATGGGTAAGCCTTGAACTTACCAATTGTTGTTGTGTATGCTAGGTATGTACTGCAACTCTAGGACTGTGAAAGTGGAACGCACACACAGTACTCAAGAGAATCTACTCACGAAGAGAACAATAAATTCTCCTGTTCCGAGGAAAGCTCAGCAGGCACCATTTCCCTAAAGCACTTAGCTCCTAGACCCTAAAGCATAGGCATCTTGATGTCACTTTATCTTCAAGATGAAATACTTCAGTGTTTGACAGTGATGGAAATATACAATTCGAAGAACAATATGTTGATGTGAACAATCACTAACCTTTGTAAGACCAAAGCATGAGTCCATATTTCTAGATTAAATGTAAATGTCATGTGGGGAGGGTGTGGGTATTATGACAAAAGTGTACCACTCTGGTCTTCTATGATCATTTATTTCTTCCAGAAGCAAAGAAGGAATAGCAAGAATCCTTCCTAAAGCTTACCATGAAATATGTCACATGCTCAGGCTACAATGTTCATACCTGTGGGGGCCTTGGTGTTGGCTTTCCGGCTGTCCTGGGCCCCCTTCTGGGCCCACACATCCACCTTGTACTCCACACCTGGCCTCAGGCCCCTCAGGACTGTGCTGCTCTTATCCTTTGACACAGGCACCTCCTTGGTCTCTCCATCAGGAGACGTGTAGCGAACCATGTACCTATCGATGTCAGCCTCCACTGGGTCCCAGGAGACACTAAGAGTGGTCTCGGTCACCTGGTCAGTCACCAGGTTTTTGGGGCCATCAATATCTACAAGAGAAAGAGATGATCAATAGATACTAGTAACAGGCTCCAGAAACTGAGACCACTGGGCCTGGGCTGGGAGAGTTTCCAGTTCTTAAGGTTTTTCCGTATTGGATATGCATCTTCAGTGCTTCATGGACAGAGACCTTGTCTCCACAGCTGAACTCAGAGCCTCAGGAGGACAGCACAGGACAGTAGAATGAATACTGCATCCAAGAAGAGTGTGTTCTACCTTCAGAGGCAGAGCTAAGGGAGAGGAAGCCCCTTGGGTTCCAGTCAGCAGACCAAGAACTTCACCTCAGCTCTGCCATCATCCAGTTGGTAGCCAGCTTCAGGCAATTCGGCTGCCTGTCTCTAAGCTCTGCTTCCTCATCTCTAAGATTATAGAGAGGCTTTTCTATAGACTTTGAGGTACCAATATTCAACATGTCCATCTATTTTCATCAATTATTAACTTAGTTTTAATACTTGGGAAAGTTGCTTTACTCTGTTCTGCATTTGTAAAGTAGAAAATGTTTAAGGGTGTGTGTGTGTGTGTGTGTGTGTGTGTGTGTGTGTGTGTATGTGTGTGTGGTTAACTTTGTCAACTAAGATAAAAACAATATTTACAGCTTCAGGACCACAGAAGATTCATCCTGAGATTCAAAACTTAATAAAAGGCATCCCAGCCCTTATGCCTCAATTTCTTCTGAAGAGGAAACAAAAACGGAATATGGGAGATATTGATTTATATCCTATAAAGGTGTTACATCCTAGTGTTACATCCTATGAGTTAATAACGTGCTAGGACTGTTCTTAGCACCGAGTAGATGTGCAAACCTTCAACTATCATTACTATGATGAAATCAATTCATTGACACTATAAATCCAAGAGATTTTTGTCCTCCATACTACATAATAGAAAGTAATTGAAAATATATTTTATCAATAAACTAGTAATATTTTCTTTTTTTAAAAGAAGTTTATTGCAAACGCCATTTTCCTAAGGTCATTTGTTCAAAGGTTCTATTTCATATGTTGCTTTAGGCTATGACCTCAAGAAAAATGGTATCTAACTTCCCACCTGGAAGCCCACAGGTAAGGAGGGATCAATAGTTTTAAGGTCCTTGGCTGACCAAGCATGACCAGTTATTAAGGAAGTTGGAGAGGCCAGTATGTTAGGACTCAGAGAATGGAATTATGTGAGAAGACTTTGTGTACCTTGGGTGAGGTCTGAACTTTAATCTGTTTCACCTCGATCCCTGGAAGAGCTTACTGTGTTTGCTATAGAGCAAAAGATTTCAGCCAGGTTGATTAGCAATGCCTAAGACATTCTAACTGCTACAACTCAGCAGAGGGAAGGGAGATACAGGGTGTGCTACGCATTCTCCAACACAAAAGGAAGAGCCCTGCAACAAAGGATTGTCCTGCTCAAATGTCAGCAGTGCTGAGGTTGAGACGCCCTTTCTAAAGCATGGGGAACACATCAGCAGGTGTTTGACATGTGGCTAAAATTCTTCATCAGTGAGAAAATGGCAGGATGCTCTCACAAAGAGCAAGGGGGTGCAGTTCCCATGAACTAAACATCAGTAGAGAAAGTGCTTGGGGTCGTGTTAGGAGCTGTCCTGGAGGACTAGCTAGAGGGTTGAGGTGACACCATCAGGGCAGTTTGGGGGTCCTCAGCTAACCAACCTTGATCAACCAACCACTAAATGAAGGGTGTTAGGGGATTAGGAGGAAGGAGTGGTAACGGGTCAGGAAGGAAAACAATGAGAGTTAGCCAGCTGAAAGAACGGGACCTAACGTTCAAGGAGGAAAACAAAAGAAAAGCTGAGCAGTACCGCTTCCCATGGCATGCAGTTAGCATGCAAACGACTAACTCAAATGAAGGATGGACCCATACATGGAAATGGACATTTTCATTACTAAAAAAGTCAACACAGGGGGGACTAGTCGCTGGCTTGTTTGTAGATAACAAAACACTGCAATTATTTCTGCCTACAGCACTCATCCGAAGGGCAGAAACAGGAACAAACTTCACGGGAAGGGTCTAAACAAGCGCGGAATTTTTAAAAAGAAGAAGTTGGTGGTGGATCACAACCTTACAAGGCTGGCTCTCTCCGCCTGACAGTTGCTTGCGCTCCCTTCATATTTGCTTCCTGCCAGAGTGAAACACTTAGCTCTAATAACAAATCATCTTCAGAGGCAGAAGAAGAGGCAAGCGGGGGAGGCTGTAAGCAGGAAGCATTAGTCTGTAAAGACCATGGTTTGGAGACTTACAGTGTAAGACATTCATTGTAAGACAAGGAGGTATACAATTCCTGAGGGAGCATCATTGCCGCTAATCAACAAAAGTCAAAGAGGGAAAAGCCAACCTTACCATCTCATGAACAGCGCAATGCATGTCCCATTACCTGTGGGGGCCTTGGTGTTGGCCTTTCTGCTCTCCTGGGTCCCCTTCTGGGCCCACACATGGACCTTGTACTCCACGCCTGGCCTCAGGCCAGTCAGGACGGTACTGCTCTTCTCCTTAGGCACTGGGACCTCTCTCGTCTCTCCATCGGCAGAGGTGTAGCTCACCATATACCTGTCAATGTTGGCCTGAACAGGGTCCCAGGAGACACTGAGAGTGTTCTCTGTCACCTGGTCAGTCACCAAGTTTTTGGGGCTGTCGATGTCTGAAAGGAAAATGTTTGAGAAGTCTAAGCTATAACAATGGAAGCCACACACCCCCTTATCTTGCTTTTTATCTTCCAGAACATTCAGCACAAGGCAATGGTTTACCACGCCAAGCCTCTGGTGGGAGTCAAGGGAGGAAGCAGTTTCTGGGTCTCTATCTCAATCTCGGGCTAGCTATACACTTAACATGTTTTCTTGACTTTGGGCTCCCTAAAATGTAGAAGGAATATTCTCTTCATAGTAACATATGGCACATCAAGACAGCCAATTAAACACCTGTCACACTGTCAGGGTAACTAATTTATCATTGTATCAAGGGCTGCCTCTCCGGTGAGCACTCTGAGGGTATTGTCACAAGTATTTCCAAAACTAGACCCTCTACGCACTGCCACCGAGTCTGCTAAAAGAATCTCTCCTATGCAATCTTATTCCTCTCACCGAGTCCTGAGGCTAGCTGACTAGGTTAGGCTGGCTGGCCAGTGAGCCCCAGGGATCCCACCTGTGTGCCTCCCCAGAGCTGGAGTCACAAGTGTGCACCCCCACATCCAGCTTGTGCTAAGGATCGGACTTAGATTGTGCCGCAAGCACGCCACCGGCTGAGCTACCTCTCATGCATCCTTGTAGTCTCTGGTCTCAGGTCCCAACCTGTGGTACCATGCACACTCAAATCCGTACGTTCACACTTCATTCCAACGGTGCATCTCTCTCTGCTTACCTGTGGGAGCCTTGGTGTTGGCCTTCTTGCTCTCCCGATCACCTTTCTCTGCCCACACGTAAACTTTGTACTCCACACCAGGACTCAGACCGGTGAGGACCGTGCTCCTCTGGTCCTTCCTCACTGGAACCTGCTTCGTCTCTCCATCCACGGAAGTGTAGCTTACCACGTACCTGTCGATGTCAGCCTCCACTGGGTCCCACGAGACAGAGAGGCTGTTCTCTGTCACCCGGTCAGTCACCAGGTTTTCTGGACTGTCAATTTCTTTAAGGAAGATACAAAGGAGGAGGGTAAGCTTTACTGCTCTCTAGTTCCTAAAAGGCCAAAGGCATAGCCAAAATAGTGATGTCAAATAACTCCACAGTCAGCTATATGCTGGGGATTGAGAGAGCTTAAAGCTCTAAGTAGACAAGTCAGGTATTCTAAGAATAAACTGCTAGTACGACTGAAAGGAAGAATTCAGACAGTGCCAATAAATAGATCAATTCCATAAACTTTTCTTTCTTTAAAGAAATGGCTTTCACATGCCATTTATGTGTAATTTATCATAAATTACATAGCACTCTTGCAGTTCTCTGACCCCTTGCACCTGAAAATAAGTATATTTCAATAATCTTCTCTGCTATTCCCCGCTCTGGGGATGAAAAATGTTCTCGAAGTAGGAGCTGTCAGTGCTTTCTACAGAGAACGTTATGTTGTGTCCAGTGAACGGGGTGAGCTTTAAACTGGTGGTACGAAGGTGTGGGTTCATGAGAAGGAGCCTAGGAGTATCTGCCCGAGTATCTGTGTGATGAAACCTGATAGAAGCTGGCCTCTGGTTTTCTTGGTTCCTCACTTAGGACAAACTGCATAACTTAAGTTTCTGTCTCTGCCCCTCTACAAAGAAGTAAAGAGCCAGCCTTCCTCATAGATGAACGTCTGCATGGTACGTGCTTATAAGGCTTGCCATTAAGAATGGCATATAAGGGATGGGATATCCCTTCTTCCTCAAAATGTAAGACCTTAGAGTCAAAACTCCAAATAGTATGGTACAAACAAAAAGGCATTCCTAAACATGATGCCTTCATAACCCCGCTCCAGAGGCCAGCTCCTGAAGAGTATTCCCAGAAAGAAAGAGCACTTCACCCTGCACACCACCACAGGCCAGACCTAGCAGTGACAAGTAGTCCCATGAGACAACTGACCTTAAGAAGCACAGAGATGGGGCTATATCGCTGTTGTCTGTTATGGAACAATAAAGGGTCTAACTCCTGGGACACTTTAATGTCACAGCCCCATCCTTACTATTGTACCACTTCACAGACCTGCCTACCATAAAGGACACTTGAGATTACCAACTGCTCGACCTCATCCCTGAGGCCTTTGCACAGGTGACTTTCCCGTGAGCTCACACCTGTCCTTGCAGGCTCTCTTCAGGGTCCCTTCTCAGATGCTTTCCTCCTCACATTGGTTTTGGTCAGTGTTCTATCACAGCAACAAGCGTGATGTGCACCCGTCGCTTTAAGTGAGTTCACTCACTGACCTAGACAGTTTCCTGTCAACTTGGCAGAAGCTAAAGTCATCTGAGAGGAGGGAGCACCAATTAAGGGAATGCCCACAAAAGACTGAGCTGTAGGCAAGGCTGGAGGGCATTTCTTAATTAGCTATTGATGGGAAAGGGCCCAGCTCGTTGCGGGTGGTGCCACCCTGGGCTGGTGATTCTGGATTCTATTAAAAAACAAGCAGGCTGAGCAAGCCACGAGGAACAAGCCAGGAAGCAGCACTTCTCTGTGGCCACTCTGTCAGCTCCTGCCTCCAGGTTCCTGCCCTGCTTGAGTTCCTGTCCTGACTTCCTTTGATGATGAGCTGTGATGTGGAAGTGTAAATTGAATTAACCTTTTTCTCTCCAACTTGATTTTGATCATGGTGTTTCGTCACAGCAATTGTAACCCTAACTAAGACACTTATGTAACCCTCCCCATATTCCTGTAGTGCAGACATTCCTGAGCCATTTTATAAACCAGTAATTGACCCACCACCACTCAGCTAATAAATGGCAACACTGGAGTTAAATTTTAAATGGTCAAGGATCTGAAACCATATTCCTAATTCCTATGCATGCCTCTCTGACGTTCTCTGTATTCAGTGACTGTACAAACACAATCAGCGGATCCTTTCCCTCTGAGTTCCTACTAAGTGCTTTGGAAGAGCAGGCGGGTACCAATTAGACTGTTGTGAATTCAGAGATGACCAACAGAGTGTTTGAACACAAAGACTGGCCATGCTCTGTCTCAGTATGTCTCAGAACATCTGAAGGCCTGAGCTGAGCAGACCAAGCAGATGCAGTTGGAGATCTTATGTTTCTAAAGATTTAAGGGAAGTATCCGTGCGTTTGGCAAATGTTGATGCCAATGCAAACCATTTGTCTGAAAGAGAGCTCCTAGCTGCATGCAAACTACTTCTATCACCACTGTAATCTGAGATAAACATTCAAATTTATTGTTGGTCCGAAGTCTTCAGTTGTCATTAAAAAGTAAAAATTACAACATTTTACTCTACTCCAAGACAGATGTATATGGAATTTCATCCCAAATAAATATGACTATTCCTATTAAATAGTCTTATAGCTCCATCTGAAGTTAAAATGTAGAAAAAAAGAAAAGAAAAGATCATAAATGTGACATTTGAAATTTGCTTTAGGATAAAATCTCAGCACTGAGCATGGAAAATAGATGCAAAGTCCCACCCCAAGGGAGGAGCTAACTTCAATTCACACCTGCTGGGAAATAGGAAATATATTTTCCCATGGAGGGTCACTGGGTAGAACAATCATATATATGCCAAGCAGCCCCTATGCCCAGGAATAGAAACCAACACAAACAAACTCCGTGTGTGTGTGTGTGTGTGTGTGTGTGTGTGTGTGTGTGTGAGAGAGAGAGAGAGAGGGGGGGGGGAAGTGCTTTGTTTATATTTTTAGTTTGTTTTGATTTTTGAGGTTTTGTTTTGTTTTGGGGGGGGCTTTTTGGAGCAAGAGAAAAACATGAAGTTGGGTGAGCAGGGAGGCGAGGTGGTATCTGAGAGTAGATGGGAAGAGAAAACAATATCATCAAATAAAATCAAAATATATTGTATTAAAAATTTTTAAAAATAACGCTCTTTTAAAATTGCTTTTGTAAATATTCTCCAACCCCACCAATAAAAGAGCTGATGCCAAAATGGTAATGATCTTCACCTTCAAAAGCAACTTCCTCCTTACCCTGAGGAAACCTACCTAACTCCCATTCTCCCGTTACCTGTGAGGGCCTTGGTGTCTGCTTTCTTGCTGCCTTGGTTGCCCCTCTCAGCCCACACAAAAACTTTGTAGGCCTCTCCTGGCTTCAGGCCTGTGAGAACGGTGCTGCTCTGGTCCTTCGGTACTGCCTTCTCCTTGGTCTCCCCATCAGGGGCGATATAGCGTACCACATACTTGTCTATGTCAGCCCTCACTGGATCCCAGGAGACAGATGCTGTGTCTTCTGTCACCTGATTTGTGACCACATTGGTTGGTCCATCAATTTCTTCATACATAAGAAACAAAAATTAGAGAAACAAGTTGCCTGGTAAAATCCACAGTCACTTTAAGGTCTAGATCAATGGTCTCTCAACAGTACAAAGGAGTCTCTCTTTCAACCATGACAGGCGAATATCTAGCCTCTGCCTTAATCTTAAACTGAGAATAGGTCCCTGGTAGATTAAAAATCAAATCTGTTCTAGTTTCAGATTACTGACTACATTAGAAGAAACTCTATTAGGTGCAGCTGATAAACTGGAAAGTAATCAATGCTATCACTGACATAGTAGTTTCTGTGAAATATAACTCCCATAACATGTCTACTATAAGTATAGGTGGGCTGCCTCTAACTCCCTTTCAGGAGACCACTCAGCAACTCTTCAAGAACAGTTATCCCTTCTTTTCTCAATTCCCCTGAAATCAAAACTGACCTCATCTATCTACTCCTTTCAAATGAAAGTTTCTTGACCAGGCATTTATCATCTATCTATATAATGTTTCCTTCTTTCTTTCCTGAAATAAAAGGGCCAAAAATTTAACTTATTTACCCCACAACAATGTATGTGACAGGGAATAGGATGGCATTCAGCAGTTATAAATAAATAAGACAGTCAGCAGTCTGTGTTGAGGTCATTGGTGTTCAAAACAATTTTCCAACTGTATCCTGGACACACACCCTGTACCTGTGGCCTCAGGAGTCCCCCTATCTAGGTTTCCTCAATTTCTGCCAACACTAGGTCCCTGCTAAGTACAACCAGCAGAGATTCCACTTCAAGAAGTGCAGAGTAAGCCCTAGCATCGCTTAGCTTCTTTCAGGGACTATTGTTCGTTTGGCTGGTTGTGGTTCTTTGGTTTTGTTTTATGCTTGGGGAGTTATGAGAGTTCTTTAAAAAGTGAATCTTACTATATAGCCCAGACTGGCTTGAACTCACAATCCTTGTATCTCAACTCAGCTTTCTGAACGCTGGGATTAGAAACAAGAATCACCACATAACACACACCTCCTTGGTTGTGGTAGACAAGCCCATCATTCCTGCACTTAGAAGTCTGAAGCAGGAGAATCATGAGTTCTAGATAAACCGGGGCTATACATGAAGTTCAAAACCAGACTGATCCACTGAGTAAAGCCTTATCTAAAAATATGCAATAATTTAGTAAACACATAAACAAAACTTTTAAGTGATTCTGATAGACATCAAAGAATAAGGACTTCCATGTTAAATCCCACCATCTCCAATCTATGCATGTTTAATAATGTCCTTGGCCAACAGTTATACTCATTAGTTTTGCCTTCTTAAAGTTCCATTTATATTTTAATCTTTTGTCTAAATATGCTCACTTTTCTGTCCATCTTCCAGACACTGGAGAATTTTATAAGCAAGCCATCAATACACATTCGTCAAGGCCACTGATAAAGATGTCAAACAGAACAACGCTAAGACGTGACCCTAGAATGTCCTCTGTATATGGATCTACAACTTTTTAACTGAAAAAAGCCACAAAACAACTTCTTGGTCTAAGGCAGCTAAATTCTCCTCCTCCCACCCTACCCACCTCAATCTATTCTTGGTCTCTCAGCCAAGGATTTTTCAGAGAGAAGTTACAATTTCACATAGTCCCATTTTTCAACCTTAGCTACAGTGCACCTTTATCAAACATAAGGGCACTGTTTTATTTGCAAGAGAAGATGAAATGTGTTCCATTACCAGAGGCAGTTCATATTTCATTTAGTAAGTCAACTGCTATTTACCAAGCACATACCAAGGGTCATGGTGCTTTTCATACATTAGTTACCAAATCCCATGGTAAAAACACAAGGCATTCACCAGGTGCCTCACAAGTTAGGAAAACTAATAGTCTTCCCCTCTTAGAAAAGTACGCATACGCTAGGCCCAGACAGGTTAGATAACTTCTGTAAGATCGACAGTAATAAATACTAGCAACTGCAACAACGCTAACAATCTTTGTCAACTTGCATCTGAGGTCTTTTCAAAGATAATAAAGTTAAAATGGAGTCATTTAGGTGGATCCAATCCAATGTGACTGGCATCTCTTCAATCTATGTGGGATAAACATTAACAATTGTAGATGGAATAAACTATGCTCTGAAAGACGACTGCAACCTGAAATAACATAGGAGTAGTTGATTAGAACTTGGGGAGAATTCTAAAGAGAAAGAAAACAGCTTGGGCTGTTGGGGTGCTAGATACATCTCATGGGCAAAGGGAGTTCCATGGAATGAGAGAGGGGGTGTCTGGATGCAGAAGCCTGCAGAACCCCAATGCCAACAGGAGGCTCTAAGAGATCATTCAGAAGAAGACATGTATACAACAGAGAGGATTCTCTCTCTGACCTCTTACCCCAATGTCTCTGTGCTTGCTAGGCAGGGATGCTGACACAGCCCCACTCCCACCCCCAGGCCATAGCTCAGTCTCAGCAATAGTGATGAAAGGAGAAGATTATAGACACAGAGAGAGGAGTGCAATCCAGCTCTTGAAAGCCCTGACTCTCACCCTCTCCAAAGTGACCCACCCACACCTACAAAGTCCAGCATCCTAGCAGTATCTCTCATTCCCGCACCTTGCCCCTATCAGTACTTAGCCTGCAACATCTTGTCACTCTGCACAGGCCAGTGGATTGGTAGCATCAGAACTGTCTATGTGCACTTAGAGATCCAACCTGGCCAGCCCTGGAGCTTGTGTTCCCTCAGCAGCCTCAGAACACTGAAGAGATGGAGTAGTTGCCAAGGAAAACACTAAGCAAACCCTCTAGAATCATTTGCCCGTCATTTAAAAAAACACTAACCTCATAAGTCACATAATCTAGCTAGAGACACTGTAGTTTTCCATTTGCTTTGCTGTAGAAAGCGTCCAGTGCATTGTTGCAATGCTAACAGTAGCCTAGATTGCTTTTCAAGCACTTGAGGAACACTTTCTTGAGAACACTGACTCTGCTTTTCTGTGCACGTGTCTGATGGGTGATTGATGTGGGATGGAAAGTTTTGCTATCTCTGCCTTCATTCTGTGTCTGTCCTCTTTTTTGCTTTAACCTTTGGGTCAGATTCTACTCCGCTCTGCATGTAGAGATATTGATCATTTGAGAAATGCTTTGCCTAAAGTTATAATGCAGGATTAACTTGACCTAGACCTTGCTAAGTCTCTCTTTCTCCTTCAGGGTTTATAGAAAGAAAAAAAAAAACTATCAGATGCCACTGAAAACAAGAGACCATGAAAAGACGAGGCACCTGAGTTTCTGAAAGAGCTCTGCTTGTTCAGAGAAAAGACAGTAGCCTTTCTCTTCTTCATTGGAGGGGGTGTCTCTCCCTCATTGGTCTGGTCCTTTCGCCTCCTGGGTGATTTTCAAGTAAAGCTCCCAATGAATAAAGCACTTCTTTCACTGTAATACTAATCTTCCCAGCCGGGCAGTGGTGGCGCACGCCTTTAATCCCAGCACTTGGGAGGCTGAGGCAGGCAGATTTCTGAGTTTGAGGCCAGGCTGGTCTACAGAGTGAGTTCCAAGACAGCTAGGGCTACCCAGAGAAACCCTGTCTCGAAGGAAAAAAAAACACAAAAACAAAAAACCATGAAAAACTAATCTTCCCAACATTGGGTTTTCTGTGGGGTGAGCTTCCAGACCTGAGTTAAGGAACACTAGCGTTTAAAATATAAATAGATATCTAGATAGTTCTATATCTACAGCCACTCTAGATCGAGAAGTTAAAACACAGAAGTCCTGCCAGACAGAACCAGCCTAGAACTCAGTGATGTCTGCCTTCTTCCCCACTCTCTTTCTCTCAGCTCTTTACCAGCATAGACTAGAAAGGGGGATCCTCACGAGCTGTGATCCCTGATCATTCACAGGGTGGAACAAAGACAGCAGTCAGATGCTGGCATCCGAGAATGAGAAGTAGACCCCACCGATGGACCCCACACACTTACACAATTGCACGAAGCCAGCCCTGCAAGACCAAAACCTCCATGTCTGCCAGGAGGGGATGTGGGGAACATTAAGTCGTTTTTCCATGCAACAAAATCTTCCAGTAGCTGTGGTGGTGGGCCAAATCGTAGATGAACTACAGCTGTAGCCTCATCTACAAAACAGGATCTCTCTCCAACCTGGTCCCAGAGGCCTCCTTCAGCTACAACTTCCCACCTGCCGCACACTGGCGGTCCTCATTGACATCTATCAGCCTTGTCCTTTTCTTTTCTTTTTTTTTTTTTTTCTTCGAGACAGGGTTTCTCTGTATAGCCCTGGCTGTCCTGGAACTCACTTTGTAGACCAGGCTGTCCTCGAACTCAGAAATCCGCCTGCCTCTGCCTCCCAAGTGCTGGGATTAAAGGCATGCGCCACCACCGCCCAGCAGCCTTGTCCTTTTCAAGATATTAGTTTGATAAAGGGATGACTGGAAAGGAGGAAGGAGGAAGATGGTAAAGGAAGTGAATCTGTTAATAACTGTGGGTGAAACTAACGGTAAGATCTCTCCCTGGTCTTGAATGCTACATAAAAACCTTGACTTAAATACAGTCCCTGACCAGAGTCACCACGCCCTGTCTACTTGAAAGCTTCCAGAAGTATTAAAACTGAATAATTCAGAGCGACAAACATTGCTCTTACTCCAAAGTTTTCTCAACTCTGAATAATCCCAAAGCAGGACAGGGAGACAGAAAAGCTTATGGGGATGGGAGAATGGAATGGTGCAGTCTTCATATACCCACATTGTAAAGATTGCCTGCAGGGAGACAACGTCACTTTTCCTGAGAGATATATGAAACTGGAGAGTTAAAACAAGTAATGAACCATGTTTAATGTTTAAGGACAAAATGTTAGTGCCCTTTGAGTTCAACCATATCCGATTGTTCGTTGTCTGTAAACCTGAGGGTTTTCTTTTTTCTGAAAAAAAAAGTCTCAAAAAAGTTGTGAACAGAGTTGACAATCAAAAGGTCATAATTTGGTTTTGATCTAAGGTACAGCAATAATTCCTTTGGCCTTTTTGACTTAAACTTCTCTTCTCAGCAACCCCTTAGCTCATTCATAAACCTGAAGAATACACTCATAAAAGACCTTATAATCTCATTCTTGAATTAATTAAAAACAATTCTTGAATTAAAAAATAAGTATACTCGAATATTTTAATTCAATATTTTAATTTTAGATTTTATATTAGATACGGGATCATGTTCTTTGACCGATCTGGCCTCAAAATTCTTTGTAGATATTGTTAAATCCTTGCTAGTCTCTGTCTCTTGAGAAGCCTATACCTGTCCCTTCACTGTGTTCTCTACTTTCCTTAATAAAGCCTGGTTTGCTTCATTGTTTTGTCCTCATTTTTTTCCTCCAGCATAATTCAAGGTCCTGGTTGTAGCGGAAGGAGCAGAGGTTCTTGGGAGAACTACTCAAGCTACATTCTTATGGGCTAGAATTCCATCTCCCGCGGCCCGTGATAATCTGATCTCTCTTATCTATTGTCAGTGTAGACTCAGTGTTAAGCACATACGTGTTCCTTCCCAGGATTTTATAAATGTATTCTTGGCTCTCTGCGTCCCACTCACATAATTTCGACTACTCTTTAGCCCTGTTGCTAATAGTCAAAGGAACTTGTCCAAGAACCTGGTCAGTGTTTTGTTTTGTTTTATTTTGTTCCTGTCTAGCAGCTGTAACAGCTCAATAAACCTTTTTATTTGGAGACCCTTCAGTTTTAAGAGTTTTGTTTTAACAAGTTCCATTGGTTGACTTGTTAAGTGGAAAATAACGGAACTACATTCCCTTCCTGCATACGCATACACTGCTCTTAAATCCTGGCGCTCTTTCTCATCTTGCAAAAAACAAAAAATTTGGAGAAAACAAATTTTTAATCTCCTAAATTAACCCATAGTCTTCCCTGACCTCAGAAATGATAGGATCTTTTTTCATTTTTATTTTAGTAGTGCACACACCATAGATTTATTTGAAATCTAGTGAAGTATCTCATCCTGATGTTAGGATATAATTGACAATAAAAACACTTCTCAGATGCTAATAGTCTAGTTGGGATAATATACTTGAAAGGTTAACTACCAATTCAATGGCACACGCAATTAATTGTTGTAAGAACTCAGAGGCTGTGACATTTAATGTGACTATAAAAGGCTTTCGTCAAGAAGTAGAAGTTGTGTTACCAGGATTAGTCGTGGTGTAGGCCAATGAGGGTGGATCTTCCCTCCTGATCATGCTTGGGGCTCTACATCCTGTTTCCCCTCGGTAACATTGGGAAGGGTAGCTTCACAATTAACCTCCTTGGGGTTTAAAATAACACATGAAAAGATGGAGGTCTCAGGGCTTCCCTGAATCCTATTAAGGGAAAGCATAACACACTGTCAAAAGAATGGAAGCTGAGGTTCCTCTTTCCCTGGTTGTTCTAGGTGGAGATTGACATTCTTATGGACTGGAAAGATGAGAGCATGCTATTGTTTTCCCCTAAACGTTAACCCACTGGACCGCATCAATCTCCTCACCAAGAGTTTACCCACAGGAAAGCTGATTCAGCCAAACACATGATAAGGTGGTGAGAGGGTCAGGCTCTGCTACATCTCTGCCTGCTTTTTGAGTTCAGACTAAAAAAAGAAAAACTTTTCCTTTTTCGTTCGTTCATTCATTCTTTCTTTTTTAAATTATTTTTTAATACCAACCAACATCTGACATTCTGGGCTTTCTCGCTGTTCTCTGAAGCACCTCTCCCCTTCGACCATGCAGCTTCCTGCTAGCGGGCACTGTTGAATATGCCAGTTCTCTTCAACTAGAACTCAAAAAGACTCTCTTCCTCTTCTCTATCCACCTCCTCCCAAGGCTGTTGAGGTTCACAACTGGCCTCCCTATTGATGTTGTTTCAAATTCTAATAAAGAAGTCCTCCAGTTTCCTCCTGAACCCATTTTTAAATTCTGACCCTTCAGTCCAAATCTATTGATATGTTTAGTAGGTACTATTAGAAGTGAGTTAACTTGTGTGACACCCAGTTGGTGTCTGATGGAGAATTGTTGGATAATCCAAACAAACACACACACACACACCAATGGCCAATGGTTGTGTGTTGTGTTGATTGTGTAAGAGGAGAAAGCATATTCATCTCTCAACAGAAGGATCAACTAAGCAGCAATTTGCTCCTGTCACTAAGCACCAAGGCTTAGAGGTGAGCAGCCTTCTTTAGAACCCAGCTTTGCCATTTCCTGGCTGGGTGATCTTGACCTTTATGTTTTCAAGTCTTAGTTTTTCTATGCATGTGACCTAGAAATAATAGTAGTAGCTCATCCATAGACTGACTGTGAGAACTAAATGGCAAAACTCATGAAAAATGCTGAGGAAATTTGCTGCCTGGCACGTAGCAACCTTTCAATTGATCTATAACCTCTCAATCAAGCCAGAGAGAAAGCTTTCAGAAGCAAGGGAAGTACTTGCCATTTTCTGACTCACTCAAATGTCTCATCAACCATTTAGGCAAACTACCCAGTCCATCTTGTCTGGATCATAAATTAAATTACAGCTCTTCATTGTAATTACCCAGCTCTCTAACTCCAACCATTCAGCGCCATTACTATATCACCACACCTAGCTACTTCTAAGACTTAACTGGAAAGAATGAAGCCACTCTTTTAAAAAAAAAAACTCAAAATTGAAAGATTCCTGTTTTGCAGGCTCCAATCACCAACCTCTTCCAGGTCTCAATCTGTGTATGCAGGAGCATTATTCTCTATGCAGGATGTACACAGTTCAATATGCATTTAAACCTACAATGTGTTCAAATTCCATTCTGGTTGATATTTGACAAATTACTGCTGTATAACATCTTATTCTTGATAGACAAATGCTAACTATACCATGACTCCCACGGGAGGGTCTTAAATATCATCTCCCACTTCAGAACAGACTGCTTGAGTGTGGATATTAGAAACAAATACAATGAGACAAATAGTCTAGTTCATTTGTCCTCGGGGAATGAAGTTCTGTATGCCTATTAAGTGCCTTGAGACCATAATGATTCAGGGATTGAAGCAATTAAAGTCAGAAGAAAGGCATCAGGGATAGCATCTCCCCTTGACTCCAAGATCCCAGGTATGTTTTTTCCCAGGACATGAAAAGAAGTGAAAAGGGAGAGATTTGCTTCTGTTCTTCTGCCCCTCAGTATAGACACCCATCCAGGCAGCCATAGCTCCTCTCCATGGAAATCCTAGAACTGTCACACGAAGACAAGAAAAATCTGAAAACGTGAAGATAAAATCTCCATACCTGTCCTGCCATTCAGGAGAATCGGCTTTCCCTCCAGATCACCTCGTATGGGCACAACTGTGATTTTATATTCCGTTCCAGGCTGCAGACCTAGTTTTTTTTTAAAAAAAAAAAAAAAAAAAAAAGCAGCCAACATGAGTGTGAAGACAGGCTCCCAACCCACTCCCACTCAGCTTCTACCTGGATTCTCTTATGAAGGGTAAGATTTATGCTAACCCCAAAGCTAAAAGTTGAGGCAGGTAACAAGCCTTGGGATCGGTAGACTCCCCATGGTGGGGAACAGATGGCATCGAGTCCTTAGAGCTCCTGTCCTTTGTTGGCTACTGAGTACTTACTTCACAATTTTATTTATAGCCCAAATGTTTTCCAGCTCTTAACAACCAGTTTCACTCAAAACTTCTTTCTTATAATAGAAGAAAGAAGGGAATCTGGGCTAAGTTATCTCCCTGTGGAAACAACTTGAGTGGTTGTTCCTCATGACACAACTATTCAGACTCCACTAGTAAAATGAAAACAGACAGTCGCATCTATGAAGCCCACACACTCTCTCCTTTCCACAAAGATGGAGAGCTGTGAGCTCATCTCTCAAAACGGAGCTGAGGAAGTAGACAGCGGAGTGAGGACCCAGAGGATGGACCATGAGGCTAATGAGCCTGAGGATCTTTCGTTTAGATGGCTTCTTCTAATGACCTGTGGTATTCGTGGCTGTGTACATGTACCACTGTTCTTAAAGAAGTCCTTGAAAAGTGTAGAAACTTCAAGTATTACAAAGCTTGGTCTATCCCTGAATTCCTATTTTCTGAGTTCCAGGTCTCAGTAGACTTAGTTCAGTCATCTAAGAAGGGATTCCATATCCTGTGGATAACGCAACCCTTCTTGGCATGATTCTCACCAAATCAACTTCCTCATTCTCTCTCTCTCTCTCTCTCTCTCTCTCTCTCTCTCTCTCTCTCTCTCTCTCTCTCTCTCTCTCTCTCTCTCTCACACACACACACACACACACACACACACACACACACATATATATATATATATATATATATATATATATATATATATCTTCCTCCCTCCCCACTCTATCCCAATATTCCTCCAAAAGAAGTATGTATACAGCATCAAATACATCTTAAAATATACATAGGACCTCAAAAAATATGTTGACTTGGAAGGACACTTGAGACATACATTGTAAATGAAGTGCCCTGGGATTGCAGCCCTTAAATGCTGGCAGAGACAGCAGGCCACCAGGGTAGGCTTATATCTAGGAGTCTGGAATCCAGTGTGGTTCCTAAGACCCAGGATACACTGTCTCACTCCACCTTTGCTTCTCAGCCAACATCTGGAATCTCCCAGTGTAGACTCTTACCAGTGATGTCATATCTGCTCTTGGGATCACGGCTCTTGGGCACAGTGACCTCTGTCACCTCCTGCCCTGTTAAGGGGCCATACCGAAGCTTGTAATAGTCCACCTCAGTCAGAGGGTTCTCCCACTCCACATCGAGGGATGTCTCAGTCTCTTCATTTACCCAGGCTGTGCCCACCACAGCAAGATCTAGAGCAGAAATCAGAGAAGACAAGAGAAAATGGTTGAATGCAGAAGTCACAAAGGTCTGAGACAGTACATTGGCCACTAAGTCAGTCCTCTTTCTTGACACACTGAGAGCTGGCTTCAGCTAAAGACACAGTCTTTAACAGGAATCTTGGAGCTAACCCAGGTAACAGCTGGCTGTTGCTCTGGACCATCTCCACAGAAGGCAGACTCTTCCTAGAAAGACTCCACTGCTCATTCCACTATGCACCATGCATCTCATCCTTCCATACAGACTCTGACCACATTAGAGCTGCTCCTCTCGGGCCAGTATCCAAAGTGCCTAGCCCAAGGCTCAGCTGCTCTTAATGGGTGTTCTCCCTTTAGCTACAGAGTCCCTGTCCTTTGCACTAGCCACAGGAATAGATACATATAAAAACTGGGACAATACATTTCAACTTTTCAAAATATAACATTGCTAATGCAACTAGATCCTTCTTCTAACTCTCAAATTAGAGCGCATGGTACTCATGTGCTCTGTACATTAACCCAAAACAAAATTGCAAAGCAGATGATGTGTAACCTGGTCTTTCTCTTCATCTTCTTTGAACCTTCTATCTAATTATAATACTTCCACAAGGTCCCCAGTGTATTCATGCTGCCCTGTTGCTCTATCCTGTAAAGGACACTCATCATATTCCTTTGTTCACAATAAGACTAATAAGAGGGCTAAACATTTGCCCTGCCAATTGGAAAACAAACCCTAAAATTTTAATTCAAATGGATGACACTCTAAGGGAAAATCTTTTGGAAGGGGTCAACTGAGGGCTTTTGTGAACACTTAGAATTACAATAGCTGTATCCCAGGCTGATAGAACTTGCTCTTACAGTATGAGACAGAAAAAGAAAGGAAAGAAAGAAAAAGAAAACCTCCAAGATTCCCAGCCTTGCCCCCTTCCAAGATCTTGTCATCATTACCTTGGAGGCACTGCCACCCATTGTGGCTGACCATTCATCAAGGATGTATGACAATGAACTTTTATATTAGGCAGAGTATGAACCTAGTTATCCCAAGGTCCCTCTGTTGTATCTCTGATTCTCTCTTCTATAGACAAGAACCTCTCAGAGCCTTTCTTCTCACCTATAGCCCCTACTTGCTAGGCCCAGGCTCTGCTTTGAGACTTCTTTCAAAGAAAGAATTCTCCAAATGAAAAGCCAATAGGAAATTAATGAAGGTGACTTCAGGATTGTAGAAGAGGTCTGATGTGGCTTAAAAGAATTGGGAAATATTCACACTTTTTTTAAAGCAAGGAATTAAGGAGAATGTTCAAGGTGGGAATATGTATTAGTAGGCCTAAAGCTCCCTGAAGGGCAAGGAAGACAGATTTGAACTTGAATCAGTTTAGACAGAAAGACAAACTTCATTGTAGCAAGATCTTACAAATCCTCAGAGAAAGCCTCTAAGAAGAGCTGCTGAAGCTTTCGAACAGATGTTCCAGCCCTTCCCTGGGAGTTTCAGCACTATCCTGTCTGTAGCAGATGTAGCTACAGACAAAAGCAGCCCCTACTGTTCAGAAGTTTGGCCTGGCTCTCATAGCTATGCTTAGTATTCTCCCGTGCTCATAAGTCATTCCACAGAACATTAGCATTAGCCAAGGACACTTTGCAAACATGCAAGACTGAGACAAAAACAAAGCCATTCTATGACAGTGTCTGAACACAGACCAAAGCAAGACTATTGTCCACAGAAATGACAAAATGTCCCCTCTCCTGACTAACAGACATGGTGCTTACTTCTTTCCAACCACCGCTTAGGCTGCTTCTAGTGAGCCCTCTTTCTAGAGAAGAGTCCTAAGATGCCCACTTCTCCCCCAACACACACTCCTTGGCTATATCCCAATCAAAGCAAATCCCTGTTCCCCCAGGTTATCTAATTAAACCCCATATCCTAGAACCAGCCCTTCCTTCCATTCTCACTGAGACACTCCTGGAGTTCCCCCATGATGTATTTTCCCAGGATAAAATGAACAACAAAACCCAACTTGTTCAACTGCAGGGGTATTTTTAGTGCTTGCTAACAAAATCCTGCCACGCCTCTCAAAGCCCTTACAATACTGATCTACCATAGTTCACCACATTCCTACCAAAACAGGCAAGGCAGCCTTCTGTTTCAGCAAAGACAACTACAGGCCAACATCCTACCCATCCAGATCTTCCCCGGGGATTTAGAGTAGGGTAGGACAGTGCATTTGTCAGCTCCTAGAACAGCACCTGGCACCTGGGGGACCCTTGGGCAATGGAGGGAATCAGTCACTCAGACAACTAGACTGATCCAAACTCTCAAATGTCAAAACTGCTTAGATGAAATGCCCTACAGTGGGGAGAGGGAACTTGTAGAGTCCACCTCCAGTAGAAAGACAGGGCATCAAGTGGAGGAATGGGATTGCCATGCCACAGTCAAAAACTCTGGCCCAGAATTGTTCCTGTCTAAAAGAACTGTCTAAAATGGAGAAGAGACTGAGGGGAAGGAGGTCCAGTGACAAGCTCAAATCGGGATCCAGGTCAAGGAGAGGCTCCAAGGCCTGACAATGTTACTGATGCTATGGTGTGTTTACAAACAGAGGCCTAGCTTGGCTGCCCTCTGAGAGGCCCAACAGTCAGATACAAATGCATACACCCAACCAGTGGACAGAAGCCGTGGACTCCTTTGTTGATTTGGGGAAAAGCTGGAAGAAGCTGAGAAGGAGGGTGACCCCATAGGAAGACCAGAAGTCTCAACTAACCTGGACCCGGAGATCTCTCAGACACTGAGCCACCAACTAGGCAGCATGCACCAGCTGATATGAGGTCCTGACCCATAGATAGCACAGGACTGCCTGGTTTGGCCTCACTGAGAGAACACATACCTAATCCTTGAGAGACTGAAGGCCCCAGAGAGTGGGGAGGTCCGATGGGGTGGGTGTGGGGACATCCTCGTGAAGATGCGGGGAGTGGGGAGAATGGGATGAAGAACAGTCTGAGGGCAATAATGACTAGACTGTAAAAAAGATTTAATAATAATAATAGTAATCATAATAGTAATAATAGAAACTTAAAAAAAAGAATATTCATGAAAAACTGGATTTCTACAGTGTTAGCTGCTAGACTGCTACATAATGTAGTTCCTCCCCACACCTAGAGGAAGAAAGCTGTCTTTTAAAATAACTTACTATACTGACAGGGTCTCTCAGAATCTCAAGCTTCTGCGTCTTTCTCCTAAGGGCTAGGATTACAGACGTGTGCCAATACAGCTGATGGTGGTGGCTGTGATGGTGGTGGTGTCAGTGTGGTGGATTTGCAGCTAAAGGCCTTTAAAGTGACTGACAAGGAGCCAGTCAGAATGGTCCAGTCACTGTGAATCATCATCTGCATTATAAGTCCAGATTCTTAACACGTTAATGTTAGCCGCTGTGCATGTCCATGGTGCGTGTCCATGGTGTGTGTGTGTGTGTGTGTGTGTGTGTGTTGGTGCACTTACACAGGTGCATAGAGGACAGAGGAAAGCTTCAGGGATTCTTTCTCAAGATCTTTCTACCTTGGTCTTTGAGACAGGCCATCACATCGGCCTGGAGCACACTGAGTAGGCTAGACTGGCTGGCCAGCGAGCCACCGGGCTCCTCCTTCCCAGCATTCAGATTATAAGTGCTTAGTGCTTACGTGGAAACCATTTTTAACATGGTTTCTAAGGACTCCCAAGACTCTAGCCTTTTTTTTTTTTCAATGCTCAGGAATGTACTTGTCATTACATGTGTGTGACAGGGCAATCTACTATATGCGTTTCTGAATAGAAGTCCCCACCCCTCCCCTGCTTTCTTTGTTTGGAGAAGAACACTGCTTTGAGAGTTGTTCCCTGAGCTTTCCTTATTTGATGCAAGTCATAAATCCCTCCCTATTCTTTTAATTCCCTGGATGTTCACTGAGACATGAACCTGAAGCATTAGTGACATACGGGTGATGTTGATTCTTTTTATCAGTCTGGTGTTGTCTGCTGATGCAGTGGTGACAATGCCCTGCAAGCCAGTCTAGCCAGTCTCCTGCATCCTCCATCCCGTTCTGTATCCAAGGTTCGGGGACTCTGTGAGTTAAGTCTTCCAGGCCCTTCACCTTGGGTCCAGCCAGAAGGAACCAGCAATAGATCAGAGCTAGAACAGGAGAGAGTTACTGTCCCTGCAGACAGCCTGTACCTGGATGCTCCTCACCTGTGGTGGCAAGTAGATGCTGAGGGCTGCTGGAAATGTCTTTCTTCACGTTTCGCAGGGTGACTATGTACTTGGTTCCAGGCAACAAGCCGGTTATGTCATAGGTGTGCTGCTCCTTGGGCACCTGGACCTGTTTTGTAGCTTGCTCCTTCCCCAGAGGGTAGTAGCTGAGCAGGTAGTAGTCTACCTCACTGGAGGGCTCCCAACTCACCAGCAGAGAGTTCTCCGTGCTCTTGAGCAACTGCAGGCCCTGAGGAGCCACCACTGTGGGCAGAAGAGGAGCAGGTGGTGAGGGTGGAGAGGGTAAGACTGGGTGGCCAAATGAATATTCTCTAGCACCTACTATTCACTTAAGGCTATGTTGGTAGACCTGCAGGGTGCAGATTAAGTATCACACCATTCTTGACACCATTCCCCTGGAAGTTACTGTTTGGTTGCCCTAACATGGAACATGTGCATTCTATCAGACTCAGGACCACCACCGATGCCACCAGGACTAGCCCCTGAGGAATCTGTACAAATGCATATTCTCCGAATCCTCCCAGGGACCTCTAAGCTCTGGCAGGAGACCCAGGACTTTATTCTTTTATGGTTTTTTTTTTAATTCATTGGAAATTTCATACAGGGATACAATGTATCTCAATCATATCTACCCCTCACTTCCTCCCCTCGACACATTCCTTCTCAGCTTCTTGTACTTCCTCCCTCTACCCTTTCCCCTTCCCACCCTCCCTGCCTCCCTTTCTTTCCTTTTGCATATTCCTGAATAATCCAGTTAGTGCTTCCTGTTTGCACTTGGGTATGCGGCCTGCCCACTGAACTGTGGGTAACCCTACTAGAAGCCACACTCAGCAGCCATCAATTGTATAGCTCCTCCAGTAGGGCTGGGTGAAACTTGGGGGCCCCCTCCCCACCAGCCAGCTCTATTGTTTGGCTCTCCAATCATTATTTAGGGTAAAGGGCAAGAGTCCTGAGTAAGACAACCTGTAATAGAGTTAATGCAACTGAGACCACGGATTAGGAAGGAAGGGTGGCCCTCAACGTGCATTTTGGTTCTCACCCTGGGAACAGTCGGGGCCAGTAAAGCCCATCTCACAGTAACACTCGCCAGTGTCACAGAAACCATTGCCACTACAGTCGCCAGGACAGCGCTGCTCGCTGCAGTCCTCTGCTGTGAAGTCCTCGTGGCACTGGCAGACACCCTGCACGCACACGCCATGCCCACTGCAGTCCTGGGGACAGGCGGCATAGGCGCAGTCGACTCCCACATAGGGCTCATCACACACGCACTGCCCATCCACGCAGCGCCCGTGGCCACTGCAAGCCCCAGGACAGGTGGGCTGATCACAGTCTGCGCCCTCCCAGCCCTGGTCACAGTGGCAGCTGCAGGTCTCAGGGAAGAAGGTCCCGTGGCCACTGCAGTGACGGCTCAGATCTGCCAGGAAAAGAAGACATGGGTGAGGACTGGAGGTCTCCTTCCTTGGAGACTAGTCAGAGATGGCTGACATTTTCTGGATCTTATAGGGTCTTTGTGAGGAAAATATTTTCTACTTGAGCCAAATCTCAGCTTCTCTTTTGTTTGCCTAAAAGAGGGTTCCTTCCTTGTGAATAGTGGTGACTAGTGTTTGCTGTTGTCTTGTTTTGTTTTGTTTTGTTTTGTTTTGTTTTTCTATAAAGGGATTTTAAATGGTCCTCATTGGTTGTTGGGCTCCAGTGCTCCAGGGAGAGAGGCAGGTGGGACTTTATCTTATCCTGGAGAATGGAGCTGGACCCAGCACTGCTGGTTGTGAACTGAGTGTACAGAAATGGCAGGGTAGCCTAGGCTCAGTGATGAGTGAGCCAGGGCATTTGGCCAGGGCTCTCCTACACAGCTCGGGGAAGCTGGAGGTCAGGTCAGCCAATGCAGTGCCTTCTGCCTCTTGGAATGTCGTCTTCCCTTCCTAGGGAAACTTCCAAAGTGGGGCTGCTGGCTGGGGGTTGGGGGGAGGGGTGGGAGGGAGGGGTTCACAATGCTTTCTTCACAGTGGTTGTGTTGTCCCTGGTTCCTAGGTTTATATCTGGCGTTTAGGGGTACTCTTAACCAAAACAACAAAAAAGCACCACTCATTGTCACCTGGGCATCCATGTTCTTAAACGGTAGAAGTGAAAAAAAAAAGTTGTCCTTTGTACTTTATTACTAATATAGCGTTAACAATTACTGAATACCTACTATTGACCAGGACTCTAATATACACCTTCTCTAGTACACAGAACTCTGCTAGCTGATAAAATCAGCCTTGTTGGACAGTTGAAGAAACTTTGAGAATTTCCTCAACATCGCATTCGGCTTCCTTTCTCTTCTTTTTATACCTTCCCTTCCCTCCTCAATAGCAATTTGGCCTGTCAGCAGAACAGCCCTCGGATCATTCCCATCTGGTGTCATTAGTCTGGGAGACCAGCCTGCTGGGTCCTCCCTGCCTAGGCTTCTAGACGCCTCTAGAGAATAAAGAGGAGGGGTAAGGCTTGTACCTTGAAAAAAAGCCAAGTGCAAAAGGGACATGCACCAAGATCTCACAGCACCCATGAGGCTAGTGGAGGACCCAGCACATAAGCACACACTAAGTGTTTGTAGACTGAATACCAGATGGTAGCCTCACCAGCAGCTCCCTGGCAGCAGCGGTTGGTATTGCACTGCTCCTTCAGCTCTGCCATCTCTTCCTCCAGCTTTTTCATCCTGGCTAGCAGGTCCTGGACACTGTCTGCCAGGTCACAGTTCTTCTGCGGTGTCTGAAGACGGATGTTGTGCCTGAAGATAATGTTCTGCTCCTCCCCATCCTCCCGGGGAGCCAAGAGTGACGTCCCATCATCGCTGAGTGACTGTGGGTCGGTCTCTACTTGAACCAGAGCAGACTTGGGCACGTCAATCTTGTAGGTGTGGCTAACAGTGACCTGTTGCTCTTTGTTGCTGCAGCCAGGAGACTCTGGAGTGGCTGGGGCCGAAGCCACCAGGAGCACAGAAGCAAGCAGAAATCCCAGGGGGAAGGCGAGCATCCCCCAGAGACCCATTCTTGGAGAAAGGTATCAGACACTCCAGGAGGCCTAGATCCAGAGGGGAAAAACAACCAAGACCGCCATGAGGGCTGGCTGAATGGAACTTACCCTCTCTTAACAGATTCTAAGCATCCACACACTGTTCACAGTATCAAAAAGGGCTCCTGTTCTCTTGCCTAAGCCAGCCTTTCATCTCCCTAGTCCCTAGTGTTTATAGGAGCCTGAATATCAACCATGTCTTTGATCAACAGTAATAGTTGCACAGTGTGGTAGTTCAACACATGTGTACAGTGTGTATTGATCCAATGGGGGCAAGAAGCACTTCCATATCATTACACCTTAGCTATTTTGTGTGATGGAGATTTCATATCCATTTAGTTAGGTTGCAAAAGAGGGCTCTTCATATGACCCATGTGTGCTACTCAGTCCTTACTCTGCTGTCCTTTGAGGCATGTGCTATTAATAGCAGTGAAACTAGTTCTCTTCCAAACTCTTTCTATATTTTAGGCACCGGGACCCTCTCCAGATGAAATAGGACAGTCAGGGGACCTCTCTTACTGCCAGGATTCCATTAATGAGTAGATAGCAAGCATCCATGCATCTCCTGAAAGTTTGGAAGGTTGGTGAGGCCAGAATGAATGGAATTGAGTGGCAGAAAAAGAGATGGGTACCTGACTAGCCAGAGGCAATTTAATGATAGGGCCTTGGTAGAGGGGTGTCCTTTTCCCTGTATAATACTGTACCTCAGAAAGCAACCTGGAAACGCCAGAACAGCGGTACAAGTTGAGAGAAGAGAAAGGACTACACCCAAGCACACACAAACCCATCACAGACATTCGTATTGTGCAGCTCCTAGCAACCTGATCCGGGGAATAAGAAAGGATGTCCACCGGAGTAGATGGGGGTTCTGTCAAGAAAACAGACTTGAGTTCAGGAAAGTGATTTAATAGGAAAGCCAGGGACTCTGCTTGAGGCCTATGTGAGTGAGAAGGTGGAATCGGGGGAGCCAGTAAAAGGAGTTGGAGGGTAGGTGTGGAATAGAAATACGGAATAGAGATTCATTCAATTTTATCCTAGTGATAAAGCAAAACAAATTGTCCACTTGACTCTGAAGTCGGGAGCTAAGGAGTGGCGGCCATAACAACTTGCTGCTGGTTATGTGCCTACCAAGTGCAAGGCCACAGATTTGAACTCAGTGAGCAATGGAGCCTTCGCTTCTGAGATCTGCTGGGCCCACTCAAGCACCTACTGTGGGTATAGCAAGGCATGGACTGTACTACCGCAAATCCCCTCTGGGCAACAATAGAGCCAACCAAGTCAACTTCTCTGCTCATTCCTACCATGCAGTGCCACGGTCCGCATGCTCACTGCTCCTGAGCCCTAGATGGGATGCAGATTTTCCCCCCAGAGGAGTTCCTAACAAATGAAAAAAAATGGGGAACTCCTGCCATAAACCACAGAAGCGCTGTCCAAAACCCTGTCTTACATTGTTTGCTTTTGAAGCCTGGAATATGAGAAGGCCCAGAAGCTCTTGAAGGAACCCTCTGTGTCGCCTGTCCCGAATTGTAACAAGATGTCCTTGCTAATCGCAGCCTCTCAGATTGCACACGCTGAGCTCAGATTTTCCTGGGCAGAGTGATTGCTAGAAAGAAGACGAGCAAGGGAAATCCTCAATCTATCTAGCACTGTGAAGTGTGAGTAAGAAGGGAAGCTGCTGGCTCTGGCTCCAACGTGTGGCAGGAGAGAGCCTCTCCTTGCTGAACAGCATGAGGAAGGCATGACTTCATCCTCTGTATTAATATGCATGGCACACCACAGACGGTTCCCCAAGAAAAACAACAGTTGAGACATTTCTGAATAAAGATGATTCTTTGTGACGAAGCTCCTGATGGAAAGTGGGAGAGATACTGGGGGAATTCGTGAAGCAAAGGGCATTTATACACGGGAAACCATGGAAACCAGGGGTCCTCCAGGAACTACTGTCTCACTAAAGCTGTGCATCATTGCAGGAGGAGGAGCACTGAGTGGTGAGGAGGACTGAGACAGTATCTGTAATAACTGCTGCCACTGTGGCCACCATGAGAAAGGCTTTGCTCTGGATTTACTGCTCAGTGCGACCTAGATGGTTGGTGCTATGGATCTGCCTGCGATACACTAGCATCACAGGGTTCTATGCTCTTTCTTATTCATAGCTGCAGCCACTCCTGTGGTGTTAATTTCTAGCCAAAATAGACCATGTAAAAATCCAAGTCTGTTCCCTGCCCAGAATGCCTGTCAGCTCATGGATGGTAGAGGCTAGGATGACACAGGTCCCTCCTGTTTTCTAGCTACACAGCATAGCTTTGGCCAAATAGTGTGTGAGTTACATAGTAAGGGACAATAGATTTGTGTGTGATTATTAGATCGTGGGTACTGGGCCAAACAAGTAAAAAAATTAGCTTCAATTAATCCTCAAAATGATGACAGTCAATCAACAATATTATTTGTCATAAGTACTCAAAATGTTAGGTAATTTGGTCAGGGCATTCAACTAGTTAAACAGCAGAGCTGGGATCATACACCAGACTTATCCACTCCTCGTGTCTGGATTCTTCATCTTTCTGCAATATAAACTGTAGATGTGGAAAGAAAAACACCAAATATCCTCTTTCCTGCTATATTTCCTTCAAGAGAGAGGCTCTGAAAGGAAAGGAAAGCCAAGGTATACCAGGTATTCAACAAAACCTTAATAAATCAGGAACAGAAGCCTGGACTTGCCTGGCCTTTGGCCAGAGCAAGCTGATGCTTGGGAAGATGAATTGTGTTTTCCTCACAGAGAGCTAAGGTCCCTACCACTTCCCACCACAAGGCAGGAAACAGCAGAGACTATCAAGACCTCTATCCATGAGGGCATATGTCAACCAAGCCTTAGGAGGAGAGAATGCTCCTCAGTTCACAAGGACTTCTCATTAGAGCTGTATGGCCTTTGTGTCACCTCATTTTCTCTAAAGAAAGACACACACTGAGTCAGGAAAAAAATGCTACTTACATCAAATAGAGCAGTTGCCAGCTTCTAGCCACTGGCAACGAGCTTTGTACTTAAATTCAGGCCTTTCTCTGTTCTTCATGACCTCATCCTGCCTAATGGTTAACCACAAGCAAATGAGTGTACTGCTTTGGGTCTTAGAAAAGCTGTATTACGGTGGGTTTCCAGTAGAGTCACTAAGAAGATATTCTCTCCCCAAATAATAGGGTAGACCTCGGTAAACAATGAAGAAAAAAGAAAGAGTGGGTGGCTAAGGATGTCCTGATGTCACAAATATCACCGGCCACCTTCACTCCTTCCTTTATTCTTCTTGAACATAGTTTGCCAGTGTGCTACAGCCTGGCCCCTGAGTGGTTCTGAGTCTTGTGACTAGAATACTTGGTCTAGAAAATCAAGTTCTCAAGGAGCTAAACAACCTACTGCAGTATGACCCATCCTGGATGTGAGACCTCAGACAACCAATGTCCCCATTTCCCATTCTTCAATTTGCAAGAGAATCTAGGATATGAGACAGCACTGTTTCCTCTAGGTCACCTTCCAGTTGAGCCAAATGCATACAAACATTCTTAGTTGTGGCTCTGTACAGGATGCGAGACAGGTCAAGGATGAAGAAGATGTGGCTCTATACAACAGCACATGACAGCACATTCCAGGCTGTGTGCTCCTGGGCTCCAAGCCCACTGGGTCCATTGAATGAGTCCCTAGGGAGTGTTTGTAAGACTTCTCACACCTTATGCAACAACCCCTCTGACTATATAAGTAGCCTACCCACCAGAAAGGACAATGAATGAGGCACCCCGATCAGCCCTGGGGCTCAACTACTTTCTCAGGAGTTTCGACAGGCTCATTTCCTTTTATCAACTAAATCTTAATCTGCCTTTTGCAAAGGGCCCAATGAATGATGATAATAGTAGCTACCATTTTCTAAACACTCCTTATATACCAGTTTCTATGTCAAGAGCCTTAAAAGCTGTCTGTGAACAATAGGCAAAGATGATCATTTATCCCTGTGGGAATGAACTAATTTCTCACAGAAAGGTTTTCTGTTAGCCTCCATAGTCCGGGCTCACCCACAATGGGGAGATAAAATAGACAAGAGATCTAAATTTGAGAACCTTCTTTTACCAACCGAGTCCCCAAAAATGATAAAGTGTTTGCTGACCTACAATTATTCCTATTCTCCACAGCCACGATGGGGACTTGCTTCAGGTGAGTGCTAATGAGGAGAGACGCATAATGAAAAGTTACAATTTCTCTCTTCAGTTTAATGTAGTTTTCCACACACTGAAACAACTTTAGAGTTCCATCCTTCTATCAAGCTGAAGAGCCAATGCTAATTTCCAGGAATTTGTGCTGTTCTGCCTACATGGGCTATGCACATATTTAGATGGCAGCTGGCTGGCATCTGCCTGAGTCGTCTGGGGTGGAACCAGGCCGAGCTGCTGACCATCAGGAGCCAGGCCTGATACCACAACACCATCAGCTTGCAGACTGGTGTTTCCAAATGCTCCAACAGAACCTAAACTATGACCTCATGTCTGCAGCCAGAGCCTATGGGAGCCAGGGCTCTGGAAGGGGCAGAGTTTCCATGGGCCTGGGTATAATTTCCTCAGAAGGAGCTGGTCTACCCTACAGCACGGCACCAGAGTGAAAGCCAGAAGCCACAAGATGGGATGGAAATCATCTGCCCAGTTTCTTTGCTTTGAAGACATTAAAAGAATTCAGAGTAGCATGAGAGAAAGTCGGGCCCTGTTTCTCCTTTGTTTCTGAGGGAAAGGACCCTGGTATTGATACTCACTCCCTCCTCTTGAGTCTTCTCTTGACACTGTCACCATCACCCTGAGTCTGCAACTGGGCAGAGCCATGGCTTACCTGCACAGATGTGGATAATCTGATATTTCTATGTTGAAGTTATGATTCTGTCAATGCTTATATAAGCTAATCTGGTCCTTAGAGGGTGAAGCCCTGTCTCCCTCTGCCCTCTTCACCCAGCCCTCTCCCACCCTACAAAAATTACAAATAAAAAGTCAGATCTTCAAAAAATCAGTGTCCCACATCACTCTTGAAGTGATTGAAAATGCCCACTTTGAGGCACTGTGAGGGTAACCATAGTGCAGTAGGGGAAGAGAAAGTCTCCTCTCTCATGTAATGATTAAAACACAGACAACTCAATGAGCCCCTTCGGGGGAATCGGCAAGCATCATCTTCATCGGTTCACACAAAAATCTCAAAGAGGGGAAAGTTAGACATAGCTTCCTAAACACAGCCAGAATGAAAGCTCTGTTTTAAGAGAACAACGAACTATAGCACATAAGAGATTACACGGAGAGAAGAGGTCTGTGTAAGAAGAAACACAAATAGACTTAAAGAAAACACATCATCTAAAATGCACTGCTCCGCGTAGAATCTGGTGCCCCACGCACTGAGCTTGGCAGGTAAGGGGATGGTGTCTCCTGGCTTGGGAAAGGCAGAGTCTGATACCAGCTATGGATATGATTCACAGGCCCTGGGAGATAGTTTGAACTTAATCTATATTGCCTTGCCTAGATTTGCAACAATGCACTTCAGTCTACAATCTTCCCCACACTGACCATCCCCCTCCTAATCGATGATAAAACCTCAAGATGCTGGCACTCTTACCTGGGAGGCTGCTGGGCACCACTTCCAATCCCCCTGCCTCCTGTGAGCTGATCCTGGTACTGGAGACTTCAATGCTGATCCGTCCCTCAATATCTTCTCCCTCTGCTTCCCTCCCTGGGTTTAAATCAAGGCTATGACAGAGGAGGAGCCAATCAATGGGACTCCGGGATTTTCCTCCCTTCCTGGACTCTGTTGAGAATTGAGCAATTCATTCTCTTACTCTAACTAGGAGAAGGAAAAAAGTATACATTCCTCTTCCCTTCTTACATTGATTACACAGCAGCTAAAAATACCACGGGCTGTTTCCATTTAAGTAAATGCAGAACAAGGATATTAAAACGTTTGCATGTCTCCTGGCCAGGAGCTGAGTCTCGGGTTTGAAAGTGTATTTATTAAGTCTCTTTTTCATGTTCCAGACATTCTGGAACTTGCTGCCTACTACTCTTAAAATAAGAAAGAAGTCAGAGAGGCCCCCAAGGGAATCCCTGCTTTGACCCATCTCCCATCTCCTTCTCCATCACCTCACAGGTGAGAGGCAAGGCTCTGAAGAGGGCTGAGGACAGGGGCTATGAGACCCACTGTGCCCTACACCTCGCCAGGTGCCTCCCCCACACTGGCTACAGGGGAACTCTAACCAGGAGAGGCAAGCAGTGCCTTTCTGAGCCACAGTTTTCTCTTGCCATCAGACACTGAGAATTTCATCCTTCCCATGAAGCTCCAGTGGGTCACGGGCCAACCTGCTTCATCCTCCCTGCCAGGCCTCTCCTGCACTGCCCAAAGTACGTTCCAGAGAGCAGATCCACAACCCAACGGAGAAGGTCCATACTTTCTAGGACTTTGATTTTGCCATCATAGATTGCTGGAGAGGGAAGAGAAGGATGAGAACAAAAGAAAAGAAGGATCAAAGAGTGATCTTCAGTTTTGTTATTGGATCAGGCCTGTTCTGCTCATCCCTCAGGGCTCTATACTGAAGCAAGGAGTGTTTCAAAAGAGAAAGGGCTGATGTAGAAGTCGGTCCTGACGCTTAACCTTGACAGGGTTTAGAAGCACCCTGGAGATGAACTGCTGTGTTTATCTGAGGATGTTTCCGGAAAAGGCTTAACCGAGGAGGGAAGACCCATCCGGCATGTGAGCGGCTCATGTGACCTCGGGTCCCAGATTGAATGAGCAACAGGAGCATATGTCTTTCTGATTCCTGATCACAGATCCCACGTGACCAGGCTCCATACACTCCGGCCGCCATGCCTCTCTTGCCGTGCTGGGCTTTAAGGACTGTGAGCCGAAAGAAACTCATCCGCCTTTACGTTCCACTTCTCAGGCACTTTGTCCTAGCAATAAGAAAATAAATGATACAACAGTTATGGATGGAGATGAGAAAGGAAGCCTCAATCATACTGAATCCCTCAAATGGGACGCAGCACTCACTATTCAGGGGGAAAAGAAGCAGGACAGGCAGGAAGCACGGGGGAAGGTGGTTTGTTAGAGGTCAGGAAAAGTAGGGTGGTCAGGGGCCAACGCGTGCATAATCAAACATCCTTGCCCTTCACGAGACACATGTCCAGAAAATGATGGCATAAGCAAGATCAAAAAGCAGACATCAAGGGGTCTTCCACTTTGCACAGGCCCAGGGGAAGGGGCCAGTAGTTTCTACTGATTTGAGAAATGACCTCCAAATTCTAAAGTAAAAAAACATAAGCCAAGTTTTCCCTTTTGATTCTCACACAGCACAGGTCATGTGCAGCAAAACTGCTGGATATTAATAACATATCCCTTAGTTACATGATCTCTAAGATTGGTCATAAAAGTGAGTAGCTAAACATGAGTGGAGTGTGCTAGGTCTAAAGGGGGGGTCCTTAGGATTCCCTTGGGCTTCAGTTTAGAGTGTGAAGCTTGTTTCTGTAATGGGCAGATGACCATTGGCTTAACCTCATTGTGTCTCAGTCTACTCTGAAATAGGAACACTGATCATATTGTGTAGATTGAACAAAATGAAACCCACTAAGGTTGTAGACTAGTCCAAAGGACAAGATGGGGATCCTGTATCAGCTGCTGCTGTTACTGTGATTATTATCCATTTTGATTCTCATATACCCCACTAAATACCCTTTGAGTGTCTCTATATCAGCCCAGATGTTCTCCACTCTTCTGTACTGACAACCACACCAGTTCTGCTATCTGGCCAAGGAATTAGGACCAGACATTCACAAAAGTGACCAGGGTGGTGAAATGCAAATGACCAGGAAGATTCCCATTCCCAAACATCTTTCTTCCCCCTTGGATCTTCTTTTCTGCTTCTTAACTTTGCATGCCACCCTCAGGAGGTTCTCCTAATGCCAGATGCCCTTTATGGCATTCCCATCCTTAATTTTCCTGCTAGTTCTTCACACACACACACACACACACACACACACGAGCAGTCTCTTTCTTCTCTCTGCACTATTCTACTTTCTACACCTTCAGTAGATGTGAGTGAATCAGTGAAGGAAGCTCCTGGGTGCCCTCATTGCAGCAGCCTAACAAGAAAGAGGGCTCAATCTCAAACAACAGCACAAGGTCATTTAGACAGGGAGAGCAGTGTGACAATCTCTAGAGCCATAGCTCGGCCACAGTGACAGGGGCAAGCGAAGGAGCAGAGAAGTGCACAGTCACTGCATGCACAAGTGGAACTACTTTATCTCATAGTCGTTTCAGACTTAAATGAAAATGGCAAAATATTATAAAGAATTTCCATCTATCCATGTTCTTCTAAAGCTTTTGAGACTAAGTTAAGGGTGCGGTTTGTTTGCCCTCTTACCTTCTCCACTGTAAATGACTTCAGTGCACAGTAGTTTCTCTGAGCTGAGACATACTCTCCCATCATTTCCTTGTGATGACAGAAATCAGGAGTTGATGCTGACACAATAGTGTTGATTGTCTACCTTATACATTGCATTCAAACGAGAACATTCTCTCTAATGTTCTTTATATTTTTTAAAGTGTTTTTGATTTGGTTTGGTTTGGGGTTTGTTTGTTTGTTTTTTTTGGGGGGGTGGTTTTTGTTTTTGTTTTGGTTAGTTTGTTGGTTGGAGTTTTTTGTTTTGTTTTGTTTTGTTTTGTAGGGGTTTTGGGGGGTGGTTTTTGGATTGTTTTTGGTTTTTTGGTTTGTTTTTGTTTTTGTTTTGTTTTGGTTGTTTTGTTCTAAGACCCTATCCAGGATAATTCATGGCATTCACCCTTCTTTAACCTAAAGTAGTTCTTCTGTCTTTATCTACTACAGCCTTGATAGCTTCACCAAGGTGAATGTTTTTCTGTTTGTAGTTGTGCATTTTAAAATCTTTAGATAGCCCACCTCTTATACTTTCACACATAGCTTGCCAGGCTGTGGTGGCGCACACCTTTAATTCCAGCACTTGGGAGGCAGAGGCAGGCAGATTTCTGAGTTTTGGGCCAGCCTGATCTACAGAGTGAGTTCCAGGACAGCTAGGGATACACAGAGAAACCCTGTCTCAAAAAAATAATAATAATAATAAATAAATATAAATAAATAAATAAATAAAACACATAGCTTTTGCTAACTATTGCTGATTCCTACCTGAAGCAGTTGCCATGGTGAAAGTTGATGCTGATCCCTCCTTCGGTATTTATTAGATGGGATGATGTCAGCAAGAACAACCTTTAATATGATCAGTCATGGTGGCGCACACCTTTATTCCCAGCACTTGGAGGGAAAGACAGGCAGGTCTCTGTGAGTTCAAGGCCAGCCTGGTCTACAGAGCGAGTTCTAGGACAACAGCCAAGGTTACACTGAGAAACTAAGTCTTGAAAAACAAACAACAAACAAACATAAAAAAATCAAATTACCTTTAGAACAAGAGTGCCTTTTCAGTATTAGATGACTTATATTTTATATGAGTTTCTCTCCATTGTCCCAAACTTTAATTGTTTTCTACACACACCAACACTTTTCAACTGCTTTGAGGAACATAAATAAACCAAAGACAGGAACTGGGTCACATGATGGTCAGCACTGGCTAACCATGGGCAGGAGATGACAAAGTGATTAAGGCACTGTGACAGAATTCAGAGTCCATTTGCCATGCTCAGGACAGAGGTCACAGAGGTTGGTGACAGAGGTAGGGACATGAAATTCTTTGATTTCTCAAAGGCTGTAAGATAGAGGTTGGAGCTGATTTTATTTAACCCTGATTGCCCTTTGCATTATAGGATTTCTTCTCAGAATCCCATTTAGACACCTCCTGTGCCCAAGGACTCTTAGATGAATCTGTTCATGCAGAAGTTTCTTCACTTCAGTATGAGTCCTAGAGAAAGAGGTACCTGTTTTCCTTCACTACTTAACATTTATCCAAAGCATGTAATAAGTTACCTGTAATCACATCTTGTCAGATTTGTTCCTCAAGATACCAAAGGACAAAGCAAATTACTCAGACACCAAACAAGCTAAGCCAAAGCCACAGAGGTAGACACTATTAGCTGATTTCCTCAACAGCCTTGCCTGTCCAACCAGCAGGGCACCTTGAGGGCTCTATCTTTTCAGGCATCCTTCTTTCAAATGAATTTGCGTTAGGATAACTCTAAACTTTTTCAATGGGTGGAGTCTTGCCTTCAAGGCATCTTTTCTTTTTTCCCCATGCAAAGTCCAAAGTTTCTCCTTCCTGGCATGAATCTCTTCAACAATTATAGACACTTGTCTAAATAAGTGCCATTCACAACTTGAACTGGGTTTGGACTCTTTTCCTTGCTAAGCTGCACATTTTGCATATTTTTCTATCTCATTTTCTGCTTTTTCTCCATCTCTCTGTAAATACATGCAAATAAAGCAAGCAACAGCCATTCCGTGGCCTGAGTGTTATATTGCCTTAAAGTTCCTCTCACGGAACAACTTAGTTCATTAGTTTTTAATTTAGCCTTAATCATGTGTTCAGGACACAAAACATAGCCAAATTCTTTGCCAGATATAACACAAATGGTCTACAGTCCAGTTCCCAGTAGAGTGCTTGCTATCCCCTGAAACCACATGAACACAGTTTTTAGTATTTGCATTTCTATTGGCATTCTGGTCTTTCAGACTTCCATGATTGGCTCCATTGAGGTCAGCTTCTTGCATTCCAGAACTTTTCAAGCCCACAGCTCCAATCTCTTTTCAACATTCCTTCCATAAAACAGTTCAGAATACCTATAAATCACATGTCAAAGGTTTGTCACATAAATATGTCAGTACCAATTTTCTATATTACTATGAGTTCTCTTCACTGTGGTTAAATACCTGACAAGATAAAGTTGAAGAGGCGAATTTTTTTTTGGTTCATGGTTTGAGAGGGTTGAGTCCAGCACTATGGGGAAGGAGAATATCAGAGTTCCTGATAATGAATACATGTGCCTGTAATTCTTCCTATCTTGATACAGGTATAAGCAGAATAGAAAGATATTTTGTATTCCTCTAAGCCAACCAGGATAATTCCATAGCAGTTTCTGGCAGCCAGTTCAGTCAAGATCATGAAATGCATTCAGAGTAAACTAAATGTAAAGGAGAATATACTGGCAATGAAAACTGCACACACACACACACTCCCACCTGTATAGAATGCCTTAAGTTGTGACATATATAATGCCTTATAACTGACCAGAGAGAGTACTGGCCAAAACAAAGGGAAAATGTCAAGGGAGACAGAACAGAAAATGGAAGGAACACTTGGAATCACAGCTGAGGTTGGGAAGTAAAAGAAGGAAAATGAGGAGTTCAAGGACAGCCTTTACTTATGAGACCCTGTTAAGAAAGAGAGAGGGAGAGGAGGGAGGGAGGGAGAAGGTAGGAAGGGATTAATTGGAAGGGATCTGGGTTTTAATGACATTGCGGAGCTACTAAATGAAACGACCCCTGGTGCTTTCCAATATCAGAATTTTCTGAATTCAGAATTTCGTTTCTTAGAACCACAACTATTCTATGAATTACCAAAAAAAAAAATCACATTTCATAGTAGCAACTGGGTTTATTGATGTGCTTCAAAGACCACAGACTTCAGGAGGTGACGGAGACACATCTAGTAGCAGTCCATAACTTAGACACAGGAAAGTCCAGTCCTAAAGTTCATTGTTCTTTGAAGTCCACTGTGTTCTCTGCAATTAAGTTCACAACCACTGAAAATGGACTCGCCACTGTTTCTCCTCACACAGAATGAGTCTGTTTACCCACTGCTTGAATGAGAATTATTGGCTCTGTTGGCTTCTCTTTCCCAATAGACTGAAGCAAAAGGATAGATACTATAATTGTAAGACTTGTGCTCTTTGGCCCTGAAAGTTCAGTTACTCCCTGAGGAGTCCTCCAGAGGATGAAAGGGAAAATGAGAGAGAGATGGCCCACCTGACCATCCCAACTGAAACACCAGACACTGGAGGAAGTACAGCCAATGCCTGCTGGGCAACCCCAGCTCAGCTCAATCCAACTACCAAACACGGAACAGTGAGAAAGCAATGCTTATTTGAAATTTCTACATTTTAGAGATGTTTTCAATGTAACAATGGAAATATGACAACAGAATCTATACTGAGAGCTGGGCTTGGGGATCCATACTTGTAATGCCAGCAATTCGAAGGCAGAAGTAAAGGGATTGCACAATGAAAGCCAGTGTGGGCTACATAGTGTCCTGTCTCAAACAACAACAACAACAACACAATACAAAACTACAACTGCTACTACAATACACACAACTAGGGTATGACTTTAATATGAAATGAATTTCAACTCATCATTTTGTCTGGCAGTCCTAAAATACAGCTCATTCTAGAAGAACCTGGAAAAACGTCTCTGGTTCAAATGACTAGACCAACATGTTATTATATTATCTTCTTTTATTTGAAAAGTATGTAGAAGAAAGCATTCCAGTTACAGTCATGTCCCATCGTATTTGTCCTAAGAAATCACCGTAAACACAAGAGATTGGTGTACTGCCTTTGAGGGAGACTAAGTCAGTTACGTCTCACTTGGAAAGCTGAAGCTGGTCTGTTTGAGATGGTTGCTATGCTCCATCTTATATTATAGGTATAATGTCTTTAACTAGTGTGCTACTGAACCCAACAGAGCTGAAGCCAAAGCTGAACAGACTTTATTGTCAAGATTTCTTGTCACACATTCTCTCTCTCATTCTGTAAATTATGCTTATTCTGTACCTACAAGATTGTCTTTTTCTTCCTTGTTTCCTACCTAGTAAATTCTAAATTTGAGCTTCTCACAGTGTTTCCTGAGATGGGCAATCTTTGACTTGAAATGTGCAATTTCCTGTAAAAAAATGAACAGAATGTGGAATTCAGCAAAGTGAAAGGTTTCTTTTTCTTTTCAAGGTAATGCAAGACCTTGATACTTTTCCCATCAATATTTTCTCCTCCTAGGTCAATATATTTTGATAGCCATCCCACTGGAAGTCAATATCTTCTTATTAATCTCTTTTGTCAATAATGTTTGCTACAAGCCAATTGCCTGAGGTGTGTGAGGCCAGAGAGCTGGGTTTACAGCTGGGGTCTGGAACCCAGTGGGGATCGCAGCTTTCTTTAGGAAGTTCTTTGTGTATCACTTGCGCAGTGGTTGCTATTTTCTGAATATTATTGTTTTCATTATAAATGCAATTTACTGCTATAGTCTAAATAGGAAATGCAGAAAATAGAAAGAAGAAAATTAATATTTCCTATAATTCTCAACACTAATGTTTTTCCTGCAAATGAATACATGCATGGGGAAATATGCATATCTATACACATGTTCACTGGGAAAATTACCATTGCAGTATATGGATTTTTTTGCTTCTTTTTACTCTTTGTACAGCAGTTTTGTCCTCTGTTTTCTTACCTATATTTTCAAGACTTGCTTTCTAATGTTGCCTAACATTCTCAAATGAGTATCTACTACATCGCGGACAGAGATGACTACAAAGGACCACAGAAATTTGGGTGGGATATGGAAATGCTCTGTGTATTAACCATAGAAGTTATTACAGAAATGTTTATCTGTCAGGATTCATCAAAATGCATACTTGAAAGGCTAGAGAGATGGCTCCATGGACAAGAAGACTCGCTGCTCTTCTAGAGGACCACAGTTTCCATCCCTGGATTGACAATCACCTATAACTCCAGCTTCAGGGGATCCTATACCTTCTTTTGGCCCCTTGTTTCTGTGAGCACATGCAGGCACATGTACACACATACACACACACACACACACACACACACACACACACACACACACACACACACACACGACAGGCACCCAAAACACACATACACATGAATGAAAATAAGTATTCTTAAATGAATATTTTAAACAAATAGAATTTAACACATACAAATTATCACAACATGACTTAGGAAGAACATGGGTTTCATTAAAAGGTCCCTGTCCATACAATTTATGCCAGAGTTGCCTATACTCTTGGCTGCTCTTTAATTATCTAAGTCTTGTCACACAAAGGAATGGCTATAAGGTGTGTGTGTGTGTGTGTGTGTGTGTGTGTGTGTGTATGTTCATGTAGGTATGTCTGTAGAAGCCAGAGGTCTTTATTCCTCAAGAGCCAACCACCTTGATTTTTGAGACAAGGTTTCTCAGTAGGACTCACAGCTCACTGATCTAGCCAGGCTGGCTGTCCAGCAAGCTTCATGAATCCTTCTGTCTCCACTTCCCTTTCACTAGGATTACAAACACATGCATGGCAAGCACTTTACTAATGAGCTAACTCCCCAGCCCTCTGGGAGATTTTAACCAAGTTAGACAGCAACATTGTGGGTAGCAAACCAGAGACTAATCTAGTTGGGCTTGTATGGGAGCCAGGCACAATGCTCTGTAAGAGTTCCCTTTGTGGTTCTAAAATGTACCATTTGGGTTGAGGATCACTAGACCCAGTTAAGTCATAAGACTAAGAGTCAGGAAGGGATCAACTAAAATGAATAAGATTCACAATCACAAAATAGTTTTCAAAATTTTACAAAACAAAATGTTTGTTATCCCATTGACATTTTTGTCCTGTTTCCCCAAAGCCGTGCAATAGTCATGTAAATGATTTTTACTGGGGTACAATTCATATTCTATTACACTAATCGCTGAAAGTGTGATATAAGTGGTTTGAAGCAATCATGCATTCATAGGGCTGCATGGCCATTACCATGAGCTAATTTGAGGACATGTCAAGAACCCCAGATGAAACCCCAAACATATTAGCATTGTGTCTCATTCCTGTTGCCTACCACACCTACTAGTCTGTTGTGTCTATGGATTTGCCTTTTCTGGACACTTCATATCAGTGGAATCATGGAATATGTGTTGTTTTATGTCTGGATTCTTTATTTAACAGAGTTGTCAAGTTTCATTCTTGTAGCATACATAAAAATTGCAAACTTTCTTATGGTAGAATAACTATATTATGTTATTTACTATATTATATACTGCTTACTATATTATATTTTCACCACATTTTGTTTGCCCATTAATTCCTTAATGAATACTTGTGCTAGTTCCAACTTGGGCTATTATAAGTAATGTAGATGTGAACATTTGTGTATAAAGATTTTTGTGGATATGTATCTTTGTCTATTTTGGTTATTTACCTTGGAATATAATTGTTCTGGACTGTATATTAATTCTATGTCTTCCAAAGTAGCCCCACCATTTTACAATTCAACCAGCAACATACCAGCATTTCAGTTTTTACAAGACCTATCAGTATTTGCAATTTTCTGTCTTTTTATTATTATTTTAGACATTCTAGTGGATGTGAAGTGAAATCTTGTAGTTATGATTTTCATTGTGCAATGATTAATGATACTGAACATTACTCATGTAAACTGGATGTTAATGTATGTTCTTTAAAAAAATTATGTTTTAAATCCTTTGCCCATTTAAAATTTATTATTTGTATTTTCATTGTTGAATTACATAACTTCTTTAAATATTCTAGGGCTGTGTTTTGGTCTTTTGTTTTCACGGTTTTGCTACATAGCCCAGGCTGACCTTGAACTCAATACATTCCTGCCTCAGCCTTTCAAGACTTGGGTACACCCATGCTGGCTTCTAAACTTTTAATAGAAAAATAACTTACAAATACCCATTCTCATTTATTGAATTATCTTTTTACTTCCTTTATAACATTCTTTGGAGTACAAAGATTTATTTTTTTTCTTTTGTAAGGTCTAATTTATTTTTTTTAAATGGCTTTAATTCTCTTGCTAGATAGTGTTGTCATGGTTGCCTAAAGCATAGCTGCCATCTTCCAGCTATGTCCTTTTTCCTGTCCTAAGCAGGAAAAAGGGTGATGACTTGGCAGAAATATAGAAGAACCTGAATAGTTCATATTGTTGTTCCACCTACGGGGTTGCAGACCCCTTCAGCTCCTGGGTACTTTCTCTAGCTCCTACATCCTGTGTTACATCCTATAGATGACTGTGAGCATCCACTTCTGTGTTTGCTAGGCCCCGGCATTGTCTCACAAGAGACAGCTATATCAGGGTCCTTTCAGCAAAATCTTGCTGATGTATGCAATAGTGTCTGCGTTTGGTGGCTGATTATGGGATGGACCCCCGGGTGGGAAAGTCTCCGCATGTTTCATCCTTTTGTCTTAGCTCCAAACTTTGTCTCTGCAACTCCTTTCATGGATATTTTATTCCATATTCTAAGGAGCAATGAAGTATCCACGATTTGATCTTCCTTCTTGATTTTCTTGTGTTTTGGAAGTTGTATCTTGGGTATTCTAGGTTTCTGGGCTAATATCCACTTATCAGTGAATGCATATCAAGTGACTTCTTTTGCAATTTGGTTACCTCACTCAGGATAATATCCTCCAGATACATTCATTTGCCCAAGAATTTCATAAATTCATTGTTTTTAATAGCTGAGTAGTACTCCATAGGTGGAACAACAATATGAACTAATCAGTATCCCCAGAACTCGTGTCTCTTGCTGCATATGTAGCAGAAGATGGCCTAGTCAGCCCTAATTGGGAAGAGAGGCCCCTTGGTCTAGCAAACTTTATATGCCTCAGTACAGGGGAAAGCCAGGGCCAAGAAGTGGGAGTGAGTGAGTAGGGGAGTAGGGTGGGGGAAGGTATAGGGAACTTTTGGGATAGCATTTGAAATGTAAATGAAGAAAATATCTAATAAAAAATAAAGAAAAGAAAAAAAAAAGAATTTTTGCTAACTTCATGTGCTTGTACAAAATCTAGGACCCACAAATGACAAAAAGCACACAATATTTGTCTTTCTGAGACTGGCTTAATTTCTTTATTATGATTATCTGCAGTTGCTTCTATTTTTCTGCAAACAATGTAACCTCACTCTTTTTTTTTTTATGGATCAAAAAAGTGCATTGGATCTATAACTCAGCTACAGTGAAGAGTATTATATACCTGTGATATATTCTTCACTAAAGCCTTTAGGGTAAATAAATTTAAAAAGAAGGAGGAGGAGGAGGAGGAGGAAGCAACTGAATTCCTTATGGCATTCTTGATCCCCTGAATTAATCAATCTTGACAATTTCCTGAAGTTTCTCATTATCTATGGTCATTTCTGTCTTTGCTTCACAAGAAAATGGAGTTAGGGTGTTTGTTAGCTGTTCTCAGGTCACTTTAACCAGCACAGCTCTTCAGATTAGAAGCTTCCCAAGCCTTGCAAAGATACCTGTCCTTGTGGCAGGTGATGATTTGTAAAGAGCTGTATATAAGGCGAATTTTGTTACCAGTTCTGGTCATTGCTGACATCCAGAGGATAATAAACCTCTCCTTCCTTTCTAAACAAGAACAGAGTTTAGGCATCCTCTAAACTGCTTGGCAGTGAAAGAAGAGCTTTGATAGTCTAAGTGGAACAAGGAAATCTCAATACTTTTAATTGAAGGGGAGTGGGAGGAGTCTGGATGCAGGAGTCTCCTCTGCCCTGACGGTTTTCCTCCCCAGAAAGGAACTTTGAAATAGTGTGTCAAAGCCAGCCTGGCTGGACTTTCAAAAGCCACATTCAGAGATGTCACGTAAAAATCAGGTCACTGTGAGAATATTTACAGTGTGGAATTCAGTAAAGAGCCTTCATCCTTTGTAAGGCTGCCTGTTTATCATTATTTAAATACAACTGGAAATCCCCTCTAAGTTGGTTCTAGTGATAGAAAGAACTTTTATACCAAAGTATAGCAATACCTATCAAACTTTAAGAATGTAAATTAGAAAGATGAGAGACTTCACTACCATTCCCTGAAGATGACTAACAGCTGTAACAATAGAAAAATTCCATCATCTTCTTATCCGCTTCGTCTCCGGCTCCCAACTCCAATGTTCATCCCAAGGCCATGCTGTTCACACTTTTGAAAAAGACAACCTTAATTCTCCCTAATAGACAGTGTTTGTCATTTTGTTTTGTACAGCTAGGCTACACTATAGAAACTGTTCCATTCCACATAAGGGCAAAGCCACGGTAATGACATGATTTTCCTGTGGAACTGCTGAGGTCACCCATATGAGGCCATCTGTGGTACAGGAGCAGTTCCATGAGTGACAGAGAAACAGGAGCCCAGTAGGTACCTCTGAAGACTGACACACCACCACCCTTGTCTCCTCCCATCTGCCTCTAGTTCCATTTTGTCCCATATCCATCCTTGCCTTCAGATATCAAAACTCTTACTGTATAAATTTGTAGACTGTCGAAAAGTAGACAAAATTCCTTGTCGAATGTCATTCCCATTAGAGCCTGAAGCTGAAACCAGCCCCTTTAAAAACTGTGGAATATCTCAGGTGTGAAAAGATGTAGAGAACAAAAGGTGCTAAAGTCCTGCCTAGCTTCAGAAGTAAAACACTATTGAAGTCTCTTCATATACTGCCTTATCCGTCAGACTTCCTCCCCTCCGAGAGAGAAGCATGTGGGCTGGAGGGCAGTTCCGTCCCATAACATGTGTGCCATGCAAGCACAAGGACTTTGTTTCAAACCCCATGTGGGGAAAAGACAAGTCAGGTTTGGTGCCACCTGTTTATAATCCCAGCATTATAGAGGCAAAGACTGGAAGAGCCCTCAGATTGGCTGGCCAGCCAGCCAATGAATGCAGGGAATTCTAGGCCAGTGAGAGACCCTGTGGTTGGTTGGTTTGCTTGCTTTTTAATGAGTGGGACAGCAGCGGAGCGATGACTTGCGAAGTTGACCTCAGACCTCCATACACTTGCACAAACGCACGCTGGAGCATCAGGTGCAGAAACAGTGTTTTGAATGGGATTATTATTCCAGTGCTTCTTTCTCTCTTACTTACTTCCTCTTCTACCCCAGGGTCTCACTTTGTAGCCCAAGATGGCTTAGAAGTCATTGTACGTCCCAGGATGGCCTTGAACTCAAGGCAATTTTCCCATCTTAGCCTCAAGCGTGCTAGGATTACAGTCATGAGCCACCGTGCCTGGCTCTCTTTATATTTTTATTTCATGTCTATAGGAAGCTTAAATATAACCTCTTTTCTGATGTACATTTTATTTTCATATTCTCCAACATTTTAATTTTGAAAATTACAAGTTTGAAATGATTTTTCTCATCGTACTAAACTGGTATTTAAACCCCTATATCCAGTGCTAGCAAACTAATGATTATATTTTAAGGTGGTTTTTGTGTCATCTCATGCTAATTTGTTTGCATGGAGCGCAGTATATTCTCACATCGCTGGCTTTTTCTCCTTATTTGCACTTCTCTGTTCCTTTCTGCCTGGTATTTTATTATGCAGATGTTTTTCATTTTAATTTGCTCAACTTTATCATCATTTCCCTTTATGGTTTGTTCTGTTTGTGGCTTATTTAAGAAGCATTTTCCTACCCTTAGGTCATGAAGATAGTCAGCTATATTGTTCTACAGAGGTTTTTAAATTGCATTTTAACACATGTAGGTCTGTTCTATGTCTAAAATGCATTTTTGTCCAAGGTTAAAAAAAAAGTAGTCAGTACTTTTTCCAAATGGATATCTAGAGACCATAAATGACGCTAAAAGAACTGGACATCTGTAAAGAAAAATATGTATTTGCTCCTTGGGTATTTCACATCCCCTCTCCTTTCCCAAGGCTCCATACGCACTTAGCCTCTCCATTCTCTCTACTCTGGTCAATTGGTCTATTTGGTTAGCATCCAACAGTGCCTAAATTATTCTGTCTTATACCAAATCCATATGTTCTATTAGGTCTGTCCCACCATCTCAATTTTCAGGTTGCCAAATTCTATGAAAAGCCTCACTGGGACTGCTGGGAGTAGCTCTCCCTTTGAAGTTCAGTTCAGAGACTGGCGTAGGCTCCTCACATCTCTATGTTGAAATGAAATCCAACTCTAAGTCCTGCAGAATGTCACTGTATTTGGAGGTAAGGTCTCCAAAGATATAACTAATTTGAATAGGCCATTGAGGTACGTTCTAATCAAACATAACTGGTGTCCTTATAAGAAAAGGAAAGTATGGTAAAGGTAGGCACAGAGAAGCCTGTTCAGTCACGGCACGAAGGCAGCTGGCCACAGGCAAACTACAGAAAGAGCCTCAAAAGAAGTTAACCCGGATCTTGACCCTCTACCCTGTAAATCTGGAAAAAAACAAACTCCCACTGTGAAAGCTTTTCGGCCTGCGGTGCAGGCTGAGTATCCCTTGCCTGAAATGCGTAGAATAGGGGTGCCTCGGAATCACCTTTAAATTCAGAATGTTACCAGAGACATCGATAGGTGAGTCTCCTGAATCTGAAAGTCTCTGATGTAAAATACTCCAATATCTGAAACTGAACTCAGGAAACACGGATGTAGCAATAGTCCTGAGGTTGGCTTCTTCTTTTTTTAGTCTACAAACTCAGTGTTTTAGGCCTCAGGGTTGAGGCAAGCAGCAGAAGTAGGAACAGAGCAGAAAAGCCTGCAGATGATGAGTGGGCAGACAGACAGATGAACAGACACATCCAGACAGGTGAGCAGGTGCGTGGCCACGTGGCAATTTGACGAAGCAGTGTCAACTGAGTGGCCTAAGCTGGGCTGAAGGCCCCGGGTTAGTCAGGACTGCCAGTCTCTTGATGTGTACACCTTTGACAGTGTCATGGGGTCTAGATGAGGGACTTGTAGTCTTTCTGTAGTCTGGTATATTGTAAGTTCTTAGGCACCATTTTCCTGAAATGATTTCAATAGACCCATGTGCTCATGTGGTCCTAGTTTACCTTGAGAGATTTATACTGTGGCACTACTTACTTTTAGGAATAAATTGGTTATTATTCTGTGCCTGGCAGGGGGTGCCTTGCTGCTGGTGTGCCCACCAACATCCAGTCATCCTGTCTCACTGTTTGTACTCAGAATGGAGTCAAAAGCTGCTCGTACAGCTGGAGAGCCGGCTCAGTGGTTATAAGAGTATTTTTGGCTTTTGCAGAGAGCCAGGGTCTAATCCCCATCACCTACATGATGGCTTGCAAACATCTGTAACTGCAGTTCCACGGTGTCTGACATCTTTTTCTGACTTCTGTAGGCACCAGGCATGCATGTGGCACACAGACATACAAAAAATTCATACACATAAAATAATTTAAAAAACCTTCTCATTTAAAGAAGTCTCTTGAGGCAAGATATGGCCTGAAAAACTATCATTTTGCAGATTATGGAGTGGGGAACAGCCTCACCTAAAAATGACTCCATCAAGTTATTTTTCATGAAGTTACAGATGCAATAGACACCAGGGACTCTGGAATTTTTCTCATGGTGATGGTGCTGAGTGACTGCCAGATACTCTCCTGTCTTGTAATCCTTACTTGTAGTCGTGTAACTGCACGCATCCTCAATAAACCACTGTACAGGAGAAAGTTAAGTCACTAAAAATTACAACTCTGTTCACAGAATAAGATGCCTTGCCTGACGTTACAAAGCATCAGAGGCTGCTGTCTGTCTTAGCAGCTATAGATCCAGAAACTAAGCCAGGTACAAAGGTATGAAAGGCAGAAGACTCAGCCTTAGCTCAGACAGGATGTAGAAAACCATTGAGGGACACAGGAAAGCTAAGGCACAGATCAAAGACAACATGGTCCAAAGGCCAGCACTCAGATCTGCCTCTACCTCTCAGGAAACCCCGAGCTTCCGGAGTTGCAGGCAGGCACCGTTGATCCCAGTGGCCTGTGGCATCAAAGCAGCAAGTTCTTCAGAGGAACACCATGCTTCACATACACCTCCAAAGTCAGGGGACCAATGATGCTCTTCTGCCTTCCACCTCACTCCAAAGCTCAGATGAGTGTCTCTCATTGGTAGAAGTGTTACTGGGCCTTTAGATTCATTAAGCCTACTTCATGGTTTTATATTTTTAAAAGGTTAGGAAGCAGATACTAAAAAGGGACACGTGAATTTATATTCAGTTTAGCCAAAGAAGGGGTTTTTTAGTTTCTTCTCCATTGAACCCATGGTCATCTTATAAAGACCAGAAAATGGGCCATCCAGAGACTGTCCCACCTCAGGATTCATCCCAGATACAGCCACCAAACTCTGACACTATTGTGGATGCTAAGAAATGCTTGCTGAAAGGAGCCTGATATAGCTGTCTCCTGAGAGGCCCTGCCAGAGCCTTACAAATACAGAGTTGGATGCTCACAGCCAACCATTGCACTGAGTGCAGGGTCCCCAATGGAGGAGTTAGAGAAAGGACTGAAGAAGCTGAAGGGGTTTGTAACCCCATAGCTATATAACAATAATATCAATCAACCAGACACACACACACACACCCCAGAGCTCCCAGAGATTAAAACACTAACCAAGGAGTATATGTGGCTCCAGCTGCCTATGTGGCAGAGGATGGCCTTGTCAGGCATCAATGGAAGGAGAGGTCCTTGGTCCTATGAAGGTTCGATAGACGCCCAGTGTAGGGGAATCGAGGGCAGGGAGGCAGGAGTGGGTGGGTAGACAGAGGAATACCCTCATAGAAGCAGGGGGGGATGGGATAGGGGTTTCTGCGAGGGGGGAACTGGGTAATTTTTAAAAAATAAAATAAAAAGGTAAAAAGAAAAAGAAAAAATGAAAATTGAAAGTAAAAAAAAAACAGGAAAATTTGTAAATTTAACTGTAAACAGTAAAATAAGCTAACTGGTCCTTTTTAGGGATGGAGAGTAGGGGGTGGAAATTTAGACCTGGACACCAGGTTGTGTCCAACAGGCTTAGTTTTTGTTTGTTTGGTTGGTTGGTTGGTTGGTTGGTTGGTTTATTGTTTGTTTGGTTTTTTTTTAAGTCCTGGAAGAGAAAAAAAAACATCATTTAAGAGTTCTTGCATTCTAAAAGAAAATAATTGATGTAAATGAGTTGGTGGTGTAGGTTTCCCATCTTTTCTGGGCCTGGGAAAGGTCTTTGTGCATAATTCAAACTGTTTAATTCATTTTTTTTTTGAGGATTCTATCTAAATACTGTATTTGTATCTTTCCTTCCACCTTCCTCTAATTCTTCTTGTGTCCCTTCCATTCCTTCTCAAATTCATCATCTCTTATCTTTTTATTATGTGTGTGCACATATACATATACAGCCTGCTGAAATCACTTAATGTTGCTCATACGTGTTTAAGGATGACCTTTTGGGATAACCTTGGCTAACTTATCAGGGAGCTAATCCACAGAGAAGACTGGTTCTTCCTATCTTAACAACCACAAGTCCTGTAGCTGTTGTTCTAGAGGTGAAGCCTTGTGAGAATTCCCCATCAATAATGGCATGTCAATTGGTGCAGTCATTTTTTTTTTGTTTTTGTTTTTTGTTTGTTTGTTTGTTTCTGTTTTTTGTTTTTCGAGACAGGGTTTCTCTGTATAGCCCTGGCTGACCTGGAACTCACCTTGTAGACCAGGCTGGCCTCGAACTCAGAAATCTGCCTGCCTCTGCCTCCCAAGTGCTGGGATTAAAGGCTTGTGCCACCACCGCTCGGCTGGTGCAGTCATTTTTAAGCCTGTTTAGACAACCATATTGTTGAGCTTCCTTTGTATAGCGACCCTGTCATAAATAGAAGACACCATGTCTCAGCAGATGTCCTATCCCAGTCTTCTGGCTCTTATAGTCTTTCTGTCCCCTCTTCTACAACATTCCTTCAGCCTTAGGTATAAAAGTTATGTTGTAGATAGATCCGCTGGGACAGGGCACAACAACCCCCTTTCAAGCTGTTAGTCAGAGGCGTCCAAGAGAAACCCCACCAATATGTGTGTGTGTGTGTGTGTGTGTGTGTGTGTGTGTGTGTGTTACTGCCAGGGCCCTTGGTTGTCACCCAGAAATTGAAGATGGCATCCTGTTACTGTAGAACCCTGTTACTGTAGAACCCTGTTACTGCAGATACTACTTACTTCAGACAGAGGACTTGGAACTGAGCTAGAACAGACATGGAAGCATTCTCCTTAAGGACAAGCTCTCAGGGTACCAGAAGGAGCCATGCAAACTGCTAAGGGAGAAAAGCAATCAATAGTCCTCATCAGCTATAACACCTGTGAACATCAACAATGACCAGGTTAGCAAGATGTTCTAAAGGGAACAAGAGCAGCATTCAAATCCAGTGGGTGACGAATAGCCATCCTAATTGGACTTAAGGCCTGCTCAATAGGAGGGCATTCATTACAGGCATGATATAAACATATCCACTACCTGTAGCTGGTAAGACCAAGGATCCTAGAGGCAAATCAACTACTGCCATTTAATTAAACCATTATAGTTTCCAAATACTTATCTTTATATCCACAACTAATTATAGTTCCCACCCATAACCAAAAAAAAAAAAAAACATTTCTCTTTACAACAGACAGAGACCATCACAGGAAGCCACAACTGGTCAAAGTATTCCATTCTTCCTATAGGTGGGTAGTACAAACCTTTCATAGACTCTGCATTCCTATTAAATACATTAATTTTTCAAGTGAAGAAAAATTTGATAACCTAAAAGCCAAAGGGAAGGGTCTAAGTATGAATTTGAGGCTTATCATCAAAAGCAGTGGTATGTATACACACACACACACACACACACACACACACACATGAAACAATAATAATGTCATTAAAATAAACAAATAAAAGGAGACACTGAGAAGATGGCATGATGTTGTCAGTAGATATTTTAGCACCACAGAATTTTAAGTGTAAGTGTAGAAAAACAACATTCCAAAGCAGCTTTATCTTTACTGAGGACTTAAGTAATGTAATCTGTGTTTAAGTACAGATATTGTCATACAAGTTGGAACCTTTACTGTCCTATTTAATATCTACTGCTAAACACTGGGCTGGGAGTGTGGGATTTTAGACAACAGGAAGCTACTGAAGATTCCTTTAAAAAACAAATATTATATTTTTAATGTAGGAAGATTTTTAAATTAATTTTTAATTAGCACACAGAATATTAGTTTTCATTATGACATTCCATACACATACATCATTGCATTGTGCTCATATTCATCCCAGCCCATTCCTCTTTCACCCTCTCATGAATCTCACTCTCCTTCTAAATCTCCTTGTGTTTTTTATTCTGTCATGTATAAGAGTAAATATATAATATTTTACCTCTTTCTCCTCTCCCCTCCCTGTAAGTCCTTTCCTCACCCTCTTATAGGCTTCCTTCTACTTTTACATCTCTCTCTCTCTCTCTCTCTCTCTCTCTCTCTCTCTCTCTCTCTCTCTCTCTCTCTCTCTGTGTGTGTGTGTGTGTGTGTGTGTCTGTCTGTCTGTCTGTCTGTCTCTCTCTCTCTGTTTCTCTCTCTCTCTCTCTCTCTCTCTCTCTCTCTCTCTCTCTCTCTCACACACACACACACACACACACACACTCACAGATGTAACTGATTGGGGGGGAGAAGTTGAGAAGAAGGTAGGGAGAATTTCCAGGAAGAGACAGAGACCTGGGATTGGAGAGGCACCCTTGGCTGTGACTCACTGCATTGAAGAGGCTGCCTCCTCTCTCTAGGCAGGAACCCCAGTGGAGCAATAGGAACACCAACCAACCCACAAAACTTATCCTGACTACAAGAAATGCAGGAATTGAGGATGGAGCAGAGACTGGGGGAATGGCCACCCAATAACCTGCCCAACTTGAGACCCATCTCATGGACAAGCACCAATCCTTGACACTATTAGTTGATACTCTGTTATACTTGCAGGTAGGCTTGCTTCCAGCTGACTCAGACAGATACAGACACCCACAGCCAAAGAGTGGATGGAGCTTGGGGACTCTTATGGAAGAATAGGAGCAAGGATTACAGCCCCTAAGGGGACAGGAACTCCACAGGAAGACCAACAGAGTCAACTAACCTTGACCCTTGGGGCTCTCAGAGCCTGAACTACCAAACAAAGAACATACATAGGCTGGATCTAGGCCTCTCCACACATATGTAACAGATATGCAGCTTGGTCTTCATGTGGGTTCCAAACAACTGGAGCGAGAGCTTCTGAGATAAGAAGGCAGGTGTGAAGGGAGACAGTAATACCGTGGCGAATCCCAGGCTCCCCCTTAGGACTCACTCACTTGAGCTAGAAGTATTACCAGTAGATGAGACTCCAGGACAAAAGTCAGTTAAGTCTTGGAAATCAGTTGGATGTGTCCAGTGATACACTCAATATACCCAATGAGATGCTAAGGATCTGAAGTTGCAGAGAAATTGAAGTTCAGGAGAGATGTGTGAATGAAGACAGACAGACAGATGTAGCAATGGCAGTTGAAGCTATCAGAATGCACAAGAACAGTCATAAAATAAGAAAAGAAAAACCAGACAGAACAGGCAAGTCTTTGGTAGACGGACACTTCCGAAAGAAGAGTCTGGGAGCACACTGTTAGAAAGACTACAATGTTGGGAAATTATATGAAAATAAAGAGGTATTTTGATCAGAGCAAGAGTTAAAAGAAGGAAGTAGTTTGTTGAAATGGTAAATTGGAGCCAGATTTTGGAGGTCACTAAATGCCAAACAAAAAAAAATCAACTGTTTTCACCACCTCTGTGATCAGTGGTAAAAGTCACTGTACGTGTGTTAGATTTTGTGAGCTGAGCCTCCTAACCCTGTAGGAGAATTTAGAAACAAAATCCTTTAAGTGTCTGGACCATGAGGTTGAAAAGAGGACTCAGCATCTCAGAACACTCTCAGCTCTTCCAGAAGACCTAGGGTTAATGCCCAGCATCCACGTGGCAGGTCAGAAACCATCCATAATTCCAGGTTCAGGGGATCCAATGCCCTCTTCTAGCTTCTGTGGGCTCCAGACACACATGTGGTGCACAAACATACATGCAGGCAAAAACACTTATACACATAAAAACAAATGAATAAAATTTGTGAAGAGAATGAATATATCTGCCTCTGACATATGTCGCTTAAACAGCACCACTGACTTGAAGAAGCTGGAAGGAAACTCCAGAATTTCCAGGGCTGTCATTATTTTTACTTAGTTCTTACAAGCATGTTGCCAGTGACAATGACAGGCTCCCCAAGAATCCTGCTGGCCTAGCCAAGTCCAAAACCAATTGCAGCTTATCCCACAGCCTCTGTGAGGAACCTCTGTCATGGAGTCTTGGCGCCACAATGAACCCTGGGATTCTTGGTTTATATTCCAGAGAAGCCATCAGACAAGAGCAGAAAAATGTCTGTTCACCTTTCCATTACAATGTCCCACAAACAAAGAAAATGGCCCAAGGCAAAAAGAAGGCAGACATCCTGACTCTTTTAAATGTTGGCAGCCCTACCTTCTACCATGCCACTGTGGTTTTGGGAGAAGTTTAAAGCTATGCTTCAAAAGTAATTATACATGAAGGACCTGGTTAGACATAACCACAGCAGGGGAGAGAGATGAGCTGTATCTTTGCAGGAGGCATCAGGGTCCATGGTGAGTATGTGTTTCTGACTGTGCAGCGAGGTATGCAGTGACATCTTGGTAGATGGCATGTGTTTGGAACTATGTATGTCACATCAGGATGATCTGTTTTGTCGTCTAGGAGATGGACAGCGATTCAGAATGACAGTCAGGTGGCTGACAACTGGCTGGGTGTTCACGGTCATCTTCAGGAGAATGTACTGGCTCATACACTTTGATAGCACGTACTGTATGGTCACTTTCAGAAAATCTTAAAGTTCCTGGACAAAGTCAGAGGCTACAAAATTCCACTGAGAGATGTGCTGGGCAGATCTGTAACCCTTGGGAAATGATTGGCCCTGGGAACTTTGAGGAAAGAAAAAGGAAGATAAGTATAGTTGATCAAAATGTTCTTTAATTGAAACTATGGCCAATCTTTCCTCTAGACCTCAATTTAACTTTGTACTGGATCATTCTTCTCAATGGAAGCAATGTTAATAGGCAGAGGAAACTTTTGGAGAGCAGAGAGACTGCCTCTAGATTTTGAAAGCATAGGAAGCCTGAGCTTAGCCTTTTAGACATCCTCAGGATGCCCCATGTTAAAGAAGAAAGCCCCTCTTTTTCTGTTAGCTCACTGGTGATGACCAATCAGTGTCGTGAAAGAGGCCAAACTACCCATAGGAAGGTCACAGGGGACAGAGCTCATGAAGGAGTTAAGTTTAACAGTGAATCCAAAAGTGAGATCTAAGGCTCAGGGTATCAATACCATGGAGAATAGGAAACACACAATGGAGGTGGGCTCTGTCTTAGCTAGTAAAGCTAGTTAAGCTAGCTTCTACTACTGGTGTATCTAGTAAAGCTACGGATGAGAAAGAACTGACCCCGAGTTCCCAGGCTCATAAATTACAATATACAGACTGGAGGGAAGGGATCAGTGATAAAGGACGGCCACGTTAGTACAAGGATCTGAGTCCAATTCCCCAAACCCAAGTGAGAGTACTAAGCATGGTGACCCATGCTTGTAATTCCATCTCTGGGAGGAGGAGGAGGAGGCAGGAGCATCTCTGTGCTATCTAGACAGACAGACAGACTAATTGGCAAGTTCTAGGCTAGTGAGTGACCTTGTTTCAAAGGAAGTGGACAGCATTTCTAAAGATAGGGAGATGCTGTCTTGGAGCCTCCACATACCTGTGTACACACACACATGTTTGAGTGGCATTAGTGCCAGAAGTATTCTAAGAGAAAACTATCTCTGCCTGAAGACCCAGCATAGCCTCCTGGCTAAGATAAAAATAAGTATGTGTTTTGAGGTCAGAAAATAATACTGTCTGCATGTGCCTATGCCCAGGTACATAGTATATGTCTCCGAAGCAATAATTTGCATCTGGCATAGTCATACTAAAGGTTTTTTCATTAACTTTTTGTCGAGCATTCCTCCTAAATCTTACTCCTATTTTCTGGAAATGCCTGGAGCGTTTCATTTTTGAATAACATCTGGTAAATGAGACATCAATTAGTCATAGAAATTGCTGTTTTATGCCATGAGACAACTTTTTAAAAAGGATCCCTGTGGACTGCAGTTCAAAGAGAAAACGTTGTCTTAGTGATCATCCTCGATCATGGATCGGATCCTCACTGTGCAGCAGCTGCCCTAAGTAGGAAATGGACTCAAGGCTTGAATCCTCACAATAACTCAGCATGGTGGGGAGCACTCCACGCAGGCACTCAGCACACATGGTAAGGAAACAATAGAGCTATGATAGTCAGCTGCAGAGCCTGCCACTCAGACTGCATCCCACACTTGAAGCTGAAAACTAAGGGCAGTGGTGACCTGAGCTTTGCCCCAATATACCGGTCAGAGGTCAGTAAGTATTAAAATTAAACACCCTTTTAAGCTCAGTGATTTTTACCAGTTCATTTCCCCCTAACGTCCCTCTGTTTCTTAGAAGAAAGTGATAGGTCCTGAATTCCAAAGTGCTTGTTGCTCATGGTGCCCAAGTGAATATATGTTGTTAAGAAAATAATGTTAGAGTCACAGAACTCATCATTTCCCCGTCAGATATTAAAGACGAGTTGACAGACCTGGGGAGTCAGAGGGAAAACACAACGTCAGGGTTAGCTTTCCCAGCACTGAGTTACTATGTGTGCTTTGGTCTCACCATCTGGAAAATGGAGATGATAAAATTTTGGCCTCATTGGGGCACAGAAAGATCAGCAAACCAACGTCTGTAATCTGAGTAGTCTAGAGTTTCTTAGAGGCGGCAAAGATTACTAGCATGTATTTATCCAAATAAGATCATTAGTAAAGGACTGATGCCAGCCTCCCTCGAATTTTCCCAGCATTCAGAGCAACCATAATCAGAACCCAGTCTATTACTATAAGGGGATAAAGTTTATGCCTCCATGGTAGCCATAGATGGCCCACACAGATAGATGGGCTCAGCAGGGAAGAACCCACATGGGTGGGCCTAGTCTCTCATTTTCATGACATCAGCTTTCCCAGCTGGGTCACCATTCTGCTTCATAGGGCATGTGTTCTTCTTCTGCTAGAGCAGGCCCATTGGTTTCCTCACAGAGGAGAGCAGGGAGTGGGGCTTTGTATACAATCCCAATGAAACAAGCCTGAGAGACAGTCTGACATCAAACCTCAAGGATAGACTCCAAGTGTATGAAGGGATGACAATTTCTACTTCACCAACCAGCATGATGTGTAAGATTAGAGCAAATACAATCCGACTTTGTTCCTAAAGAGATCTTAGGTGCATAGTATGTGGTAGAAATTGATCAATAAGGTGGAGGTATAGAAATGAACAAGGCAAAGTCATTGCCACCAATGGCTCAGTTCTTACAGACTTCACATTCTAGAGGGACAGGCAAAGCAGCATTCTTATAGAAAGGAGTCAAAATTCATAAAGCATTACCCTCTATTTTATGAAAGGATTAAATGAAATGATGATTGTTCATAATCTCCGTGTATCTTTTAAGGAACATACTGTATATTTCTCAGTACTATATAGGGTATGAAAGAACATTGAGAAGACAGGACTTGTGGAGGTGGAACCATTTAAGTGGTTGCTGTTATTTGTTTTTCCTCCCCTTCTCCCCTTATGTACAGCAGAGACGCTGAGAGCACCCACTCAGAATGAACTGCATCCAAAGAAGAAAAATCAAACTCTCAAAGCAGGTCTCAAAGCAGATGCCTAGCAAGGAGAGCGAGGTCTTGTAACTTATTTGATCAAAGGGGTTCTATGGAAGGCTGGGCAGCTTCCACGTGCCTAAGGCCCATGACTTGTGAGACTGTTGGAAGAGGTCTATTCTTGGGAATGACAGAAAACAATCAACAATCAGTGAGAGACACCGGAAGACAAGGTTAGACCTCTACTGCAGCACAGAGCACATGAGGAAAAGGTCTCAAAATACAATTCAGTTTCCTTTTTGAAATGTGTCAAGCTACAGATTCACCTGGTTTTATTTAGAACTGATAAATCCACGAGACCAGGAAACTCTGGAACAGTTCTAGTTCCCCAACAGAAACAAGCATAGAGATGGGGAAAGTCAAATCCAAGAAATTCTTTATCTGTTTTTAGATCAGACCCCAAGAGAAAGCTGTGGGGAGAGTATCTTTGATAAACATGAAATATAAAATAGACATTCTGTCCCCATGCTCTTTCCAGGCCCCAGTGTGGGCCATGGGTATGATACACACAAGATACTGTTCTACTGCTCTGGGCCTAACGGGTCACATGAATGATGAACCTTCAAGTACAGGAATGGGGACATCTCCCTGTGGCCTTGCACATGTTTCTACCTTCAGGTATTCCTAGCTTACGGCTCTATGGTAGTTCTGTCCTCATAGCTACAGAAAGTGGTGCGTTTACATTAAAGTCTAATGATTTGCCTTTATATCAGTTAGGTTTGGGATTAGAAGAACTAGGAAGCAGAGAAAGAAAAGGAGGGAGAAAGACAATGTGGGGGAAAAAAAGCTGCTTTCCTATCAAATGTTTATTCCTTCAAGTGAAAACCCATTATGGACATTGCAAGGGGAAATGGGTGTGGCCTTCACTCTGCAACCACACAAAACATTCTGTTCAGACGGAGCCACAAGCAGCTGGCGGAGAGTGTCTGAAAGGACACTGAGTCAGAATCAAACCCTCCAAATGTCAACTTTCCTCGGGTAAGAAGAGTCACCCATTCATCTGCAGAGGCAGAAGCAAGTGCTGGAACCAGCCTGACAATCAGGTCTGTCTGAGGCAGAGGCCGCAGAGGGAACACTGTGAGCCTCTGCAGCAACTCCGCTGAGGTGACCTGAAACTCACAGAGGCCAGGAAGTCCTGGTATCCCCGTCTCTCTAAGCTCCCGTACACATTCTAAAACAGAGGTTCTCAGTCTGTGGGTCTTGGCCCCTTTGGGTGGAGCATCAGAAAACACAGATATTTACATTACAATGTATAACAGTAGCAAGATTACAGTTATGATGTAGCATTGAAACTAATTCTATGGTTAGGGTCACCACATCGTGAGGAGCTGTATTAAAGGTTTCATGCAGTGTTACGAAGCTTGAGAACCATTGTGTTAGAGGGTTTCCCAGGGAGCACATCTGCTGGGCTTTCAGGCAGCTGGGGAACGCTTAGGAACGTCAACACTGCCACCACTCTACAAGACTTGTTAGTGCTAGCTCTGGGCAGGACAGAGCACTTGATCTGAGGAATACCAAGCTGAGAGTCTCATCTCTGACTTCTGGACTTTGTGTTCTTATCAGAGGAACAGATACATATCTGACAGCTCTGTTTCAGAGCAGAGGAGAGGGCACAGAGAAGCCTCACTCCCCCTGTTAACCTCCCATGGATACTTTTGTTCAGGTCTTTCTCTGAAAGTGACAAAACATGTAGGTTGCCCCTCTATGGTTGTGTGATTTTTGCCATTGTGCAAAGAGATAGAAGGGCACTTCCAAAATCTCAGGTTAGCAGGTTGTATCGATATAGGTGAGAACTGAGGAAGAAATTCAAAAGCAATGAAGAGAGGCTTTGGCATCAGTCTGGTCTGATCTTATCAAGGTTGATGATCTAGTTAGGACATAATAACAAGTGAGAATTTCAATCGTCTATCCAGAACTCTTTCTGAGCATCCCCTCTACTAGGAATGTGAAAGCAATGTGTGTGTGTGTGTGTGTGTGTGTGTGTGTGTGTGTGTGTGTGTGTGTTTAGGAACTGAAGTTCCAGTGAGCTGAAGACACACTGCAAACACACTGTCAGACTTGTATGTGACCATGGCAGTTTCCCCGCCCCTCCTTCCCTGACTTGGCATTACCTCTGTGAAAAATTCTAATTTTTTATGTGCTTACCTTGCATATGCTTTTAAAACTGCCAGGTCTTGTGCACATAAATTATGAATCAGCCCTAAGGGAGTTAATTAAGAAAAGAGGAATGGGGGAGCTGTAAACGAGGAAAAGCAGCTGACAAGAGAAGTTGACGAGCTTCCCTTGAAGTCTAAGGTGACTGTGGCGTGTTTGGTTTCCCTTCCCCAACCTCAGAAGGTAAGCCTGTGTGAAATTAGTCTTTCTGGGTATAATCAAGGTAAAGGTTGAAATGAGATTGTTTTGATTAGGATGGACATTTAATCCAAATGAGAGGGTTCTAATCAAAGGGAGAAAACAAAACAGACAATCACACACAGAGAAAAGGGCCAGAGGATGAGGGAAATTATTGAGATTTCCAGGAAGGAAATAGAAGTGAAGATGCAAGGAGACGGCCTGCCCTGGAGCCTCTGAAGGGGCACAGCCCCTGCTGGTGACTTGATTTCAGGCATCTGGCAGAAGGACTGTGAGAGAATGTATTTCTATCCTTTTAAGTTGTTGATGTTGTGATGAACTAACCAGTTCCCCGGAGCTCTTGTCTCTAGCTGCATATGTATCGAAAGATGGCCTAGTCGGCCATCAATGGAAAGAGAGGCCCATTGGACTTGCAAACTTTATATGCCCCAATACAGGGGAATGCCAGGGCCAAAAGAATGGGAATGGGTGGGTAGGGAAGTGGGGTGGGGTATGGGGGACTTTTGGGATAGCATTGGAAATGTAATTGAGGAAAATACGTAATAAAAAAATATTAAAAATTAAAAAAAAAAGTTGTTGATGTTGTGGCAACATTTACGGGACTATAAGAAAGTAATTTAATGAAGGGAAATAAAGAAAAGCTCAAACGAGCATGGGGAAGTAGTCTAGGAGGAAGAAGCTGCTCACACTGAAAAGAACAGGCAGTATGTGACACCCAGGCAAACAGTGTGTCACACCCAGTCGAACAGTGTATTACACCCAGGCGTGGTGGCTGAGATTACAAACTCGAGGAGTTGGACAAAAGGGTTTAGAATGAACTACTTAGCTGTGCCCCATTAGTTGAACAAGGTTATTCTAAAACCATTTCTATCTCAAGCAGCCACTTACCTGGTATATCTGAATCATGGCAGAATTATAAACCCCCTGCCAAAACAAACAAACAAAAAACAAACAGAAAAAAAAATGTGGCACTAAGGGTATAGCTCTGTGACAGAGCACCTGCCTAAAATATACTTGATGAGTGGCATGAGAATAGATGGATAGATAGATAGATAGATAGATAGATAGATAGATAGATAGATAGATAGATAGATAGATTGATTACTGTAACTGTGAGTCAGGGAGGCAGGAAGGCCAAGCTGCGGAACATCATGGACTGGATGACGGCTCAGCTCCATGTGCCCATGAGTCTGGCCCTGTCCTACACTGCCAACTTGAATACTGTGTTCAGTGGCCCTGTGGACACAACCAGAGAAGGTGGAAAGAGTTCCAAGGCCTCAAGTCAAGAAAGCGTTGACTATGTAGATGGAAAATGAGACTCAGGAAGAGAAACCTCTTTCATGCCTATTATCTGTAACCAATCAAAACAAATATGCAAGCTTCTCCTGGAAGCTCTGTCTTAGTTGGGCATGCTAGGTGGAAACTATCTTACCCATTACCATCACTTCAAAAGGTGCCAGTGTATAATGCTTTGACTATATTTAGATATTAGCCATTATGAATAATATACCAATTAAAAGGCTTTTCCTACATTTGCTCCACTCAGAACTTTATTTTACCACGAGACCTGAAAAAACAGATTTTTCTTTTCTCTTTATAAAATTCAAAGCAATAGTTCTACCCTGGAGGGGTGGGGAAGCTTCAGGACCCATAGGCAGGATCAGACTAGCTAAAAAACACATCTATGGAACAGTGCTCACACAGGACACGCCCTGTATACCACACTCTCATCCTAACCGTTTCACCTGCTCCTCATCCTCGTGGTCAACAGAAACCAGTGTGAACTGAGCTGGTCTGAATGGAAAGCTTGGTTGAAAGAATGGCTTTGAGGGAAACCACCCGAGGGAAGAGCTGGGAAACGAAAGGCCCAGTGTGGTCGGAGGCATTTGGGAAAGTGATAGGAAGGTGGAGTTCTACTGTGGTCATGGATATTACACTAGGGGCTTTGGATTTTATTTTGAGCAACTACCTCCCCAAAACAAGCAGTGTTGTGACAGTACTGTCTCTGACAATAGAAGAAGGTAGGGGCTAATATTGGAGAAATAATGGGTCAACTAAAAATAGGGGGAAGGTCTGTATGGTGTCACACATCTGTAATGCCAGTACTCAGGGGACAGGGGGAGGAAGTTCACCATACAATTAAGGTCGGTCTGGTCTACAAGGAGTGTTTGAAGTCAGTCAGGAGTACAGAGATCCTGTCTCAAAAATGAAAACAAAACCATAGAGAAGTATAAAGGCAAGGCTAAAAGAGAAGTTTCAAATCCAGTTAACTAGCACAGGTGAGAAGTGAAGTCTTTCTGAACTCAGGACCAAGAATAGGAACAAAAGACATGAAAGAGTCGCGGCACAATCAATGGGATGAGGGCAATCATTTGGATGGGATATTCTAAATTCTCACCTACATTTCCCTCTCCACTCCCCAAAGTGGGATCCAAAATAAAAGTTTGTTTGCAAGTAATTTGTGAAGAACAAAATAAGTGATGAGGACAGTGGGGGGTGGGGCGGGGGAGGGGAGAAAGAATGGAGAAGCCATACCAAGCTGCCATTAGTATCAAGTTAGCCACTGCAGGTCACCATTGCTCAGCACCTTTTTGAGGCCTTCCCAGGCGCCCCATACCCCATTTTATGGTATTTCCCCAGTGTCAATTCACTAGACATGGGAAGCTGTGCATGAGTGAGTGACAAACAGGCTTCTGGCTCACTGGATATCCAAGCCAGCATCAGAGAAATCCACGGACAAAAATTGAGAGGTACCTGATGTAAAATGCATGGTGCCTTTTAATACAAGTAAACTAAACTAGAAATTGCCTGTTTAGGACTTGTCAGCCCAACAGCAGCTAGAGTAGGAGGTGAGACCAGAGAATTCACAGTGGTGGCTAGTACTGTAGGTAAGAAAAGAAGACAGCTATTGCTGTTCCTGGTGAGGCCATTTATCAATTCATAAGCAATTTGGAGGTGTTGAACTCTACTGCAGTTCATGTTGGGAATTCGAAGCCCTTTGTGGGATGCTAGGAGCCCCGCTGTTCTGACCTCTTCTGCTTTCTCTACCTTATTTAACTTTGTTAAAGCATCTCCCACTGCACACCCTTTACATGTTTATATCTGTTATTCTTTCTGAAGCCTGGAATGTTTTCCCTTAGAAACCTCTAGGCCTGATCCCTCATGTCCTCCAGATCTCCATTTAAATGTCAACGAAAGTCCTTCTCTTATTATATAACCTCACAGAGATTCCCACCATAATTCTCTTTCTTTCCTGCTTCATTCCCCAGAACACATCTCCACTTGACGTGGATTTATTTGCGACTTGGCTCCTCCCTAACCTCCCATTGAGTACAAGCATGAGTACACGCCTATCAAGAAAAGAAATTAAAGCCGCTGAGTTAGTTTTATGCACTATTCACACTGTTCTGGTAGGAACGAGATGCATAGGCAGTCACACATTATTAAATATGAATTGTATAATCTCAGTGGTTCTGCATGCAATTAAAATGTTCATACTTTGCATTGTGAACTGGCATTTCATAATCTAGAAATGAGTGGTTCAATTCCTGCTAATGGCTTAAAATTGAATTTAATGATTTCATTTTTCTTTATTAAATAGCAAATAAAAATCTGTGACAAGTTGAGAGTCTGGGAAAGAAAGGAAAATGCTTCATGTTAACTTCCTGACAGTGCTTCCCTTGCAGTTTTTATTGAGCACAGGCCCCTACACAATATGTGGCCTCTTTTGCTGGCAAAGGCAGCAAATTAATCCCAGACATGAATCCTATCTAATGATAGACACGGTGTTATCATTTTATTTGGAATGCAGCTTGGGGGGGGGGTGGTAGGAGCAGGGAAACAAACACAGAAGAGACCTAGAATCTGCCTAGAGACCCTGGCTGTTAGAGTTCAGATGTGGTCGTACTGCCATCCTGTGTCCAAAATGGTTCACAGCACTAAACTCCTGGAGGAGTCTCACAGGCACGTAAGCAAGAGGCAGCCTCCGGGATCACTGCCGCCATGCTAGTTAACCAATAGAATTATTATTTGGTGGGGTTTAAACAAAGGCAGATACATAATGAGAACAGTGGTTTCATCTATATACACCATTTTCAAGCTGAGAGCAGAAAAGAAGGGGAGAAGGAAAGAGGGGAGAGAGGGGGAGAGGGAAAGGGGGAGGGGGAAAGACTGTGCATGCACGTTTCTGTTATCCTCCACGTGTTCTCCAATCCCACTTTCTACCTGTTTGGAGTTTGTTCCTCTGTCCAAGAACTCTAGTTCTTATGAATGCAGACACACCCAGCTCTAGTGTGAAAGGCCTGGTCATAGAAAAAGTCAGCCCTGCAAAGCTCTACAAGGGCAGATGGGGAACAGGAGAGCCAAGGATGTTGGTGACTTATCATGGTCACAGACATGGATTAAGAACAAACCACATAGACACTCTTAATTGGGACTAAGTTAGTTCCATTACTTCCTCGTTACAAAATTTAAAAAGGGAACAGTTCTTTAGTCCTCCCTAATCAGAGATAGTAAGGAAACCATCCATCCTGTACTGGAGTAAGTTATAAACCATAGAGACAGCAGAGTGGACACAGCAGAGGAGCCAGAGAATGAAGACAAAAGAGAGGGTGGATGACTCTGCACTATAATAAATGTGAAGGAAGCAAACATTTGTTAAATTTAATCTCTTGATGCTTTGGGCATGGCACTGACAGCCTTGTCCCTGGGGATAAACAAAGGATGCTGATTGGTACCAGGAATGACCGTTTCCTTCACCACTGAAAAACACACTTTAAAAACATGGCGATGGGTGTGTGCTGGAGAGATGGCTCAGAGCTTAAGAGCACTTCCAGAGGCCCAGGTTCGATTCCTAGCACTTACTATCCGTAATTCCAGTCCCTGGGTACCTGATTTGCTCTTCTGGCCTCGATGGGTACCAGGCACACAAGGTAGTGTGCACATAGACATCAATACAGGCAAAACACTCATACACAGAAAATACAAAATCAAATAATTAAAATATGTTATGTGGAAATGATAGTCATTAGATGATGCAAACCAGTTGTTTATAAATTAACCTCTGTATACTCGTAAGTATTAAAGTAATATATGTAAATTATAGGGGATGTGGAAAATTTTCAATCATAAGATTGCCAGAAATAAGCATGTGTGTGTGTGTGGGTGTGTGTGTGTGTGTGTGTGTGTGTGTGTGTGTGTGTGTGTGTATTTGAAACCCATTAGACTTTTTAGGGGGAGAGATTTTTGAGACAAGCTTTCTCTAAGCCTTGGCTGTCCTGGACTTGCTTTGTAAACCAGGCTGGCCATGAACTCACAGTCTCAGCCTTTGCCTCCCCAGTGCTGGGATTAAAGGCTTGCACCCTACACCCAGTCCTGGACTTTTTTTTAAACAGATTTTTTTTTTTCATTTTTTCTTCTTTTTTTTTTTTTTTTTTTTTTTTTTTTTTTAGTTATTCACTTTATATCCATCTCACTTCCCCCTCCCAGTGAGCCCCTCCCACAATACTTCCCCACTCCTTCTCCTGTGAATGGGAGGTATCTCCTTGGGTACCTCCCCACCCTGGCACTTCAAGTCTCTGCGAGGCTAGGCCCTTCCTCTCCCACTGAGACCAGACAAGATAGCCCAGCTAGAAGAACATGTCTCACAAACAAGCAACAGTTTTTAAGATAGCCTCCCTCCAGATGTTCGGGACCCATATGAAGACCAAACTGTACATCTGCTACGTATGTGTGGGAAGGCCTAGGTCCAGCCCTTGTATGCTCTTCGGTTGGTGGTTCAGTCTCTGAGAGCCCCAAGGGTCCAGGTGAGTTGACTCTGTTGGTCTTCCTGTGGAGCTCCTATTCCCCCCCTAGGGGCTGCAATCCTTCCTCCCGTTCTATAGGAGTCCCCAAGCTCTATCCACTGTTTGGCTGTGGGTGTCTGTATCTCTCTGTCTGAGATGGCTGCTGGGTGGAGCCTCTCAGAGTGCAGTCATGCTAGACTTCTCTCTACAAGGATAGCAGAGTATCACTAGTAGTGTCAGGGACTGATGTTTGTCTATTTGATTTCCAGAGTGGCTGTACAACTTTGCACTCCCACCAGCAATCCTTGCTCCACCTCCTCCCAGCACACACATTCACTTGAGGTTTTGATCTTAGTCATCCTAGACTTTTTTTTTAAGAGTATGTCTTTCTATGGAGCCGAGACTGACCTCACACTCATGATGATCCTCCTGCCTCAGCTTCTTAAGTGCTAGGAAGCAAGTATGAACTATTACACTCAGCAAGCAACAGACTTTAAAACATTTTTATTATACTTATTCATTCTGTGGGGTGGGGTTGGAGTTCATGCATTCCAGGTAAAGTGTACCTCTGTCAGGGGACACTTTGAAGAAACAGGTCCTCTCCTTCCACCGAGTGGGTCCTGAGGATCAAACTCAGGTCAGCAGACTTGGTGGGAAGTGCTTTTACCTGCTGAACAGTCCAGCCAGCCCCCAGTGTCCTGGTTTTAGTTTACTTTATTTCATTTTATTGTGCAGGTATTTTGCCTTCATATATGTCTGTACATCACATGCCTGTCCAGTGCCCATGGAGGCCAGCAGAGAGCGATCATGTAGGTTCTGGAATCCAACCTGGTTCCCTGGCAGCAAAGAGCACTAAACACTGAGCTGTCTTTCTCTAGCCCCTTCCCATTGGTTTTTTGTTTTGTTTTGTTTTGTTTTGTTTTGCAGTTAGAATTACTACGATATGTTATGTTTTAATCCATTTAACTCATTCCCCACTGTGGACTTATTAATTTTCTCTGATGATAAATAATTTCATGGTAAGTATAATTATGTATAACTTTCCCCAGTTTCAGGTTTTCCTCAGAATCCATTCCTCAAAGTAGCACAACTGGGCCAACAGGTATAAATTTTATAAACTGGACCAACAGGTATAAATTTTAGGAAAGCTAACTGCTCAGCAGAAGTTCAGGCATCTGGAGTCCCACAAGAGAGTATAAAGTTACTCATTTCCCACACTCATCACCACATTGAATTGAAAGGTAAAAACTGATTTGCCAGCTTGGCTCAGTATCATTAGTTTAACTTGCATCCCCTTGGCGAGGCTGAATACTTCCAATGTTATTGGGCATCCTGAGAACTGTCGATTGGAATTTAACTGTTTAAAAACTGGATCCCTCTGTATTTTCTTTAAAAAACAAAAGATTTATTTTTACTGTCAGTTTCAAATTATGTATATGCATTTCTGTCTGTTGGGAGGTATGTGCATATGAGGGAAGTGCTGAGGAGGCCAGATCCCCCTGCAGCTGCAGTTATAAGGAATTGAGTCATGTGACACAGGTGCTGGAGACCAAGCTTAGATCCTCTGTAAGGCAGTGCAATGCTCTTAAGCACTGAACCCATGGTTTCAGCCATACCTGCCCCACTTTTAAGCACGTTACCTGAAGTGTGCTTTGATATCTGGTAAGAAATGAAGACAATACTTCAAGTTTCTCAAGTTTTTCCAAGTACTGTTTGTTTATTGATCTTATACTTTTGTTAATACATGATCAAAGCTTCTTGCACAGATATTCTAGCTCACTTGCCATCTATTGATTTTACTATGAGCACCACGGGTGCTCCATTTTATGGCTGTATAATATATATGACGTCAATGCCTGCTGAGGGAAGATTAGTCACTATTTCTCTTCTTCAAAGACAATATTGCTACCGATTTCTTTTGCATCCTTCACATTCTCTCTCTCTCTCTCTCTCTCTGTGTGTGTGTGTGTGTGTGTGTGTGTGTGTGAATTAGAATTATTTTGTGGAGAAAAATCTCTGTAGAGGGAATTTTAATCCAGCAACACGGTTGCTTTGGCAAGGGATCACATCCAGTGACCTTCTAGGTCTATATGGTCTGGCTAAAATGAATGCCCTGGATTACTGTATGATCTGGATGCAGTTTGTTAGTACACACCTTTCATTCCTAAGAGTCGAGGGAAGTTCAGTGAGTGCAGCTCCGTTGAGTGAGTTTAGTTCAGTTCAGTGGAGTTCAGTGGAGCTGAGTTCATTCGTGAGTTCATGCCGAGGCAGTTGAAGCCAGAGAATAAGGACTCAGAAGATTAGAGCAAATTGTCAGAATTAGTTTGAGGCCATGTAGAGGAATTCAGTGACAAGCCGAGAGAACCCAATCTGTGTCAGTTACCTCAGAGAGGAGTTTGAGCCCAAACAGTTGAATTGAACCAGCCAGCCAGAGTTCAGAAAGAACTAGAAGGGTGAGCTTATTCAGCAGTGAGCCTCAGAGACAACAATTACGTCTGGTGAATAAAGTTACATTTACTAATGTCACTTGTTTGTTGATTGACTAAAATGGTAGAAGTTACATATACAAGCCAATTAATACATTGTATAGGAAATGTGTTCCATTACAACAGCCAGGTCTTTATCAGTGAACCATCACATCTCCAGAGGACAACATAAAGACAAGAACATACACTGCAGTCCAAAATGAGCTCTGTGGGTGTAGTCAGCGACCTGACCTTTCAGCACCTCAGTTTCATCCTCTAACACAGTGGTTCTCAGCCTCCTTAGTGCTGCAGCCCTCATGCTGTGCTGATCCCCACCCATAACATTTTTGTTGCTACTTCATAACTGTAATGGTACTACTACTGAGTGGTGTCTGGGTGCCCAAGACCATTGGAAATATGTGCTTTCTGATGGTCACAGCCCACAGGCTGAAAACCCTGCTCAACACTGTCATCCTTACCATTTTATTCAACCTAGAGTCAATACAACAACTAGATCACACTTTCAATCAGATTTTAAAATGTTTAACTCGTGAATTTTACTGTTCACCCAAAATGTATTTTATAGAAAGACTGTGAGGTAATAAACATCCATTGAAGGGATAACCTCATCAGAAGGGTGGAGATTTTCTTTTCAGTCTCCTTCACATACATACCTAGTTCCCAAATTGATATACATTATTAATAACCATTAATATTGACTGACTAAATAAATGACTGATAATGGTTCTCTTGGTTTTAATATGCCAAGATAGTAAGAATAACTGATTTTTCTACAGTCTCCAAAATGGCCAAGGAAAATTACCTATCATAAGAACTCAAATGATCCTTCTCTGGACCTCCTTACATTTCTCAAACACTAAGCAGAGAGGGAAGTACACTTGGGAGGGGGTGGGTGGTCTTATGCTGTTTACAAAGCAATCTTGATTAAAGAAACCTCTGGGCCGGGCGTGGTGGCATACACCTTTAATCCCAGCAGGCAGATTTCTGAGGCTAGCCTGGTCTACAAAGTGAGTTCCAGGACAGCCAGGGCTATACAGAGAAACCTTGTCTCAAAAAAAAAAAAATAAATAAGAAAGAAAGAAAGAAAGAAAGAAAGAAAGAAAGAAAGAAAGAAAGAAAGAAAGAAAGAGAAAGAAAGAAAGGAAAAAAAGAAAAGAAAGGAAGGAAGAAAGAAGGAAACCAACCTCTGGAGTCTAGTTACATCATCTCAGAGACTTCTGTTTTAGCATCATCTCAAAATGATCTTCACCCTATATGATACTAATACAACTTAAGATATTTGCATATATAGGTTCAGCAGAATCATTCACATTTGCCAAAAGGCAAAAGCTAATTAAGTTCCTAGTGAGAGAAGCAAAGTGTGGTATAACCACAGATCTGGATAGCATCCAGTCCCTATCAAATCAATAAAGGGCTGAGATGCAGTCTAAATGAAAATTGAAGACATCGTGAAAGAAGCCAGCTGCACTCAAGAGACTCAAACAGGAGGGCGGCATGTTGGACGCCACCTTAGGGTACACAGTAAGACCTGTCCCAAAACAACAAAGACAGTCACAAAAGGACAAACATTGGGTGACTCTATTTATATCAGGTTCTTAAAATACTCAAAATGATAAAGAAAATGGTAGTAGTCAGAGGCTGGGGGAAGGGGAAAGTGGGATGTCACTGTTTGGTACAAACTTCCTTTATGGAAAAAACTCTGGATGAAATTTCAGCAAGGCTGAGGCCGGTTCAGGCTACACAAGACTGTCTCAAAAAATGAAAACAAACACAAATTCCAGATTTACTTCCCAATGTTCTGGAAGCGCAAAAGTATAACTTAAAGGGCCTGATTCTGACAAGGGCCTTCTTTTTGAGTTTTCTTCTTTTACGTGTATGGGTGTTTGCCCGCATGTGTGTTTGGTCACCTTGTGCATGCGGTGCCCACAGAGACCAGAAGAGAGGATGATTAAATGATGGGGAAGTGAATGGTAGGAACAATTGCAAAATAAGGTGAGGGTAGCTTTGTGTTATGTGTTGAAGTTTAACCAGAAGTGCAACGAAGAGGCTGGACTTTGATGGGTGATTAGATCAAGTTCTAATGGATTAATGTCTCAGGATGGAGTAGGCTTGGTGTCTTGAATTAGATTTGTTTTGGGTGAGCCTGGCTCTTCTGTCTTTCACTCATTCTCTTAATGTGGTGATCCAGCAAGAAGTTCCTCACACAGGGCTGGAGAGATGCCTCAGTGGTTAAGATGGCTGCTCTCCCAAAGTACCTGGGTTCAATTCCTAGCCCCGCATGTGATGGCTTATGAGGGTCTGCACCTCCAGTTCGAGAGGACCTGACATCCCCTTCGGGCGTCTCTGGACTGCAATTGAATTTGCTGTTTTTGACACAGAGCCTCATGTAGTCCAGGCTGGACTCAGACTTTGGATAACTTTGAACTTTTGACCCTCCATGTCTTGAGTCTGGGGTGACAGGCAAAAGCCACTGTGGTCCATTTATGCAGTGTTGGGGATCTATCTAGGGATTGCTCATTAGGCATGCTCTCTACCAGCTGAGCTACATCCCTAGCCCATATCTTTGTTCCTTATGAATTACCCAATCTTATATATCATATTATAGAGTACAAATGGAGTAAAACATTATGTATATTTTACTCTACTTTTCATAGTTACTAATGATGTTTAAAAGAGCTCCCTGGAGTCTGGGAGGAAGGAATGGCGTTTCCTGGGGAGGAGAAGGGCATCAAGTTCTGTGTCTCTTCTATTTTGTCTTATACATGTCTTCCATCTTTTTGTCCATTTTTATTCTTTATAATAAGCTGATAAAGAGCACCAAATGCTTTTAAGTCATGAATATTTACCCTACAAGATCTAAGGGCACCAGGTCCTGGAATACTTTTCCATTTGCCACCAACTAGCCACTGCCTTTTGTTGCTGCTTATGTTTTTGTTATTTTGTGACAGGGTCTCACTGTAGCCTGTGATGGCTTTAAACTTGCTGTGCACCCAAGGCTAGCCTTGAATTCCTGACCCTCCCAAATGCTGGGATTATATGCATGCACTACCATTACTTTAATTTGCCATTTTGAACAAGGCAAACAATCAGATCCACCTGGCTCCTAGGGCTGCTGGTCCTACATCCAAATCTAGATAGATATAGTTTTCCTGCCTGTTCTTATGACACACACGGAGATGGGTTCTTGGCCATGTTCCTTGTCATACTGTAATGCAGGATGAAAACCTAGCCTACCAGGGGAAACCAAGTTTTACCCAAAGAAAGCTGATAAAGGTGGAATGATAGCAGTTGGAGGACAGAGGGTGGCTCAGCAAGTTCTCTTCACAAGGCTGCAGCATGCACTGGTGTCTAGGAAGGTATCCATTCAGTGAGACTACAACAGTGATTATCTAGTGCCAGCTTCAGACCAAGTTTCTAGGTAGGGTTGCTGGAGAATAATATTGACAGGCACCTGTCTCAAGAAATACTTTGATCTCTAAGTAACCTTCAATGCAGATGCAGAGAAACTTGGGGCCAGTTTTACGTTGAAGGCTTCTTGGCTTGTTTAGCAACATATACTATCGGCTTGTGCATGGAAGCTCAAGGTGAGAAGACTCCAAATAAAGTCTCTCAGTACATTCAAGAACAGAGGGAGAATGTAAATGGTCACATTGAATTGTAATCTTTCTGATTTTTTTCTGGACCTTTTAGGAATTCAACTCATGGGTCTGTGCAATAGTTTAATTGTATAAAACTCATTTTTAAAAAAGATTTATTTATTTATTATATGTAAGTACACTGTTGCTGTCTTCAGACACTCCAGAAGAGGGTTTAAGATCTCCTTACCGATGGTTGTGAGCCACTGAGTGGTTGTTGGGATTTGAACTCAGGACCTCTGGAAGAGCAGCCGGTGCTCTTAACTTCTGAGCAGTCCCTCCAGCCCTAAAACTCATTTCTCTCTCTCTCTCTTTTTTTTTTTTTCTTTTTTGTTTTTTTGTTTTTTCGAGACAGGGTATCTCTGTATAGTCCTGGCTGTCCTGGAACTCACTTTGTAGACCAGGCTAGCCTCGAACTCAGAAATCCGCCTGCCTCTGCCTCCCGAGTACTGGGATTAAAGGCGAGTGCCACCACGCCCGGCCCTAAAACTCATTTCTTCCTCTATAGCCTATAGCATATCTTTCTGACTTTCAAGCCCCTTCCAGAAGTTTGGCTTCCTGAAATAGTAACACATTAGTGAAACTTTTCCTGTTTTTAATTGAAAAGAAATATTTTTATACAGTATATTTCCCCTCCCTCATCTTCTCCAAGATCTTCCCCACCTCCCTTCCTATCTAACTCCCGATGAAAACAAACAGGCATCTTAAAACAATAGAAACATAATAAAAGAGTTTGCCGTGTACCCATATCTTGAGATGACTATAGATGATGCCCAATTATGTTGTGTGTGGCGTGGGGGGTGAGTGCGAGTGAGTTTTAACCAGGGTTTTATGCTGCTTGCTGGTCTAGGACTTTTTAGATCTGAGGCAGGGGCTCCTGGTTGTCTTATCCTGCCAAATGGTTTCAGTCAGTTTCCCTAGCCCATTAGAAATGTTCACTAAATTGTAACGCTTAAAGAAAAAACTCTCCTTCTTCCTGGGAGCTTCCTGTGTGAATAGCCCAGTGAGCTGTTCCTCACTGCATCCATCAACACATCTAGGAGACAGGCTAGGAAGATGGCAGGAAAGTGCCCTGTACTAAACGGAAAACAGCAGGCACATGCACACACACCACTACCGCCGTCCAACACACAGAGACAAAAACGTAAAACCTATACAACCTTAATACAGATATGATATAATATAATATAACATAATAAAATAAATATAATATAATAAATATAATAAATATAATAAATATAATATAATATAATATAATATAATATAATATAATATAATATAATATAATATAATATAATATAATATAATATATATTTAAACCCTTGGCGTGCAAGCAGAAACTATATCAGGGCCACTACCGTCTTCTTTACAGCAGAAATGTGACCAGTGCGAGTTCTGCAGGATGAGTGGCAAATGCTGCCAAGCTTCCGCCGGGTGGCGCCAACGCGGAGAACACAGGCGCAGGCTGGGCGGGGCTGGGACAGAGGAACAGCGAGGGCCAGGAGAGATCGCGCAGGCTCACTATTCTCCTACTGCCTAAGTGGGCGGTCCGCATGGATGAGCTGCTTATCTATGAAATAACGCGAGAGTGCAAATCCCGCACCTACCCTCTCCCTCTCTATAGGCTAAATCCTGCCCTGGGCCCGCCCTTTGGGGCACAAGTCCCGCCTCCACAGAACCTGTTTCCGGTGTTGTAATGCGGCGGCGGTGGTTGGCTGGCTGGGCAGACAACATGGCGGCGTCCATCCTAGGCTCGCTGCTGCGGACCTTCCGGCAGGTCAGGCCTCTGCCTTTCTCGCCAGCCTACCTCTTCCCTGATTTCCGTGTCCTGTGGGTCCCTCGTAGCCCTGTCACCTGTAATGCGCACGGAGGACCGATCCCAAGGCTCCTATCTGCTTTCCGGTCCTGGCTAGGTTAGGAGAGCCCAGAGCAGCAGTCGAGGGCTTGGTATTCAGGTGTGGATCCGTCATGTGAAAGCTGCGAGAATGACTCCGGGTTATAAGGAGCCGAGTGTGAGTGGAGAAGAGAGGGGAGAGTCGGATGATTGAGATCTCAGAGACTCTGATTATGCAAAGAGACTGCAGGGAACTAACTGTCAGCCAGTGGTGGCTTGGAAGCAGGTGGTGACAATTTCGAATGGGGAGCAGGCCATTCCGCTAAAACAGAATTAGTTAAAGGAAGGGCTGAGAATTGGCTGTAGAGTTAAGGAGTGGGAGTGTTATGATGCGGATAGAAACTGGGACGAGCAGCAAAGGACGTTGGAGAAGTCTTGGATAGTTTTGCTGGGGAGGGTGTCAACCAGAGGGAGACCTGGGTGGACCTGGGTTGTTTTTTCTCTACTGTGACATTGCGTCATATCTGTATATTAGCGGGAAAGAGTCCCACGAGAGTGGGGGAACACTGGTATAAAGAATAGGGAAGAATCGCTGGAGATTTGCCTTTTTTTTTTTTTTAAAGCAGGCAAGAGGTGATATAGAGTCTGTGTATGAATTTTGATTTTAGGAATGTGCTTAAGTCATGAATAGCAGTTTCGTCCAGTAGAAGTGTAATGCAAACCACAAGGATAATTTAAATATTTTCTAATTTTTATATTGAGGTTAAAAAGGAGGTGCGGTTAATTTTGATATATATTTTTAGTCAGGTCTGTTCTTATCCTAACAAGTCAAAATTAGAATGACTTATGTGACATTTGCATTCTTCTGTTGGAAGCAGGTTTCAAAGTCTTGTGTATCTGACGCTTATATATATATATATACATACATATATATGTGTATATATATATATATATATCGCAGTTGGGATGCTAACTTTTGCAGTTGGACCAAAAACAAACTTTTAAGCGAGTTAATACCAAGAATTATGTCCCCACTTGTACTGCTTACAGTTCCAGTGCATATTAGCCATATCCATCGTTCATGGCCACTGTAATGGACAGAGGTGTCATATAACCAATGAGAGGGGTGTAGAGTGTAGTACAAACACTGCCGAGGGGGCACAGGTATGGTAGTGGGTGTTTGGAAATTCTCTCCAGATTGCTTCTAATTTTATAACTAAGGACACTGAAGTCATCAGAACCTGAGGGTGTGGGAGAAGGTAACAGTGACTTAAGAAAGAAGAATACTCCTGCAAAGTGTCCCCGGATTTCCACCAGAGTTGTAGTGTGCATGAGGTATGCACATGCACACACAAATAAATGCCATAAGTTACTTCCTAAAAATATTAAGTCTTCCCCCCGTGAGATGGCTCAGTGGGTAAAATGCTTGCCACCAAGCCTGTGCAGTTCAATCTAAGGCCCCATTTGTGGAGGGGTAACTGACTCACAGAAGCGTTGTCCTCGTCCACCCTCCACACATGCCCATCCATACACAAGCACACATGTGCACTCATACATGCCAAATAGAATTTAACTGCTCAAAGTCACTTAACGAGTGACTGAAAGTTTGTGGGATTGCAAAACCACTTGCAGCACCCATAATCCTTGTCTCTCTTTTTTAGGCAGTTCCTCCATCAGCGTCAGGTCAAGTTCGAGGTTACTATGTAGACTGGAGAATGTTGCGTGATTTGAAGAGACGGAAAATGGCTTATGAATATGCAGATGAGAGGCTTCGGATCAATTCGCTCAGAAAGAATACCATTTTGCCAAAGGACCTTCAGGTTAGCCAGCTGAGCCCCTTTCTTTCACAAAAGCATTTATAACTATCCTCATACTCGTCTCTATGCTGTTTTACTGCAGCTTCTTAATGTAATTTCTGGAGAATAAGATCAAATATTCACGTCTACATAAATAGCCTTAAAACTGACTTTGGTAAGCTTAGGATAAAGGACAACTCTTCAGTCTTTCCTGGTTCTTCAGCCATGTCATTATACAATCCCTAGGAAGTACTAGTGAGTGGTGACCACATAAAACCTCCAACATCTCCCACTGTCATCCTAGTCTTGGAACCCTCATGGAGGTATTGCTGATGCATGGGCTGTGTGCCAAACACATGACCTGTGATCCAACTCAGGCTGTGCCCTCCTGAACCCTCCCCGCGCCCCTGCCCCCATGGTTAGGTGTTCTTTCATTCACCCTTCCTTTCTTGCCATGTACATCCGGTTAAATAAGAGGGTGTTGAGCCTATTTGGGCTTCCTGAGGCACAAGGTTTTCCATTTAAGTGGTAACAGAATACCTGTACAGAAGAGGCTCTCAGGAAATTTAAATTATACTCAAGGCTGCTTACCTCACTCGACAGGGTTTCTGTATAGCTCTGGCTGTCCTGGAACTTGAAACTTGATCTGCATATCTCAAAATCAAAGCTCCCTCTGCCCCTCCCCCCCCCACCCGCCCCTTCCCGAGTGCTAGGATTAAAGGTGTGCATCACCACTATTTGGCTGCTGTATCTTTTAAATTTTGCCTGGTTTTAAGCAAATGAGCAGAAAACTGAGTTCCCAGGACCTCTCTCTTGTGGCTTTTACCACAATGTGGTATTACACTTCTTCTACTTAATAGGAGAAGACAGCCTCGGGCAATCAGCTCAAGACAATGTTGATCATGGAAGCAGAGAGTAGAATGGTGGCTGCCAGGACCATCTGTAGGGGTCAAGCCCAATTGGTCAAACAGGCACATGCTTGGGGCTATAAGGTGATGAAATACTATGCTAAAATCTATAGTAGTCAGTGAAATTTGCTAAGAGTAGAAAGATAATGGACCAGTATTTAATTAAATATATACAAACTTTAATTGTCAGTCAAGCCACAGGGTAAATGAGTAAGTTATTTATGGAGAATATTCCCCCCCATACACACCAGGAGAAATGCCTCTAGTATTAGTACCAGCAGTAGCCATGAAGATAACGAGCTATTTAACTATCAGGGCTGTCTGAGGCTTACAAGTTAAGTTTATGTCCAGTTCCAGAAGGCTTTCCCAGAATGCTCTTTTGTGCTTTCTTTTCTGCTGTCATTTTCCTGTTCCAATGTCAGTTTTTGAGGACAAGGAAGGACATGCATAGATAAGTCTGTACATTTCTTCTAGAATACTTATTATTTGCTCATTGACCTCATTGTGTTTTATGCAATTCCCCACATATTTCTTTTTTTTTTTTTTGGTTTTTCGAGACAGGGTTTCTCTATATAGCCCTGGCTGTCCTGGAACTCACTTTGTAGACCAGGCTGGCCTCGAACTCAGAAATCCGCCTGCCTCTGCCTCCCAAGTGCTGGGATTAAAGGCGTGCGCCACCACGCCCGGCTCCCCACATATTTCTAATATCAACAAATGCATAAGCTTTTAGACATCAGTAGATTTGCACATGCAGTCATTTATTTAATGGTTTTTTTTAAGTATTGCAATTTTTGTCCTTTTAAATACTATTGTACTTTTCTGTGTGTCTCCCACATTCTATCAAGGATCAGTGGTGTGCTAACACATCTGATAAGTGTTTACTGACAACCTGAGCCAAATCTGCCATACTTTCTCCCCTTGACCACTTCCCAGCTTCATAGCCATTACCTGGACAAGATTCATGGCCCTTGTCTGGCTACCTTCCTTTATCTCTGCAGTAGTCAGAATCTTCATCATAAGGCTTTGAAGATCCTGGTGATGAACTTTTTACTAGTCTCAAGCCATGGTCTTTCCTAAGTATCATCAGCTCAGATGCTTAAAGCTTTTGTCCTTCAAAAATTATGTGTCTCTGCATGGGGCAATAAATGCATTCACAGATTTTCTCTAAATGACCTAAACATGGATGCATGGAGCAGCACTATTCACAATAACTCAAAAGAGAACCTACTCAGTGATAGGTTATCTCTGCTGGCAAAATGAGCCAAATTCAAGCAATATTAAAGTCTATGGCAGAAAGGGGAGGTGGGAGGAGAAAGATAGATAAACAAGAATGAGAGACGAGAACTAAAATGTCAGGATTATATAGTGAAGAGCCTCCGGGGAAGAGGGAGTCCAGGCCCTGAGCTGGGAAGTTCAGGTGAGGATTGAAGGATGTGGTAGAGCCTGGAGGGTAGATCTGCTTTGGTATGTTAGTCACCTCAGCTGCTGGTCCCAGGTCTGAGCCCAACACTCAGATCTCTACCAGCTACAGAATACATAAAGGAATTCCAACATACTCAGTGAAACTAGCATCAAGGAGACTGCGGATATTAATGACACTTGGAACAGTGTAAGCAGCCTAACTAGCATATTATAGAATAAAGAAACCAAATGAATAAAGACAAAAAATATTATATGGACATATGGCATACAGTTTGCAACAGGATAAATGTGTACTTCAGGTTTTAGTGAACATATTAGCTGTTAGCCAGTGCCCTTAGAAGGGAGGCGGCATCAATCAGCCTTGGGTGCTGATGTTGTAAGTCAGTGATGGCTACACAGTGTATGCTGTTTATAAAAATAGACGGAACTTTGTTACTTTGATTTGTGGATTATGGTTATCTTAATGTTTAAAATCACATTGAGAAAACATCAAACATTTCTGTTTTGTTTCTATCGTATCTGCAGTTCTCTGGCTAAGATTCTAGCCCATTTTCCTTTCCTTTAGGCACTGAGTTATGATCTGTTATAATTTTCCCCTAGGAAATGGCTGGTGATGAAATTGCTGCCCTTCCACGGGATAGCTGTCCTGTTAGAATCAGAAACCGGTGTGTTATGACATCTCGCCCACGTGGTGTTAAGCGTCGCTGGAGGCTTAGTCGCATTGTCTTCCGCCACTTAGCTGACCATGGGCTACTTTCTGGAGTCCAGCGAGCAATATGGTAAAACCATTTCAGAACCTGCCCAGCTGGGAAGCCAATCCTGGCAGGAGACTTAAGACCAAACCCTAGGTCTTATAAGGGTCTAGTATGTTTAGTCTACTTAACCCTGAGTTAAATTACTTTTACACTTTAAATAATATGGCTATTTGTCATTGAATTGTCTTTCAACTTTAAAGCATAGTATAAGAGTGGAATAAACATATTTTCTGTGAAAGTATGGTCTTTCCTTCAAGTTTGATGTTTAGTAGCAAAATAATATATATTTTTGGAGTGACTTCATAAAATACTTCTAGATGTCAGATCTAATTGACAGGTTGCTTTTCTATGTTGTATTCCTGGACTAGTTTCCCTGGTCTGCAGTTACAGTCACTTTTTGGATAACAATAGACAGATTTAAACAGGATATTCTAAATTATATTTACGGTCAACTTTATGTGACAGTGAATAAAAGAACTGCTAAATAGTTGTTTCATCTTTTAAATTTTTTCATTACTGCGTATGGGTGTTTTCATGCATGCAAACCTATGTTCCATGTGGGTGCCTGGTGCTGGAGGCCAGAGGAAGGCCCTGGGTCCCAATTACAAACAGCTGTGAGCTACCACATTTAAACCTTAACCTGTTACCTGGAGACTTCGATATTTCAGTGCTGATGGGTGCACGGGATCTGTTTTCATTAAGGATTGTAGGATTTTCTAACTCTATCTTTGCTGCATCCCTTGGGTTTTTGTTTTGTTTTGTTTTGTTTTAAATAACTTTCCATATCAACAGTTACTAAAACATGTTTCTTTGACATAAATGTGTAATTTTCAGAGTAAACAAGTTGCTACACTACTAAAAATGAAAACCAATCATTGTTCATTCCTGTGAACTTTGAAATTTTTATATTTGGTGCGTTAGCCCACTCTGCCCATTCTTACCCATGATCATTGTCCTATTGCCAGTGGAAGTCCCTTGACATCTCTATCCTGTAAGTAAGGTTATTCACTATGTTCTTGATTACTGCTATAACAGCCAGTATAGTTCCTGATTAAGACACCTGTCTTTAGGGCTCTTTTAGTAGGAAATGTTTAGAGACCACAAGATACACTAAGGTTAACTCATAGCCATTAAGTTGTCATTGCCTTGCTAGGAATTTTCATTTTGTTTCAAGATTTATTTTTAATTATGTGTATATGTATGTGTGGGGCAGGGGGTGAGGTGCTTTGGGGAACAGAGGTGTCAGATACCAGAGCTGGACTTAGTCTTGTGAGCCACATGGGATGGGTGTTTGGAACAGAACTGGGGTTCCCTTTGAGAGTGGTATACATCCCTTCAGCCCTAGAAATGTGTTTTTATTATAAGTAAAACATAGTGGTACCTTTACATTAATTCTGTATTTATCCCGAGCTTTTGTCCCCACTGGCAAGAACACGCTCAGGACAACCGGAATCTTCTGCGGCAAAAGCTTTATTGCTTACTTCTTCAGGAGCAAGAGGAGAAGAGGGGCGAATGGCAAAACCCCGTCCCTTTTATGGAGGATTGTCCTCCACCTCGGATGTGTCGCTCCCTGATTGGCTGCAGCCCATCTACCGAGTTGTCATCACGGGGAAGGCAGAGCACACGGAGTGGAAAACTACCCCGGCACATGCGCAGATTATTTGTTTACTACTTAGAACACAGGGTGTCAGCGCCATCTTGTAATGGCGAATGTGAGGGCGGCTCCTCACATATATTTGTGTATCTTACATAAAAATCTTAAATCTTGGGGGCTGGAGGGATGGCTCAGCAGAGAGCAAGTGCTGTTCTTCCAGAGGATCAGAGTTCAGTTCCTAGCACCCATGAGGACAGCTCATAACCAATTGTAATTCAACTCCCTGGGAAGTCCACAAACCTCTGGCAGCCTCCAGCAACCACAATGGCGTATTAACTCAAGATTAAAAAACAAAACAAAACAAAACAAAACAAAAAAAAAAACTTTTAAAAAAGCAATTGAGCCGGGCAGTGGTGGCGCACGCCTTTAATCCCAGCACTCGGGAGGCAGAGGCAAGCGGATTTCTGAGTTCGAGGCCAGCCTGGTCTACAAAGTGAGTTCCAGGACAGCCAGGGCTATACAGAGGAACCCTGTCTCGGAAAAAAACAAAAAACAAAACAACAAAAAAAGCAATTGTCAGCAACTTTACTTTTATCACAATCTATAAAAATTGCAATATACTCATTGTTGCAAAAAATTATAATTCATCTAATAGACAAATTCTAAAGTTACCTGAAAATAACTTGTACTAAATTCAATATGCAAACAAAGCAACTATTGCTTAGTTGTCTTTCTAAAATGCATATTGAAATGTAATGCCCAGTTAGTTCCTGGTATTAAGTGGGGTCATAGCTTCACCTTCATGAATGAGCTTAATACACTGGGAGCTCCTGGAAGACGTTCATTGCTTGCATCCTCTGCCAAAGCCCTTATTAACCACCAGATAGGCCCTCTGATCGGGCTTTTCTTTTTTTCAATTTCAGTGCTTTTTCAATTGTTAAAATTTCAGTGGTTCTAAGGTCCTAATTGTCTATTTCTGCCATGATGTACCACAGTCTAGTCCCGTTAATGTTTGTTCTTAACTGTTTGTCATTCCCAGGTTTTTATGTTCTATGCATCTACTTTTCCTAACCTAAGCATGAAATTTAATAGATATGTTTTTACATAAAAACCAGTGGAGTTTTCCCAACTTACAATAGGGTTGCTATGGCTTCTCAGGACTTGGTAGAAGAGTGAGCATATTTCTGTTGTATTTCCCTCCCTTTAGGTTTCATAACCCAATGGGTTACTTTACTGGAATGCTGAGGAAATTACCAGTGGCTACACCATTGAAAAAAATGTCATTGCCCCCAACTCCTTTTTTTTTTCTTCTATGAACAATTTATAGCTACTGGAAACCTCTTAGTAGGTCATCAGTTTGTGCTTATGTGTATTTTTTTTGCCATGTATTTTCCTTTTTAAATCAAGACTTCTTCCCCATTTCTAGGTCATAATGGAATTCCATCTCTTTATACAATGAGATCTTAGATGCTGTAAATGTTGAACATATGGCTGTTTTATTTTACTGATATCATTAATGCTTCATCTCCCCCTACAAATACCACGCTAAATCTCCTAGTATACAATAATTTAATGTGTTTACCAGTCTGTTTATTTCACAGCTCAATATACTTCCAGCTACCCTTTCTATACATTAATTTTAAGTTCTGACTTTCACCTAATTCTTAATGGTATTTGTTGTGACCTACTGGCTTTTTTTCTAGGCATCTAGTTGCTTTCTTTTTGATGGTGAGCCTATCATTTAACAGCTGAGCCATTGCTCCAGCCCTTACTGCTTTCTGAAACTTACAAAGCAGTGACAAAGCTTAACTTTGAATACACTCAAAACAAATCGCAGAACTCATCTTTTAAGTAAAACTCCAACTTTATTGAACAAAGGGCGTTTTCAAGTTTTCACATCATGGTTATTTTTAAGCCATCTGAACCATGATAGTTCTTATCAACACAAGATGTTTGTCTATCTTTGTCATTTGTATTTTGTTTAACTTTATATTCGTAAGTACACTTAAATCAATTAGTGGTATATGGTAACACATGGTAATAATGGAACAGCTCTGTAGTAACTTTGTACAAATATGAATTTTATGCAAAATTTGCTTTATTGTTTATATTACTGGGACCTAATGTCAGTTACAAACACTTCTGTATTCTATCTCCCAGCCAAAACCAACATCTGTGACGTAACATTTTCATTATGCAAGACTTCCTTTTTACATTTTTCAGTAAGAATGCCATATAGCCTTTTCTGAAACAAAATGTCTGGGGTGCTAATGAAGGAAATAGTTTAATTTAAATCAAATCCTCCAGTAAGAAATGGAGAATCTGCTATCTTTACTTAAAAGGCTGTGTAAATATTTATCTATCAAAACTACATACCCACATGAACAAATATGTGCAGTTCAACAACATCCCCTTACTGGAACATGAGCATTCCACATCACAGTTCCCATAAGGACTTTTAAAAGCCTCAAAATTCTGTGTCTTCTCTGGCTTGCTTCTCTCTGGATTCCACCCACGCTTTATTAATGGTGCGCTTCATATCATCGTCTCCGTCTTCATAAATTTTCTTTAGAACATTCATTAATCCCTCACTAGGGTCTGCCTCTGTGTCGTAGGAAGGCTTTCTGTGAAAAAGAAAACACGCTACAATGGAAAAACTGAAGCATGGAAAGACATTCTTGTAAGTGGTAGGAAGTTGAGCAGAGAGAAGGGATGCTAGAGTATACAACCCAAATAGCATGCCCAGACACATCCTGATAAAACTACCCACTCACTGAGCATGGCACACAAAGGAGGGTCTGCCAAACAGCAAGGACTAGCATGGCAGTGAGGTTTCCAGAGAAAATGATCAATTTGAGTAGTTAAGTTTTCCAGATTGTTAATTTTTTTAAAAGTACTTTTCTTCATATTTAAAAATCTACAAACCCCTGCAAGTTATGGTACGGATACATAATGAAAGGAGAACATTTTAGTTAGAAAAAAATTAAATTACTAAACTTTAGATTCCTGGATCTGGGTCTAGTGCTAAGGTCTTTAATTAATGTGGTAACAAATTTTTTGAAATAGGTCTTATTATTTAAACTCAGGCTTAATTCAAGTCCCAAGTCATCAAAAGTGCAGAACTCTGGCCTATTAATTGTATGTGGCTACCAAGAGAGCAATGACAAAAATGAGTGGCTCACTCAGTGCAGGACACTCCCAACTGTAGGAGAAGACTTAAAACTGATCCACAATGGAAGTCATCTGGTAAGATTCTTAAAACAGCCATTAAGGATAAGAACAAGCCTGGATGTGGTAGTAAATGCATGCCTCATTCGTTGGGAGATAAAAAGTTTTGAGGATTTTCCCAAAAAAAAAGTATCATATAAAACCAATGAGAGTAAAACGGAACTACTTAGGAAACATCTAATGAGTCAGTGATTTGGGTAGGTGAGATCTTGTAGAAGTCCTAGAGCAGAACTATTTGAGAACAGGCCACAGTATCTACAGATGTACCAATATGTCTAGGAATAAAAGCAATGCCAAAGAACAAGGGATACTGTCTTAAACTGGCCCCTGCCCTCCCCTAACAGGCTCTGACAGGCTGAGCACAGTAGCCAGCCTATAATCCCAGCAGCACTCAACAGGCAGAAGCAGGTGGATCCTCATGAATTCAAAGCCACTTTGGCAAGTTCTAGGACAGCCAGAACTACCTAAGAAGGGAGGGCGGGGGGCTGTCTCCAAGAGGTGAGGTTGGCTCAAGACCTCAGAAAAGAAACTTGTACAGCTCTTATCCATAAAGTAAAACCATAACTGAAGCTAAAAATAGTAAAACATTAAACTCACTCTTTCTCTTTGCATTCCTTTTCCACCTGTGTTAAGTAGTCCCATCTTGTGTTTTCTGCTTTCTTTCTACATAGAATAATTACTGTATCAGTCTTGACCTAGAAGAAAAGACAAGATACAATTTGTAACAGAAATAAGCACAAATATTTAGAAAAGAGTAATTTACCCAAGTAAGTGCCTAATATATTAATACTAAGTGCTAGTAATCCTTTATGGATTGGCCAGAATAAAACAAGCAAAACCTGAATGAATACCTTCGATGCTAAAACCATCAAGACCTAAAGATAGGGTTCAGGATAGGGCTCAGTTGATAGAGTGCTCGCTCAGGAGTCATAAGGCCTGGGGTGACTCCTACTATCACATAAGACAGGCACCTTGGCATACACCTGTAATCCCTGCACTTGAGATAGAGGTATAATTATCAAGAGTTCAAGGTTGTCATCTTTAGCTACTTAGAGTGAGGGAATACCGCCTGGGCTACCTGAGACCCTATTTCAAAAGGCCCCTGGGCTGAACCTACCTTAGTTTAGTAGGTAAAGCAAACTTGCATGTGTTTTGGTTGGTTTTGTTTTTGTCAACCTAATACAAGCTAGAGTACCTGGGAAGAGAACCTCAACTGAGAAAGTACCCACTCATCAGACTGCCTGTGGGAAGGAAGATCAGTGAGGCATTTTCTGGATGCATGATTGACAGGGAGGCGCAGCCCACTGGGGGTAGCATAATTCTCTGGCAGTTGGCCTTGGGAGACATAACAACAGATCCTGAAGAAATCCAAAACACCATCAGATCCTTCTACAAAAGGCTATACTCAACAAAACTGGAGAACCTGGATGAAATGGACAAGTTTCTAGACAGATACCAGGTACCAAAGTTAAATCAAGATCAGGTTAATGATCTAAACAGTCCTATATCCCCTAAAGAAATAGAAGCAGTCATTAATAGTCTCCCAACCAAAAAAAGCCCAGGACCAGATGGGTTTAGTGCTGAGTTCTAACAGACCTTCAAAGATGATCTAATTTCAGTTCTTCACAAGCTATTCCACAAAATAGAAGCAGAAGGTACTCTACCCAATTCATTCTATGAAGCCACAAGTACTCTGATACCTAAACCACAAAAAGACCCAACAAAGATAGAGAACTTCAGACCAATTTCCCTTATGAATATCGATGCAAAAATCCTCAATAAAATTCTCGCTAACCGAATCCAAGAACACATCAAAACAATCATCCATCCTGACCAAGTAGGTTTCATCCCAGGGATGCAGGGATGGTTCAATATACGAAAATCCATCAAAGTAATCCAGTACATAAACAAACTCAAAGACAAAAACCACATGATCATCTCCTTAGATGCGGAGAAAGCATTTGACAAAATCCAACACCCATTCATGATAAAAGTCTTGGAAAGATCAGGAATTCAAGGCCCATACCTAAACATGATAAAAGCAATCTACAGCAAACCAGTAGCCAACATCAAAGTAAATGGTGAGAAGCTGGAAGCAATCCCACTAAAATCAGGGACTAGACAAGGCTGCCCACTCTCTCCCTACCTATTCAACATTGTACTTGAAGTCCTAGCCAGAGCAATTCGACAACAAAAGGAGATCAAGGGGATACAAATTGGAAAGGAAGAAGTCAAAATATCACTTTTTGCAGATGATATGATAGTATATATAAGTGACCCTAAAAATTCCACCAGGGAACTCCTAAGCCTGATAAACAGCTTCAATGAAGTAGCTGGATATAAAATTAACTCAAACAAGTCAATGGCCTTTCTGTACACAAGGATAAACAGGCTGAGAAAGAAATTAGGGGAACAACACCCTTCTCAATAGTCACAAATATTATAAAATACCTCCGTGTGACTCTAACTAAGGAAGTGAAAGATCTGTATGATAAGAACTTCAAGACTCTGAAGAAAGAAATTAAAGAAGATCTCAGAAGATGGAAAGATCTCCCATGCTCATGGATGGGCAGGATCAATATAGTAAAAATGGCTATCTTGCCAAAAGCAATCTACAGATTCAATGCAATCCCCATCAAAATTCCAACTCAATTCTTCAACGAATTAGAAAGGGCAATCAGCAGATTCATCTGGAATAACAAAAAACCTAGGATAGCAAAAACTCTTCTCAAAGATGAAAGAACCTCTGGTGGAATCACCATGCCTGACCTAAAGCTGTACTACAGAGCAATTGTGATAAAAACTGCATGGTACTGGTATAGCGACAGACAAGTAGACCAATGGAATAGAATTGAAGACCCTGAGATGAACCCACACACCTATGGTCACTTGATCTTTGACAAAGGAGCTAAAACCATCCTGTGGAAAAAAGACAGCATTTTCAACAAATGGTGCTGGCACAACTGGTGGTTATCATGTAGAAGAATGTGAATTGATCCATTCCTATTTCCTTGTACTAAGGTCAAATCTAAGTGGATCAAGGAACTCCACATAAAACCAGAGACACTGAAACTTATAGAAGAGAAAGTAGGGAAAAGCCTCGAAGATATGGGTACAGGGGAAAAATTCCTGAATAGAACAGCAATGACTTGTGCTGTAAGATCGAGAATCGACAAATGGGACCTCATAAAGTTGCAAAGCTTCTGCAAGGCAAATGACACCATCAATAAGACAAAAAGACCACCAACAGATTGGGAAAGGATCTTTACCTATCCTAAATCAGATAGGGGACTAATATCCAATATATATAAAGAACTCAAGAAGGTGGACTCCAGAAAATCTAATAACCTCATTAAAAAATGGGGCTCAGAGCTAAACAAAGAATTCTCACCTGAGGAATACTGAATGGCTGAGAAGCACCTGAAAAAATGTTCAACATCCTTAATCATCAGGGAAATGCAAATCAAAACAACCCTGAGATTCCACCTCACACCAGTCAGAATGGCTAAAATCAAAAATTCAGGTGACAGCAGATGCTGGCGAGGATGTGGAGAAAGAGGAACACTCCTCCATTGTTGGTGGGATTGCAAGCTTGTACAACCACTCTGGAAATCAGTCTGGCGGTTCCTCAGAAAATTGGACATAGTACTACTGGAGGATTCCGCAATACCTCTCCTGGGCATATATCCAGAAGATGTTCCAACCGAGAAGGACACATGCTCCACTATGTTCATAGCAGCCTTATTTATAATAGCCAGAAGCTGGAAAGAACCCAGATGCCCCTCAACAGAGGAATGGATACAGAAAATGTGGTACATTTACACAATGGAGTACTACTCAGCTATTAAAAAGAATGAATTTATGAAATTCCTAGGCAAATGGATGGACCTGGAGGGCATCATCCTGAGTGAGGTAACCCAATCACAAAGGAACTCACACAATATTACTTAGTGATAAGTGGATATTAGCCCAGAAACTTAGGATACCCAAGATATAAGATACAATTTGCTAAACGCATGAAACTCAAGAAGAAAGAAGACCAAACTGTGGACACTTTGCCCCTTCTTAGAATTGGGAACAAAACACCCATGGAAGGAGTTACAGAGACAAAATTTGGAGCTGTTACGAAAGGATGGACCATCTAGAGACTGCCATATCCGGGGAGCCATCCCATAATCAGCTTCCAAATGCTGACACCATTGCATACACTAGCAAGATTTTGCTGAAAGGACCCTGATATAGCTGTCTTTTGTGAGACTATGCCGGGGCCTAGCAAACACAGAAGTGGATGCTCACAGTCAGCTAGTGGATGGATCACAGGGCCCCCAATGGAGGAGCTAGAGAAAATACCCAAGGAGCTAAAGGGATCTGCAACCCTATAGGTGGAACAGCAATATGAACTAACCAGTACCCCTCCCTGGAGCTCATGTCTCTAGCTGCATATGAATCAGAAAATGGCCTAGTTGGCCATCAGTGGAAAGTGAGGCCCAGTGGTTGTGCAACCTTTATATGCCTCAGTACAGGGGAACGACTGGGCCGAGAAGTGGGAGTGGGTGGGGGATTTTGGGGATAGCACTGGAAATGTAAATGAAATAAATACCCAATTAAAAAAAGAAAAGCCGGGCGTGGTGGCGCACGCCTTTAATCCCAGCACTCGGGAGGCAGAGGCAGGAGGATTTCTGAGTTCGAGGCCAGCCTGGTCTACAAAGTGAGTTCCAGGACAGCCAGGGCTACACAGAGAAACCCTGTCTCAAAAAAAACCAAAAAAAAAAAAAAAAAAAAAAAGAAAAAAGGGCCGGGCGTAGTGGCGCTCGCCTTTAGTCCCAGCACTCGGGAGGCAAAGGCAGGTGGATTTCTGAGTTCGAGGCCTGCCTGGTCTACAGAGTGAGTTCCAGGACAGCCAGGGCTATACAGAGAAACCCTGTCTCGAAAAACCAAAAAAAAAGAAAGAAAAATGAAAAAAGAAAAAAAGAAAAAAGAAAGGAGGCTAAGCAAGCCAAAGAATAAGCCACTATGGTTCCTCCATGGCCTTTCCTTAATTTTAAAACAACTTTCTTAGAATAATTTTTCCTACAAATGAATTGGCAAACTTTCTTCAAGGGGCCAAACATGAAATTATTAATTTTACATTTCATGGCTATATGATCTACTCTGCCACTGCAGTGCAGAAGTAGACACCAAAGGTACTCAAGAACACCTGTTCTAGTAACACAGTACTTACAGATCAGGCAGTGGACTAGACTCTACTGGTCCCAGACACAGCAGAGAATTTAGTTCATCTCCAGCCTAAATCAGCTCGATTCAATTTAATGAGGCTTTCACAACACTTTGAACAAAGAAAAACAACTTACTTTTTTTGAACTGCTTTCCACAGAGATAGGTTTCAAAAGATTGTTCACAATCATGGAGTAATTCTTGCCATTGAGGTTTTTTACCAGAAGATCAAATGACCTATAACATAATAGTGAATGCATTATCTTTCTGGCTCCACGATGACAGGCACTCTATGCTCCTCAGACAGGTAACTGGTTTCAGTCTGGTGCAGTGGTTCTCAACCTTCCTAACGTGCTTCCACCCTTTAATACAACGCAGCATGCTACAGTGACCACCGGACCACAACAGCATGTTGTTGCTACTTCATAAATGTAATTTGCTACTGTTATGAATGATAAGTGACCCCTGTGAAAGGATCGTCTGACCACTAGAGCGATTGACCCAAAGGTTGAGAACTGCTGGTTTAGTGTGTATATTTGGTTGCCACACTTCTTTATAGTTAACTGTAAATTTAAACAGAATCTCAGAAGCCATACAGAAGATTCCCATGAATAAAGCAATGATCACTGGACTCGAGCGAGCAGAACTCACCTCTCTGTGAAGTGCACCTGCACGTTCTCAGTGGGCACCTGATGAACTCCAGTTAAGGTAATGTAGATCTTCACAAACTTATCTGACTGATCCCATCCTAGCAAAACAAGAAGTGGAACAGGAATGTCTGAAACTGCCTATAGAAAAGCAAGAGGACAGAGCTTATCATAAAACCTAGTTATAGGAGCTGAAAGTTGGTTCAGCAGTGGCTGTTCTCCCAAAGAAAGAGTTCAAGTCCAGCACATAATTAATAAGCATCTGTAACTCTAGTCCCAGGACAGCAGACATCCTCTTCTGGACTCTGAGGCATACACGTGGTACTCAAACATACATGCAAACAAAACACCAGCCCATACACATAAATAAAATTTAAAAATAAAATCCAGAAAATGAAAATCCAGTAACAAGAGACATGGAAAAGAATTAAAGGTTAAAAATTCTCAAGATGGGGAGCTGGAGTGATAGCTCAGAGATTAAGACCATTCGCTGTTCTTCTAGGACCCTGGTTCAATGCCTAGCACCTGGCTTTCAACTGTGTATAACTCCAGTTTCAGGGGATCTGACACCCTCTCTCGTATACACATACATACATACATACATACATACAAACATGCAAAACACCAATGCGCATAAAAAATAAAAAGGAATCATTAAAAAAAAAATTTCTCAAGATGAAGAAGCTATGGTCTCAAAACAGTACTACTGTTGAAGCTAGGCATCCAGCAAGTGGGAGAATGCAAAGTCAGATTCAGTTTCTATGTGCACAGCCCATGATCTTTTTATTCATTAGAATAAAAACAATTATTAAATGTAACTTTTCTTTCTTCAGAATAATGATCTTCCCTAATAGGGCCTGAACCCTTAGCCTTGTGAATACCAGGCAAGGCCCTGTACCACTGAGTTTCACTCCAGCACTAATCTTCCTCTTCTATTTTGAGAAAGAGCCTGAACTGCCAAAGCTGCCCTCAAACCTGCAATCCTCCTAGCCAGCTAAGATTGCAGGTATGTCCCACTATGCCCAGCAAATACATGACGATTACCTTATTTACCTGTTTTGTTAAATAGTTTTGTCCTTCATCTAAAACATGACAGACCATGCTATGGTAGCTCACATTTACACACTTGTGAAGTGGAAGCAGAAGAACCAGGAGTTCAAAGTCATTATCACAGTGAGCTTAAGGCCAGCCGGGGCTACATAGTCATACCCTGTCTCTGTGAAAAGCGGAATACATTAACACTGGAATCCAATAGTCATTTCCACTTCTCTAAGTATTGCCTCCCCTGCCCGCCAAACAACCTCAGCTCTTACAGGACCAAGTAGAATATAAATTTAAGATTCCAATTCCTAAGCACAGCATGGTGGTACACAACTAGGCTCCCAGCTACTTGGGATCTCTTGAGCCCAAGTTGACTTCTGAAAACAGTCTGGACAATACACAAAGATACCTAGCCTCAAAGTCCAACTGTCTGGAGCACACAAGGCCGCGGCGTCTCAGAGTTGAAGGCCAGAATGGACTACAGGTTAACTGTCTCACACACAAAAAGCAAAGCCCAAATAGCTAGATAAAAGATCTTAATCCTTCACCAGAGATCTGTTCATTTGGCCTCAATACAGTGAGGCCATTTTGGTATATACTGTTACACTATATAATAGCATCTAATCCACACCACATGTCAACATTAAAAAAAAAGAAACCCACAAACTTCACACAAAAAAAGTGTATGTAACATGAATATATTATGGAGTAGTCATTTCTGCTTGTCAGAACACTAGATATAATGGAATGGGTCATACCATAATTACTGATTTTCACGGTGTATCCTGTTGTAAGAGGAGCAACCACAGCAGCTGGCTTTTCATTATCAAGTTCTGGTTTCTTCTGCGACTTCTGTTGCATCTTGTTCTTGAGTTCCGTCTCAATCTTGGACTTTTCACTTGTAAGAGTATCACGTAGTCTTTTCCTAGTGGACTTTTCCAGCAATACTTTGACCTCTTCCAGGTCTTTCTGCAACTGTTAAAAGTAGAGGTAAATTAAGATAAATAAGGCCCACTGCCCAATTCAAATTACTGAACTAAAAATCAAGTTCATTTTAAATTTTTAAGAGTTGCAAACTGTTATTCTTATTCACTGAACTGTAAGTAACTCTCACTTACTTTTTGTTAAAAGAAAGCAATCTTAATCCATAGTAATTAAGTCTGTATTTTGCCATTTGGTAGGCTGTTAGCTGCCTTTGTTTTAGAATACTGAAAAGGAATCTTGGGAGATTTAAAAGTTAACACCAAGTCTACTTCAAATACTAGAAAAATGTAACTATTACAGTAAAAGAGATGAGAATACATCTGACTGGAGGCACTACAGAAACTTTACTGAGGTAACGAAGGCTATACTTTCAGTTCTCATCAATTTTCTTAACTCAGAATTTCAGTTGTTAGGACAAAAAATAAAAAATAAAAATAAAATAAGATAAAAGAGAGCCATCAAGATGGCTCAGTGGGTAAAGCTGCTTGCCACCAAGGTTGATGGCCTGAGTTCAATTTCAGGACCCAGGTGAGAGGAGAATCAAAACTCGCAAGCCCACCTCATCTCCACATGTGCCGTGGTAAGTAAATGTAAAAACATTCTGCTTGTAAGCAAAAGTCTTGGTTAGTGGTTGGTCTGAGAGCACAGAAAGGAAAACTCAATATCCAATCATCTCAGGTGAACACACGCTTGGAAACTAGTCTTTGCAAATCCAGTTTTCTCGTCATGCCAATATATCAGGTAGTCCTCTGCCTTTTAGAGACAGACGTGTAATATGGAATGGCACTGGAGACAATGCTAGAAAGTCAATGGGCTGGTGCTGGAGACACTGTTGAGTGCTTTTAAAAGCCCATACCGAAGGACAGCTTAGTTCCCAGCACTCACATCAGGCAGCTCACAAGTCTTTGTAATTCTACCTCCCTCGGATCTGAGGATCTCTTCTGGCCTCCATAGGCACTTATACATGTGGAATGTATAGGCAGACACACACAAAAAAAATCAATCAGCTTAAATATTTCCTCAATCATCCTCTGACCTAATGGTGAGTAAATGCTTAAAATTTTCTGCCTTAAAACCATAAAAACAACAACCTTACTTTTATACCTTCATACAAAATGAAAGGTTTAATATTAAAAATCCTTAAATGTGAGATTTTGACTCCTAGCAATCAGAAGTTACACCCACCCAAAAAAATCTCAGCAAGAATGCCTAAACTTGAACTGAACAAAGATGACAATAGATATGCTAACGTGGACAAGGAAAGCCTAGGATGTCACTACTCTACACAAGAACAGGCACAGTACCAAACGGTCAGGCCTGATAGCTTACCTACTAGTAACATTACACAGACTATGTATGCAACAATGAAGAAAAAAAAAAGAGAGAAACTATGAAATTGAAAGAGTGCAAATGGCAGGGATTGGAGGAAGAGGGAAATGATTTATTATATTTGTATTTATTATAATTTCAAGAAATAAAAGAAATAATTTTAAAATATTTTAAATGCTAGATATTAGGTAGTAAAAAAATAGCTCAAATAGCTCATTACTCTGTGGCCATTATATTATGATTTCCTAACAGTTTATAAAAAGCACAACAGTGAAACTCCTGTCTACAATCCCAAGGAAACTTGATTCTAAGATCCAAAACTGCAAAACTGTCACTCATCTTTTGAATTTAGAATCAAGATATTTCATTCAAAGACCTTCAGTGGTTTCAAAGTTCATATGGATTATCAAGTACCACTGTTGGTGGAGGTGGGTTGGTGGGACTTTACCACAGCTTCTAAATATCAACATAATAAAAACTATTAAAGCAAAGCAAGCACTTATCCCTAGGACGGAGATTCACTTAACAAAAGGAGAAAGGAAAAGGCTTTGCTTTAAGCTGGAATGGGCATCTTTTTTCGAGCTGACTCATGGCAGAATTCCCAGGGCCTCCCAGTTTTCGCTCTAATGGACTCTTTAGTAAAATACCAACTGAAGTGACCTACAGGAGAACCATTGCTTGATTTTTGTATTCACAGCCCAGAAACCATTGACAGTGTAGGTTCTGACTGGGATTAGATAGAACAGTTTCTTGTCCACTTTTTCTTGCCTTCTTGGCATGCATTTGTTTTCTATACATAAACATTTATCTCCCTTTGAATCTGTTTCCCAGTTGTTAAATAGGGGCTCAGTCTGGCCTGGTGGCACATGCCTTTAGTTCTGCCACTCTGGAGGCAGGTGTATCTCAAAGACCAAGTGAGGGGTACTCAGTGAGACCTACTCCCACCCAACTGCTCAAAATGGAGGAACCCAACTTTCCTCCACAAAGACATGGAATTGGACACCAGGTACACACACAAATAGATGCACAGCCAATCCATGAGGCTGTGGATGTTATCATCCACATGTGAACAAAAACCACCCAATAAAATAACATATGTTAGTGAATGTGTGGAGAAATGGCACCTTTTGCGTAATTCTTGTGGAAACGGTAGCTTCCTAAGACTGCCTATTATTTGGCAATTACACATGCCCACAAAGCAAAACTTGTTTACAAGAAATCACAATCGGCAAGATGTTGAAACAGAAGAGTACGAATTCTACCTGTACAATGGGACAGCATTCAACCACCAAAAGGAATGCTATACTGATACCACGACTGAACTAGAAAAACATAAGACTCCAGCCTAACTAGATGGAGCACCTACAGTGGATTTCTATTTAAGGAAACGAAAATCGTCTGCAACTAGATAACACTAATGGTTATACGACAGAAAAAGTTGAATTACACATCTTAATATGATTGAATAAGGTGAATTTTAATCTCAGAAGAAAAACATGCCCCTATATGCATAGCTCCAAGTCTAAAGTCCCTTCTTTTGGAGACAATTAATGCTGCACAACTGTTAAACCACCCTCTCCACTCTCCCAGTGAGCACGTGGTGCCTGCCTATCTTGTCGCAAGATACCCAGATGTATACTTTAACTTCCTAATTTGTATGTGTTTAAAGCCCATGATTTTTAAGTGAGGGGGAAGTTTCCGAAAAGCAAATCTTAACAGATAGCCAATGTTTCTGTGACCACAATATGTCAATCATATAAAACCTGTATTGGCCAAAACCCGGCAATTCAATTACTCTTGCTATGGAAACCTCCGGGATCCAAAAAGTCAAGTCATTCACGTTCATTTTTTACAAATCTAAAAACACACGCCAGGCAACTTCCTAGTCGTACCTACTGCTCAATTCCCAGTAACTTTTTAAAAATTGCTTTTATACATAAAGACTGGGGTGTACCGGAACGGTAGAGAGCTTGCCTAGCATGTGTAAGGCCTGCAGGTCCGCCACTGGCACTGCTAAATAAAAAACTGAAACCATAAGCACTGTCCAGGGCGTTTAGAAATAATACAGAGAATGTATGTATAACCACCTATGAAATGAAAGCGGTGACCATGACTAGTCGTGCGGGCATGGGAATTCCTTCCCATGGCCCCCGGCCTGGAGCTCAGAGCTTTGCAATGAGCTTTAAGGAAGGTTTCTGATCCCTGGCCAGGAACCGGGAGCCGAGAAGACCTCGGGCAATGGAGAGAGGGGACCGCCACCCGCGAGCCTACCACGAACCGCGCCAAAAATTGGGATCCAGACACACCCCCGACCTTCCAGCCGCGGCCCGGACGCTCGGGCCCAGGCAGGCGGCGGCGTGGAGGCCGCGGGCCCGCGACAGGGGCAGAGCCGAGGACATCAGCCCGGGGAAAGCAGCCGCCACCCGGCGGCGCGAGCCGGTGGGTCCAGGCCGACCCCTACCTCTTCCAAAGCGGAAGCCATGCCGTGGCGCGTCAGACCCGAGGCCGGAGCTGCAGCGGTGCACCGAAGCAGACAGGAAAAGCCGAACACGCCACCCACGAGCGTCGCAGCGCCGGCAGCGAGCTCCACGGACCCGGCGCGACACGGCGGCCCGCCCTCCGCACGAGACGACTCTGGAACCTTCGCAAGGTTGCACCGGAGCCTCCCAAGGCCCCGCCCAGCTCCGCCCCTCCGAGCCTAGTCCCGCCCCCAGTCCGGTCGCCTAGCAACGCTCAATTCTCGCGAGTGATCGAATGCTCACGAAGCGTCCAGCCTCTTCCTTCCGCCCCAGCTACCGAGACGTCATTCCGCGCCGGCAGAACCGTGCTACGCAGTCGCAGCTCCCAACCGCGGCCAGACCTAGCCCCGGAACTAACCTTCAAAGGTTTGGAGACCCGATAGGAAGTGTCACGAGAAGGGCTGCTTCTGCCGGTGGGATGCGGGGTTGCCAGGCCGCCATCTTGTCTTCCGCAGCTCTGCGGTATCGGGAGAGAACAAAGGAGCGCCCCCAAAGAAGCACAACTACGATCAAAAAAGGACGGATTTGTTAAGGGAGGAAGGCTCCTGAGTAGAACAATGGCTTAAGTGGGCCTTGGGTTTCTGTAGGCGTCCTGCGTCTAGCATCGTTGACGTGGCGCCATCTCGTGGGACTGTAGGAAGGTTGCACGGGCTTCCTGACAAGCTCTGGGCACCGTGGTGGAAAGCGGCACGGTTTCAAGTGGCCGAACGCTCCATTCTCCCTTTATGAGCTCTTGATACGAAGTTTTCCACTGCCTTCGCTCTTTACTAGCGGTTCAATTATTTTGTATTTTCAGCAGGGTTTGGATTGAGTGAATTTCCACGTAAAATGTGGAGGATTTCTTAGGACTTTCGGTTGCAGCAGCCCGGATTAGTACCCCCCCCCAGCGAAAAACCGCTTTTCAAAATGATCTTAATTCTGACAGCATAGAGACGTCCATAACACCCAGTAAACCGAGACAGAAAACAAACAGTACCCATTGGGAGGTAGAGCAATCTGCTGTCAGCTTACAGATGCTTAGGGGAGTTCTTAGCATCAGCAAGTCAAGGAAAATGCTGCTATACTACACTTAATATTAATGTAATGTTTATCACTATAGTGATAAAAATAAAAACAATCCTTTTCTGGAGTGGACAATGACAGAAAGGTGCCACCCTTTGAAGTTTGAGTATTTGAATGAAAAGGTGGAATAAAAAGGAGGAGGACCTGGCTACTTTTAAAGTATGGAGAAGATTTTTTTTTTCTTTTTTTGTAGCTATAAGGAAGACAGGCAGAGGGAAGGGTCCAGGTCAAACATGACTGTTAGACTAAATACAACATAAGAGCAAGAGAGGTGTCTTGAACCTGTAAGAGTCCATGAATTGTCTAAGAATCATACTCTAGACTCAAACAGTATGTAAACGCACAGTGTTTTATTCTGCAGAAGTCCAGCGGTGCTGGAGTCTCCCATTACCAGAAATAAAGAGCCAACCAAGTGAGCTAGAAGGCCTGATTTAATGCATGTTAGGGGATTCCATTTATTCCCTAGGGGAATGACCTCTAACCCCATCTCTATTGACATTCCATTACTAGGGCATGGAGACTAAAAACTGTTGCTGAAGAAGTCTGGAAACTGGTGCTGGGTTGACCCATTGTCCTTGCCTCAGCCAGGTGGTGGGGCTGTTTCTGCGGACTGGCCTCACCTAGTCCCAAACTCAATTTAAAACCTGTCATGGAGTCAGCCTAACCTTCTCAGACCGACAGAGGCTGACTCAAACAAGAGATCTAAGTAGCAAAAATGGTTGAGTTGTATAGGGACTGGTTTTGGCACAAGACACCCCAAGTCCAAATTCTCAACACAAAGATTTATTTGCTCTAGTGGGACAAACAACAGATAGAGGCCTAGGAAGAAGCAGAAAGGAGCAAGGTAGAGAGTGAAGGGCTATTTGTCCTAGAGGACAAAGGACTGTCTCTGATTAAGAGAGGAGACCAGTGTTGGGAGAGAACAAAGAAGCACAATTACAATAAAAAAAGAACAGATTTGTTAAGGGAGGAACACTGGCTTTTAAGTGGGTATTGGGTTTCTGGAGACATCCTGCTTTTAGCACCTTTGACTTGGCACCATCTCCTGGGACTGTTAGAAAGGTATCAACTGGCCCTTAGGCAGTTTATAAAGGTCAAATGCCCTGTTAGGATGAGGTGTTTCATTTTAATTGGTCATGTTTATTAGGGTGGGAAAAGGGGGCTTTTTGTTGCTGGATTTAAATACTTTGATAGCTGGACCTTGATAGCCTCAGGCTTAGAGTCCCTTCAGGGATCAAACTGGAAGAAGGGAAACAGAAGCCCAGACTCCAGGAAAGGGAGAGGTTTAGGGTAGGGGGTTGGGTGAGGAGTGCTGGGAGGATTCACAGATACTGAGACCTAGATTTCTTAGAAACCTAACAGTATTGTTATTTGATTTGGGTATAGGTTACAGTGGTATGAGCTCTAAGTATAACATTTGTGTGGTTTGGTAGTTTATACCTAAAGGCCTATGAGGGAGCTTTTCAAGGTGACAAGTGTTACTATTGTGGAGATCCTACCAGAGATGACTGATGCAGTTTATAGGCAATTGAAAGTCTCTAGTTGGGCTGGTGAGATGGCTCAGTGGGTAAGAGCACCCGTCTGCTCTTCCGAAGGTCCAAAGTTCAAATCCCAGCAACCACATGGTGGCTCATAACCATCCACAACGAGATCTGGCGCCCTCTTCTGGAGTGTCTGAAGACAGCTACAGTGTACTTATATATAATAAATAAATCTTTAAAAAAACAAAACAAAACAAACAAACAAACAAAAAAAAAAACGAGTGAACTCCTAGGAGAGAATGAGAGAGTAAGTACACATTAGAAATTGGCTAAGCAAATCCAAAGCCTGTTAGGACAGGGAGACTGGATTGGGAGATCATAGGTAGACTGTGCCCCATGGTTTATCCACAAGAGGCTAGGAAGAACATGAGCTGAAGCTGGGCATGGAGGTGCACGCTTTTAACCCCAGCACTTGGGAGGCAGAGACAGGCAGATCTATAGGCCAGCCTGGTCTACAGAGTGAGTTTCAGGACAGCCAGCTGTCCTACACAGAGAAATCCTTTCTTGTATTACCCCCTCCCCCCCAAAAAAGAGAACATGAAGTGGTTGGAACTTAATTCTTATGCAAGGATCAGCCTGTCTTGTTTTCAAGACATTACAATGGGTAGAACTATGCCTACCTTGATTATTCAAGCTCTCTCCTACGTAAAGTTTAATTATGACTTCATGGCAATGCTTAGTGTTTGGTTGAACAACTAGGGAGTATAGGTGAAGCAAGTTCAATTATGAAAGACTACACAGCTGACTGATCCATTTCACCCACACCAGTCTCGCGCTGTCCTCACCCTGTCACTCTGCTGTTCTTTATGCCTTTTTTCCTGTTGGGAAAGTTTACTTACTTGGGAGTTGTAGATATTTTACTCATCTCTCCCCCATACAAGAAAGCCACCGTGGCTTCCACGAATGATGATGGGACTATGTTGGAGACTGGTACTAATGCTTTCATTAAATAAGAAATCTGTGTGTCCAAACACTAAAGGTCCTTGTCCCCAATTGGTTTTTGATTGCTCGATAAGGATACCAATGGACAATGGCTGGGCACAGGGTGGGGCCCTTAGAGCCACTGGCTACTTCCCCCATTGGGCCTTGGGTAGCAGTTACAGGATTAGAAGTACCTAGCCTTTGAGTAGCCAAGGCATTTAAAAAACAAGCTAGTGTGTGTGTGTGTGTGTGTTTCATTCATGGATCCAGAGAGTTCCTGGGCAGGTGGCTGGAAGCATGTTGCCACATGCTATGCCACAAAGCATAGCAAAAACTCATGACCACATGACTGTAATCGAATTGTGAGGCCAAATAAAAACTCTAATTTACAGGTTTTGTTTCATGTCCAGTTTCAAGGATTTACTAGCTTTTAGTTTTTAAACTCTCAGAATAGAGTTCTCTCATGTCTAAGATATCTCTCCAACCCCAACTTCTTTAGGAAGCATTTTTAATAGTTCAAGTCTCACATCTGAAGAGTGTCAACAAAACAAACCCAATTTGGCTTCTTTACCTGTCTACAAAGTCCCTATGTATACCTTATAGAAGTAAATCTTCTTAGGCATGCTGATTCACATCTACAATGTCAACCCTGAAACAGGATTGCTGTGCGCTTGAGGACAGCCTTGATTACTGTCTTGGTGTTCTATTGCTATGAAGAGACACCATGACCACAGCAACTCTTACAAAGGAAAACATTTAATTGGGGACTTCCTTATGTTCTCACAGGTTTAAGTCTATTGTCATCATGTCAGGGAGCATGGCAGCAGGCAGGCAAGCTTGGTTCTGGAGAATTCGCTGAGAGTTCTGAATCCAGGTCTTTGGGCAACTGGAAGAGCGAGCCACTGGGCCTGGATTGTGCTTTTGAAAGCCCACCCCCAGTGACACACTTCCTCCAACAAGGCCACACCTCCTAATAGTGCCACTCCTTGTGGACCAAGCATTCAAATCTTTGAGCCTATGGGGGTTATTCCTATTCAAATCACTATAGTTAGAATAAGAATTGTGTCTCAAAACAAAAGAAGATAAAACCTTTTACCCCATCCCTACTCTGAGTGGATGGATACACTAGATTTAGAAGTCAGGAAGACTGAACAAAACCCCCTTGTGTCCTGAGATAAAAATGCTAACAATAACACTACAACTTATACATATCAGATTGTTTCTCATACCCCATATAACTCAAACCTTGAGTCTCTGCACATAATTCCTTTTTTTTTTTTTTTTTTTTTTTTTGTATATACAAAGTAAGCAGTAGCCATCTAACGCAGGATGGGTCATATGTTTTTAAGGAATCTAGGTTTGGGATGCTGGAATGGCCTAGTCCAAATCTGACTAGTCAAAGGATGTGAAAATTTGATGGATGTGCATATAGAAGCTAGAAAGCATGCTTTTGGAGGGGAAAAAAAAGCATCAGATAAACATTACTTGGAACACAAAAGTTACTTTTGGAGCGAATTGCCTGGGTTTCGGTACCTCTTCAGGTCTGACTGCTTGGCTTTAGGGTACCATGCTATGGATATTCCTATTTTATCTGAATCCATTGCCTTTAAAGGCTATTAAACTGGGGCTGGTGAGATGGCTCAGTGGGTAAGAGCACTGACTGCCCTTCTGAAGGTCCAGAGTTCAAATCCCAGCGACCACATGGTGCCTCACAACCATTTGTAATGAGATCTGACGCCCTCTTCTGGTGTGTCTAAAGACAACAACAGAAGACAACAACAGAAGACAACAACAGTGTACTTATTTATAATAATTAAATCTCTTTTTAAAAAAGGTTATTAAACTATCTCAAGATGATTTTTTTACTTGTAATCAAGGAACCTAGTCTTTAATAATTAGCACTGGTACTATACTGGTTATCATTTTGCTGTGTACATCCTGGAGCATACTTCTATGTATGATTTCTTTCTAAGTTCACTAATATCAGTAAGTAGATTCAAAATAAAGTCAACTTGAAAGAAATTAGACACATGCACTTTAAAAGAAATGTTTATTACTGTTTAATGGGACCAAAGGGCAACACAAAGCATTGAAAATGTCACTGGCTCACAAAACAGCCACCTTGTTACCTTCTTGGTCACATCTGTTTATTCACAAGGTTTCATTCACACATCTAAACAAGATACCAATCCAATACAAGTTCATAACGATTATAAAAGTAAACATTTGTTGGGACAATGTACAATAAATTGCACTTTCTTAACAAGCATCACATTTACATTAATAGAGTGTTCTATACATAATACATGTCATTATGGAAACAAGTAATTGGTCAGTGTTTATAGAGGAAGAGGCTGATGGCTAATGTTGATTTTACGGTCAATTAGCATTTTCCAGACTAGTCAACTCCTTTATTCTAACGTGTTTTTATTGTAGATGCTGGGGAAAATCATATTTCATAAAAATAGCATAGGATTTATATTACCTCCTCAGTTAAGGACTTGGAAAGAAAGAAATAGGGCTGACAAAAACCCATTCCCTAATTTGAACAAAGAATCCATGCATTATGCAAAATGCCAAGAATAGTAAAACCAATGCAGGAGGCTATTGGGACATCTTGGATTCTGGGATCATCTCCATCTTTATTCTTGTGCTTTTATGACAATAGTCTTTTGATGCACTTATACTCACAAATCAGTTTCTTTGATTATTTTCCATATGTAATATCGTTATGCAAAGTTATAGGTTAGTGAAAGGAGTCTTGTGTTAATCAGTTGTCAATAAAAAGTAATGTTCATTTTCTTCTCAATGATTCATTTTTCTTAAATTTTTTCAAATACTGTAAATGATAAACCAGAGATGAGGGCACAGTGAGGGGACATATTGATGGAGATAGTTCTATAGCAAGTGATATGTTTTGCTGGAGGTAAGTTTTAGCTGTAGTTCATTTTGTTTTGTTTTTTAAGAGGAAATTGAGACTGATACATGTGACAGCTGACTGTAATCACTACAATTCTATAAGCATCTACTTTTTCTTCTTATGATTCAAGATCAGCATCACCTGTTGAGGTACAGTCTATCTGGGAGTCCTCATGTTTGCAGACCTTTAACGGCAAGGAAATGGGTAACGTAAAGTGCCTTGCATGTATTACATATAAGCCACCACGAGAAAAGAAGACTGTGTTGAATGTGACCCCAGCACAATGACCAGACAAGAGTTTTATGCATGGTCATTGAAAACAGGCCACAGAGATGCTATCTGGGATTCCAGTTTTGAACGTTATGTCTCAAAGTCTAATGTGTATTTGGTTGCCTGGTATCTAGGTAAACAAAAGAATCATATACTCTATAAAATTTTACCACACACACATACACAGTGCACACATCCACACTCATCCCTAACTATTCAAATCATACAACAGAATTGTTCATTATCTCATTTGCTAGATATTAAAGCAAGAGAATAGAGTATTATAAAGAATAAGTTATGTAATACAATCATCTTTCTAAGCGTCTTTCTTAGGAGATAAAACGAGGTCCTTTCACAGTGACCTCTTTGTCCACGTAAAGGAGTCCTAAAGCACAAGCAACCACCTTCATGTTTGATGCACAGGGCGGGTGAGGTCATTAGCAGAGGCGGTTTCCGTGAGAGCAGAAGAGTGCTTACTTAGCCTGATATTAGCCACACACTTGATTTGGTTTTTGTTACTTTTTTTTTTTTTTTTTAAATAGGGCCTTGCTATGTAATCCTAGCTAGCTTGGAACTCACTGGGTAGCCCAAGCTGGCCTGGAGCTCACAGGCATGACTATTCCTCAGCCTCCTGAGTGTTGGGATTGTGGGTGTGCATCACTGTCACCAACACTGACCTAGGTGACTACTTTAAAGCTCTTTTATCAGCTGTGCCCTCTTACCTGTATATTGTTTCAGTTTTCTCACTTTAGTTGAAACTACTAATTACCCAATTCAATAGCTAGAGCAAGGGTTGAAGACAAATAAATATACATTGTAGGGAAAAGTGAACATTTTCAATATATATGAAATAAAACAAATACTAAACTCTTATCATCAGTACAAAAGGATCTTCTCAACTTTACCAGGTAAATTCAAGAAGACCAAAAAGAAGAAATTACTTACTTAATAGTCAGTGAGAGGAAGACAGATACTGTATGAAAAGATAGGTTGTGGCCTATGTGGCTTTCCCATTACTGTTTCCGATAGGCACTCATACTGAAGTGTAGTGAACCAAGAATTTATTTGCATTAAATTACAAGTTCTAAAAAATAAAAAACCAAACTGTGACTTGGCTCAGGACGTGTGCTAAACATATGCACTCTAAATCCAGCTTAGTGTCTTTCAGCTTTCAAGAATATACTAAAAGAGACCTCCAAGTTATAAAAGCCAATGGGTTGAATCTTCATTGTATTCTACAGAACTCAACAAAAAGAGGAAGGGTCGATCACCTCTTAGATGCTGCAAATGTCAGCATTTCAGGAGTGTTTACTGTCATGTAACTCTTAGGGAAGGATGAAAGAAACTGCCATGTTTGAAAATATCTTGGGATACTTGGCTGGTTTATCTCTTATACAAGGAATTGAAAAGAATCATTTTAGCTGTTGTGATGTCTGTCTGTAATCTCAGCACTTGGAAGGCTGAGGTAGGAAGGTTCTAAGTTCAAGGCTAGCCTAGACTACATAGTAGAACCTGTCTCAAGAAAAAAAAGTTTCAATTATCAAATATATAAAATAGTAAGTGAAAGTGAGATGAGTTAGTTGCTTTCTGTTGGCATTCTGGAGTTCTCAAGCAATGGTGAGGAGTATGTGGTCGGATACTGCTGTGGTAAAACAGTAAACAAGCAGTCACTACTTCTTGACTTTCCTTTACTTCTGTTATTAACTCAAAGACAGTGTAATGCTGGGCAGCTTAGATATGATACCAGTATACATGCCCCAGTATTATATGGTCCTGGAGAACAGAAAAGATTATGTATTGCCACTACGTCTTTTGGAAGAGTTAGATGAAAACTCGAAAGATATATTTAACTCTTAAAGCATATGTTCCTGGTGATTTTTGCTTAAAAAGAAAAAAAGAAAGTGGCTTGAACAGATAAAGACTTGATCTAGAGCCATTCTTTTTCTCTCATTTACCACTTATGGAAAATTTGCAACTCAGGTATTCTGTGGAATGTATTTATTTTCAGAAGTTAAAAAGATCTGTGGATGGTATTTAGAAGTCCACAAAAATGCACCTTAATTTAGTTGGCCAGGCTTTCTGGTCTCAAAACACAGTACCAATAAAGCTAAGTAGCTGCAGTAAATGATTGACAGAAATGATTTAATGTTCAAGCCGTTATATTTTACATGAAAAAAATAGCTTATCTAAACCACTATGTAGGGAATGTTAAAGTCAACAGAGATATCAGGAGTGCTGGGTTATTGCCCTTTTGGTAAGAAGAAATGAATCTTCTGAAGAAAGCTATCAGAGAAAAACAAATTTCTATATGGAAAGCATTGTGTGGTAAGTGTGACATATCAAAAAACAGCCTCAGTTTTATGACCTGTAGATGATACAGATATCTAGAGAATAAAGAAATTCCACTTACTAGAACTCAGAAGTGATCTTAGAGGAAGGATTGGTCATGAACAACATGAAGGCAGGGGTTGAGAGGTCTCTCTCAGAGTGGTTACTACAATATATGGCACAGAGGAGAGCCATGGTGGCACTCCATACTTGAAGATACGTTGGAAACAGTATGAATAACAATGAAGCTAAAGATGAATATAAACAAATGTTACTGTACATGATTGACAGTTGTTTGGTTGCTATAAAGGGATTAGAGACTTCCATAGTAGCTTAGAAAATGGAAAAATTAGTTTTGTTCTTTCCAAAGAATTTCTTGCAAGGGCTATTTATACAGATATGTCAAATATAATTGAAAAAATATTTGCACCATTTTTTAACAGCTACCCTTCCAATCCATGAGTTAAGAATTTCTATAAAGGTTTAGTCAACCCAGAATGTGAAAAATGTACTCGTTTCTCTTTATTCCCAGGTGCGAGCCACCGTTTGGGAGTTGAGGAGTAAGTTAGGAAAGTTGCCTGACATTAAGGTGCTGGGAAGGTCTCCTCAACTTCCTTGGTAACGTCACATCCTTTAAAAAGGTACAGAACATAGGTGTTGGCCTTAACAAGTTTGTCATTACCCATTGCCTCATCACTGTTTCATTTGAAGTCCAATGCTTGAACATGGGCTTTTAGACTTCTCCTGAGAAGGAAGCCTAAGTCTGCAACTTAGAATATCCATCTTTGAGGTTACATTTTCCACAAGTCACCTCTGTGATGATACATAGGCACATCAGAAGAAAAAGCCCCATGTGGAGTCTTTAAAAGGAACTGCTAGAATACCAGAGCCAAATGATTTTTTTGCACATTTATTTAAAGTCTTTATTTATCTAGAGTGCAGTAGTCCATCTACTCCACAGCTATTGGCTCTCCATTTCCAAATGTAACCAACTCAAAATAGTTGGAGGGAAACTTTCAAACCAACCCCTGGTCTGTTCTTTTCTTGGACAGGAGTAACACCACTCTGGAAGTCACTTTCAGAGTGAAACCTCTCAGTGATCATGTGCGGCCCCACGGTGTGCTTTATATGAATAATCCTGGAACGTTAAAAGAGGTTTAGTTTCCCTTTAAAAAACAGACTTCTGCAACGAAGATCTTACCATTTCAACCTTGGGATAACATGTCTTCATTTTTATGTAAAATAAAAATTATTATGAATAGTTAATTCTAAACAAAAGCATTTAGTTCTAGATTACTCATTTCCAACTAAATTTCAGGCATATAAAACAATGTGTAATATGATGGAGCTGAATGTGGTTTTCCATGAAGAAGCTTGGAAATAGATAATTCAACATAAACCAGGTCAGTTTAAATAACATCCCTCTGAAAAATGTCATACATGAAAGACAGAGCTACTGAAAAGAGTCTAACTTGCTTTCTGGTCTCCTTTAGTTTCTTCAAAGGGACAACAGGAAAAATTCTTGGTTTCTGATGTTTTGATCATTGTGCTCTTGTGCTTGGCTGAGGCTGGAACTATGTGCTCTCCTTGGGTGGCTGGGGAGCCTGTGGCGGCTGTAGTGGCTGAGTGCCTGTGGCTGTTTTGATAGAGTTCAGGGTTTTACTAAACCAAGAGTTTTTTGCAGCTTGTATTTCATTCATAAGCGCTCCTCTCTGATGCTCAAGTTCCTAGTGGAAGAAGATTACAGGTTATATAAATGCCAGAGGAAATTAAAATGCTGTTTCAATTCACCAGGCCTCTGCAGCCAGCCCTCCCTCAAAGCCCAGGAGACATTTAGTTGGCTTCCTAATAGAAGAGAAAAGTGGAGAGCTAAAACAGTTACTAGTGAAAATGAGAATCTGTGCTTTCTATGAATAGAGAAATGAACCACATTTTACTTCCCCATCTCCTTGCTACTTAGGTCTACATTTAGGTTTAGGATGCAACTGGAGACTACATGCTTAAAACCATAAACAAATATGAGTACAAATGAGTTCCAATTCAAATCCTGCCCTGAGAACATTCAGGTTCCAGACAAGACATGGTACTGAGGATCCCTAAAGCAGCATGGGTGTGGGTGTGGGTGTGGGTGTGGGGCTTACTGGTAAAAAGCAACAGATCAGTCCACCAAGACAACGGACACATTTTTCTAATTGCTGTTATCCAATATGGAGAGAATGGAGAAAGGAATTTGGTAAAAATCAGCTGAGACCCAAAACAGCTCCAAAGGAAAGAGGGGGATTAGTCTTTTGTGAAGTTAAAAACAACTGAGGGCTTGGGTCTGTCATTTTCAGATCTGCCAACCACGGTGACTACATGAAGGGTAAACAAACAAAAAGCATACTAAAAGTTCTCATAAAACATAACTTTAATTATTTAAAAATCACTTAAATTATGTTTGTGTCTATGGGTACATGCTATAAGACATGATGGTCCAGGATGTATTAGGGATACAAAATGTACCACATGGAGGAACATCATGACTCTAACCTAGGACAGTATTTGGGAGCCCAGATTCTTTTTAAAGGACAGGGTTTCACTGCACAGCCCAGGCTGGCTTCAAACTTTCAGAGATACACCAGCCTCCATCTCCTGAGTGCTTGGATTAAAGGAAGATGCCCTGATCCTGTGTAAGTTCAGCTTTTTAAAGTATAGGTTGAAAGTCTTCCAACATGTTGGGTCACATAACTCAATATAGGAGGTAGGGAAGGTCATGACAACATTTGGTAATGCTAAAAAACTAACTCAAAACCAAAGGTATAGTGAATCTGAGGTCTTTGTCTGTACTTACCCATATCTATCATGTGACTTCACGTCAGCCCTGGTTCTGAACACAAACTGCATGTTGCACTGGGCAGGCCATCATGCCACACAGCACCAACAAATGCTACTTCAAGTCCACTTTGGCTCAGCTTTTGGACTTGTGTATGTTAATGTGTTACAGTATTTTTACTGTACATACAAACATTTCTGTTCTTATAGAGAAGCATAGTTTTATTTATAGAAAATATGTTACTGTTTTCATCATTTCTCAGCACGTATGTAACGAAGTATGTATTTGAATTATAGTCTTAGACTGCTTTAAAAAAATTTCAAAAAATTGAGGGCTGGCGAGAAGACTAAGTAAGAGCACTGGCAACTCTTCCAGCGTCTCTGGGTTCAATTCCCAGCACCCACCTGTAATTCCATTCCCAGGAGATCCAATGCCCTTTTCTGTCCTCCGTGGGTACTGTAAACATGTGGTGTTTAGACATAAATGTAGGCAAAATACCCAGACACAAAAATAAATCTTAAAAAATTACAAAAATAAATCAATTGCTTAAGTTGCTGGCAAGTTTCATTAAAATTAAGCCATGGAATTAATTTTGTCTTGAAATTAGGACAGAATCTGTAGTTAAATGATCCAGAACATCCTTTGCATTTTGGTACTATGTATTTATGTGAAGTGGCAGTCTCAGAATTGACAATTACAAAATTAAAGTATGAATCAACTCTGAATAACATTGACAATAACTCTTGTCCCGTAATATAAAATATTCAGCCAAAATATAATTATTATATCAAAATAAGTATGCCATCTTACAAATCAAATTTACTTTATGTAGAAACTTACTATCTATATATTAGAATTGTTTAAAAATACAACTTTTCATGACTTACTATCAGTAGTGTGAGATTTTCAGATCTATTCTATATGCCTGTGTAATTTCTCTAGAGTAAAACAGCGTTGTTTGTCTTGTGTTCTTTTGACCGTTTATCAAATGACCAACCTGGATTTTGCACTTGGCTTCCACCAGCTGCAGTTTGGTTTGTGCCAGTTCCAGTTCCATCTCCCTCAGCTGCTTCTTAAGTGAGTCCTTTTCATCATCTGCTTCAAGTCCCTGGTCCTCTCTATTTACGGCCACTGGCTTTAAAGCTCCTTCCTTGCTGAAGATATCGCTGCAGTGTTTGCATGCCATCATCTTACCCTGAAACACACGAAAGAGACAACCAACATTAAACTGTATTGTATAGGGTAAACAACTTACCAAAATAATACATGATTTTAACAATGGCACATTGCTTTCAAACAGACTATTGCTGAAGGCATTGTTTTATTTGTGATTACCAAATGGTTAGTCAGCACAATTCCACCTAATCCCAGAACAAGTATTCCTTATTCAAACCCTTTTGTTCTACTTTAAGCAAAGATAAATATCATTGTTCAAGGTAGCAGTTCTCAATCTATGGATGGAGATCCCGTTGGGAATTGAATGAACCTTTAACAGGGGTCCCTTAAGACCATTTTAAAACATAGATATTTACATTATGATTCATAACAGTAGTAAAATTACAGTTATGAAGTAGCAACAAAGCTAATTTTATGACTGAGGATCACTACAACATGAGAAACTATATTAAAGGGTCCTAGCATTAGCTGAGAAGCACTAGTTTAAGGAAATAAAAGTAACATAACTACCATTGCTGGGCATGCATGCCACACCTAATAAGCAAAGTTTTTTAAGATAGCACTGTTCTTGCTTCATTAAAATACTCAAAAATGAATTAGAGATAAAATATATACTTCTTATTCTAATGCCCTACTATTAAAGAAGTTCAATGTGCCCATAATGATAACCACAGTCCTTTCACGTGTCCATAAAGTAACTATACCACAATTTTGGGTGACTCCACCAGTTAGGTCTGATAACTTCGATGCCATGTCCTCATTAGCTACTCCATCAGCCTATGTTCAGTTGATTACTAGAGTCTTGATTTGACATATTCAAGCACTTCTCATTCAGGCCCAAGTCTTCAAGTTTCACCTTTTCAATCCCGTCCAGCTTGTCTCTCATTTTCTCCAAAAGCTACTTGTGATGGTTTGTATATTCTTGGACCAGGGAGTGGCACCATCTGAAGGTGTGACCTTGTTGGAATAGGTGTGACCTGGTTGGAATGGGTGTGTCACTGTGGGTGTGGGTATAAGATCCTCACCCTAGTTGCCTGGAAGTCAGTCTTCCACTAGCAGCCTTTGGATGAAGACATAGAACTCTCAGCTCCTCCTGCGCCATGCCTGCCTGGATACTGCCATGATCCTACCTTGATGATAATTGATGATAATGGACTGAACCTCTGAACCTGTAAGCCAGGTCCAATTAAATGTTGTTTTTTTTTTTATAAGACTTGCCTTGGTCATAGTGTCTGTTCACAGCAGTAAAACCCTAACTAATACAAAAGTTGGTACTGGGAGTGGGGTATTGCTGTGATAGGCCTGACCATGCTTTTATTTGAAAGAATGTGGATTTTGGGACTTTGGATTTGGAAAGCAGTGGAATGCTTTAAATGGGGCTTAATGGGTCATCCTAGTAGGAATATGGAAGACTTTGTTGCTGGGAGTAATTTGAACTGTGTTGACCTGGCCCAAGAGATTTCAAAGGAGAAGAATTTCAGTATGTGCCATAAAGACTGGTTTTGTGGTATTTTGGTGAAGAATGTGGCTACTTTTTGCCCTTGTCTGAAATCTCTGCCTGAGGCTAAGGTGAAGAGACTTGGATTAATTGCATTGACAAAAGAAGTTTCAAAAAAGCCCAGCAGAGACTTTGTTCTCTGGATAAGTCTTATGAAGAAAAGTTTGAACAAGCATAGCAAGCTTAGAAAGGAAAAATATAAAATATATGGTTTGAGTATTAAAGGAGTACCAGGAAGTGAAATGGAGCAAAATCTTGTGTTCTAGGAGATAAAGATTAAGGGAGTGGGACCTTGGGGCAAGATCCTACCCAGCTAAATTAGATCCAGGCATGGTGGTACACACCTTTAATCCCATGAGACAAGCATGCTGATCTCTACATTCAAGGTCAATCTACAGAGCAAGAACAAGGATAGCCAAGCCTAGGCAGTGAAGGATTTAGAAAACATAAAGCTAGTGATAATGTAATAATACAAGGGGATCATGTTCTAGTTGCTGTAAGCAGCAGAACTCAGCAGCTTCAGCCATGTGCCTCTGGCTCTAGAGTTAAGAATGGAAGGAACTGCCGGGCATGGTGGCGCACGCCTTTAATCCCAGCACTCGGGAGGCAGAGGCAGGCGGATTTCTGAGTTCGAGGCCAGCCTGGTCTACAAAGTGAGTTCCAGGACAGCCAGAGCTACACAGAGAAACCCTGTCTCGAAAAACCAAAAAAAAAAAAAAAAAAAAAAAAAAAAAAAAAGAATGGAAGGAACTACTGGGAAAATTGATGCTGGTTAGCTGGAGCTAAGGAATTAGTGGTGATTAAGAAGAAACCAGCATCGTTGAGGTGAAATCTTCTGGAAATTGTTTTCTGGGAGCACAAAGAAGCTATGTTCCAGAGATACCCAAGGTTGTACCTCATGCTGTGGCTGGACTTGGTAATGTGTAAGAGTCACTCAGGTGGTACTGCTTGTGAAGGAATGAAGGGATCATGGAGAGAAGCTGAGGCTTAGCACTCTGAGAGGCCAGGGAAGCCCATTGGAGAAGGTGAAGCCTCAGCTGTAGTTGATGGCCCAGGATTGAAGGGGTCATGCAAAGGATTGAGGCTTGGCACCCTGAAGAGAGCCTACGAGAAGCTATTGGTGAAGCTTAGTTGGAGTGGAATACCCCAGTGTATTGAAGATGTCAGTACCATGGGATGATCACCAAGAACAGCAGCCGTAATGGAGTGGATCAACCTGAGCATAGAGTGCTACAGAGGACAGAGATGGAGAAGTGATGCCAGCCCTTAGGAGGAGTCCAAAAGATCAAGTGGAATCCCAGACACTGAAAGAAGAAGCTGTAACATTGAAATTGCCTTGGAGACTCAAAAATGTTAAAGATGCCAGAGCCATGGGATACATGCTGAGGAAAGCTGCTAACAGGGAGTGGAACCAGCCCAGGAGGAAGCAGTTTGTCGCAGTCAAAAAAAGATGAAAAAGGAGTGGAGATCTGAAGACCACTTTGACATCAGCCATGGAGATACAGAGTTTGGAGTTTGCCCAGCTGGTTTCCTGCCTTGCTTTGGGGATTACAGTTAATTAAGTTGAATGAATCTCAGAAGAGACCTTGAACTTTGGACTTTTAACATTGTTGCAACTGCTATAGACTATGAGGACTTTGAAAGTTGCACTAAATGCATTTTGCATTATGCTATGTTTAAGTATGGCCCCCATAGACTCATGTTTTTGAACAAGTCTATGGGGACCAGGGAGTGGAATGTGATGGTTTGTATATTCTTGGACCAGGGAGTGGCACCATCTGAAGGTGTGACCTTGTTGGAATAGGTGTGACCTGGTTGGAATGGGTGTGTCACTGTGGGTGTGGGTATAAGATCCTCACCCTAGTTGCCTGGAAGTCAGTCTTCCACTAGCAGCCTTTGGATGAAGACATAGAACTCTCAGCTCCTCCTGCGCCATGCCTGCCTGGATACTGCCATGATCCTACCTTGATGATAATGGACTGAACCTCTGAACCTGTAAGCCAGACCCAATTAAATGTTGTTTTTTTTTATAAGACTTGCCTTGGTCATAGTGTCTGTTCACAGCAGTAAAACCCTAACTAATACACTACTATAGTACCTATTCCTGGTTTTTAACTTGACAATATCTGGAATGAATTGGGAAGGCTCACCTGTGATCCTTATATTGAGGCTGGGAGATAGAAGTTTCTGACCTGGATCTTGGCTTGGAGATATTGCGGCATAATAGCTATGAATCTCAGGAGACTAAGGCAAGGAGATCTCTGAGTTCAAGATAACCTGGGACAAAGCAAGTCCCAGATCTAGGTGTGGTGGCACACACCTTTAATCTGGGCCACACCTTCTCCTGGAGACCTAGATAAGGACATTGGAAGAAGGAAGACTTTCTCCTCTTTGCCTGCTTGCCTTGTGGGACTAAGCAACTGCTAGATCCTTAGAGTTCCATTCACAGCTGCTGCTGACCATTGTTAGGCAGTTGGACTACAGACTGTAAGTCATCAACAAATTCCTAGAGAACTCTGACTAATACAGTTACTCTTCACATTGATGTTGAGTAATATTCACTGGACACACTGAAAAAAAAACCTACATTTTCGATTTCTTACTTAACCTATGGCAATAATTAACCCAGCTCTGGCACAAAATAAAACACACTATCTGCCATTCTTGTATTGTTGACTAAATGTTTGATGCCTAAATGATGCATACTGACTTTTTATTGCATTGTAAATGATGAAAAATTACCAAATAAGTAAGCAAACTCTCCAGCCTATTTCAACTGTCTCGAGATGGGGAGAGGGCTACTTGATATTAAATAAGGGTATTGGCTCTTAGATAAACAATTTTAAGTTGAACAAAATGAAAGAATAGATGGATGTCGCAGGAAGGCACACCTTCATAGAACTCAAGGATTCTGAACTGGGCAAAGTTTAAGTGACATGGCAGCTAGAAGTAAGAAATCAGGGTTCTCCATGGTGTAAGTCCTTATATACCATGATGGGTTCATTCCACCATCCCCATGCTATATGCTCAAGATCCACGCTGGGGAGCTGCAGTCTGGTAGGTAAGGAGAAGTGTGGCCAATAATGGTAATTCCCACCCAATATCCACCTTTCCTTTCTCAGTAGTAAACCCTGATTTTATTTGAGCTGGCAGCATGTCCATATCAATGGTGACATTTCTTAGACTCCTCTGTAGTTAAGTACAACCATGAAGTAAGTTCTGATATATAAGCAGAAATGTGTTTCAGAAGACTTCCCAGGGCTAGAAAGAGCCTACTCTGCTAGAACAAGGTTGTTAAAGCCTTGCATCCTCACTGGCCAAAAGTTCTGCCTGGGGATGCAGGAATAGTGGAATAAGCTTCAGTTAACAAGTATTTCTTATGTGACCTTGAGGACGGAAGCCCTTGGGGTAGAGTGGAGAAGAGAAGCACCTTTTAAAGGTAATGGTGTTATTTATTGCTAGGATAATGCGGACATGGCTCAATAATGACCAAGAATCCACTTCTCTAAAACATGATCCCTTTTGTGTTTAAGACAGCATTGTTTTGGGTTGATTATATGTACTTGGAAGTAAAACACACACAGTGTGCTGAGGTAAAAATTTGTATATGGGCATGTTTGTTGTGATTACAGCATAGCAGATGGACTGGAGACATCATAGCACTATAGACACCAAGGAACCAGTCTAGCACATTATACCATATGAGATACAGAAGCAGCATGGCAGTCTAATGACCAAGAATATGAATTAGAGTCTGACTCTGGGTTCAAATCCTATTTCTGCTGCTTGCCAGTATTGTAATTCAACCACTTAGCCATCCATTTGGGGCCTCCTTTCAATCAGAAAGGAGGATGCACTCCTGTCTGTTTCCTAGGGTAGTTGTAGGGCTACAAGGATGAAGGCACATAAAGCCTTAGGACAGCAAAGGTTAGTGCATAAAACAGGTACTAATAAACACTCTTCCTTGTGCAAGTTCACCTTCTCTTTTAGGATGCCCTCACCTTTCATTAGCTAATTAAAAATAATTTAAAAAATTTTTTGTGCATTGGTGTTTTACCTACATGTGTGTGTGTAGGAAGGTGTCAGATCACCTGGAACTGGAGTTACAGACAAGTGTGAGCTTCGATATGGGTACTAGGAACTGAACCCAGGTCCCTTAGAAGAGCAGTCAGTTTCTTAACCACCGCTGAGCCATCTCTCCAGCCCCTCAGTTGCTAATCTTACCTTCTTGTTTTTCTCCATTACTAGTTGGCACTTATTCTAATCACATCTGTGTCCTCTAATGAATAACTAACATAATGACTCTGTGCCTTCACTCACACTGCTTTTCTAGAATATTCTTTTAAACCCTTCTCTCTAACTGAATTCTATGCATCCTGCATTAGTCCCTAAAGTTCTCTGGCTGGTAGCTCTTAGGTTTTGTCTATTGTACACCTCAGCTAGTGTGATCTAATGCAGAACTGTCCTATGATTCCTAAATGGTGCTTGTGTATGAACGTGTGTGTAACTTGCCTTACACGAAAATTCCAAGTCTTTTTCCTTTGTACTTTTATATCAAAACGACAGTTCAATGCTGTATACAATAACAGTTTCTCAATGAAACCATTTCTATGTGTTCAATGAAATTGTTTGAGTTTTATTTCCACAAAGATTTTAGTTCAAGACTTCAATCATGATGTATCACTACTCAGATTGGTCAAACATACAAATGGACCTATAACGTAGAAAGAATGGAAAATGCTAAGTAGAAAAAGAAATGAAAAGGAACATCAGACAGGGAAAAAGTGACCCTAAAATTTTAGTATATTTAGGAAAAAAGACCACAAGCTTTTTCTTTTTTCTTTCTCTTTCTCTCTCGCTCTCTCTTTTTTTTTTTTTTTTGGTTTTTTGAAACAGGGTTTCTCTGTGTAGTCCTGACTGTCCTGGAACTCACTTTGTAGACCAGGCTGGCCTCGAACTCAGAAATCTGCCTGCCTCTGCCTCCAAGTGCTGGGATTAAAGATGTGTGCCATCACTGTCCGGCCAACAAGCTTTTTCTAAGAACCTCAATTAATGTTTTGTACTATTAAGTGAGAAAACCCCACTTTAAAATGTAAGGACAGTTCCTGCTATATCATCCCCCAAATTAATCTAAGTACTTACCTTATTTACTCTCTAAAATTATGACACATGCAATGTTCTATTTTGAAGAAAAACTTTGAAGATTAGAGAAGTTAAATTTTCAACCCCATTAAATGCTAATTTGACTAGGACACTCTCATATGTGAACCTGAATATGTTCAAATAGAAAGCTATCTGGCAAACTAACACGGTATTGGGTATTTGTAAGAATTTATGTGGGCTGGTGAGATGGCTCAGCAGTTAAGAATATTGGTTGCTCTTCCAGAGGTCCATCTATGAAGGGATCTCATGTCCTCTTCTGGCATTTAGGTATACATGCAGACACAACACTTCTACATTTAAAAAATGTATACAAAAATAAATTTAATAAAATTTGTAAAAAGGAATATATTGTACATTGATTATTATTGAGAATGCCAATCCATTTGGTGTACTGTTATCTTTATTAGTTCTTCAGGAGTCCCATACAGCCTGTTTTGATCATATTCACTGCTCCCATTTCTTATTTCTAAGAAGCAATTCCTTTTCTAAAATAAAGAAATGACATAAGGAGTTTTACCCACTAGGGGGCAGCATAAAAATAGCTGGTATACCTTTCCTCGAAAAACATTCAAAACTGGCTTCCAGTTCAGTGTTTTTATGGGATTCATAAGTCTGAGAATGTGTGGGTTTCTAATTCTCATGCTTTCTCTTGGGTTCTTTTCCTTCTGTTTGTCTTGTCCAACTCCAATATGACAGTTTTTGTTTTCTCTTATATTTTACTATGTTATATTTTATTATGAAAGTAAAAATTCTTTGCTGAATCAAGTGTTTTTTCCAGTAGTGCTTGCTGTTGAAGAAAGAGACTGTCAGGATAATCCTGCAGAACCCAAATGGAAGCCAGTCTATTTGATCAACAGTCAGATGTGAGGTGCTGAACTTTCTTGAGTGGGTTCCCACCACCCAAGAAGACACAAGACTCAGGGCTCATATAGTCTCTCCTTTCCTACGACCTTGCCTCTGAAGTCCCATGTTATCAATAGGAGCATAAGTATCAGGAAAGACATGCCTGGGGCAGGAAAGAGGACTAAGACTCGCCCTAGTGTCTGAGTGTATTATACAAAGTGCGGAGAGGGGTCTCTGAGGATGGCTTCGGAAGAAATGACATCACATGTCTTACCTTTACTGCTTCTAGCTCCTCCTTGCTGGCTGCTTGCTGTCTCTCCAGCCTGGTACTTAACTGAGAACATATCTAAAGACAGAGCAGAGTTTCTTTACTAGGAAACAGAAATGAATGGTGACTTAACTGTTTACCAATTCACAAAGCACACTAGCATGTCGGATCCTAGGAGATGTTTTTGCAAGTGAGCAGCAGCACTGCAAATAGTCATTTCTGAAATGAGGAGGCCTGCAAGCTCCACGTGGTGTGAAGCCTAACCTAATCAGGAGAGACATTCAGCATAGAAGTGGGTTCTTGCTGTCACTGGCTTTCTGTGGCTAGCAATAATGAATTCAGAGCCTCCCCGAGGAACCACCTATTAAATCTCTATTGAGAACTACTTCATACTATGAATTCAGTACAAAGAATTATAAGCTAGCAACAATTCCCACTGGGCCATAGAGTTTCTCTTTTCAATCACAAAAGTTTCCTTAAGTATCATAGTGAATAAAATGCTTCAGTTCCTTCATGACTAAACAGTGCTAGGCTACAGTAATGAATTGAACACAATAGGTGTGCAGGGTGTAGAACTGAACAGCACCTGGCCAGTAGGAAACACACATTTAATAAAAATCTATTTAATGATTGATTCTAAAATAAGGTGTTGGTAAGTACTGAAAACAAGTCAAAAGAAATGCTTTCTGGGGTGAAAATATTTAAAAAATAGAATGTTTAAATCTGTTGTCTGAAATAAGAATCTTTTCTTTTACAAAAATGAATGAAAATACTGCCTACTCCTGAGTAGAGAATAAGTAAGACGTTGTTCTCCATAAATCTAGAAATCATCTCTGCAAACAACAAACAAACAAAATACCATAAGTAAAAGTAATTGCTTTTATAGAAAAAAATTAAAAGCCCACAGTGTCACATTACCTGTTTATACTCAGCAATGATAGCTGTTGTCTTCTTTATCTCATATTCTGCCTTTTCTAACTGTTTCCTGAAGACTTCTTTTAGCTTAAAAAAAAATCAGGCCAGTCAAACTTGGTATTTTTAATGATTTTAAATTTTGTGCATGTGGGTACGTATGCATGTGTGCCAGCGAAGGTCAGAAGAGGGTGTTGGATTCCCTAGACTTAAGAGTTACAGCTGGTTGTAAATCTCCCTTTGGATGCTGGGAACTCTGGTCCTCTGTAAGAGCAGCAAGTGCTCTTATCTTCTGAGCCAGGTCTCTAGACCTTCAATCAAAATGTTAATCAATGTCCATAAATATCTGTATTCAAGTTTTCTTGATCTTCATAGTTTAAAGCCTACCACTTTCGGAGATGAAGAAGGCTTTCTTTTCTATAAAGTGGAGGACATACAAGGGGCCCTATAATAAATGTGCTTCTGCTTTCCAAGTGCTTGATAAATGTACTGCTGAGTGTCAGTTCAGAAGCTGGCATCATTGTAAGTCTACAACAAAGTACTAGGGTGATATTGTGTTTTAAGTGTGCTACTGTTAATGCTATACTTTTGGTCTTCTTGTCTACAGTCCCATGGCCGCTGCTATTGCAGGGGTAAGAGGCTTTAGTGTCAGGTAGGAATGGAAGGTAAGAGATCTTCCACAGACTGGAGGTTTAAGGAGCCAGACAAAAGGGAAAGAGTGACACAGCGCAGGGTATTTGTTTCCATGGGTGAAATGCTCAACTACAAATATTCTATTTGCAGCCACGTTGTTGTTTTGCCAGCAGCTATCGAACCCTAGGTTAGAGGAAGGTTAGGTGATGAAAGGTGTGGTACTAGGGTTCTGTTACGTTGTTGGCCACACAGGAATGTAAGCAAACAACCCAGCTCTGGTTAGTCTTTCAACACACACAGAATAAAAAGATGAATTACTAGGGCTGAAGAGACGGCTCAGCGGTTAAAAGCATAATGTTCCTGTAGGGAACCTGAGTTTAGTTCCTAGCACTCAGGTTGGGAGGCTCACAACTGTCTGTAACTCCAGCTCTAGGGGATCCAACACCCTCCTGTGGCCTCTGTGAGTACACACATATACGTGACATACACCCACAAACAAACACACACACACATAAAGATAAAACAGTCTTCTTTAAAAAACCAAAAAGATGAATTCTTCCTATTCATAATTTGAGATGCTGACATAAAGAATCATCTTTTTAACATATTTCAATGGAAAACAATCACAGAACTTTTCTTTGTAGGCCTTGGAAGGTGCTAATGACACACCTCTCCATGTGTGACTACACTGACACTTTTCTCGGGCTGTTTGGAAGAAGGTGTTTGAAATTCTTGAGAATAAATTCAGTTTATATTTAGCATTACTGAATTTTCCTCAGGAGGAAACTCACTCATGATTTCAGAGGACTTCTCCCTCTGGAAGTCAGTTATGGGCTAAGCAGGAGATGTCGTCTCCAGCACTGCAGCGTGACTCAGAAAACTGAAGGAAGCTACAGATGGAGGCCACAGCTCCTGTCAGTGTCAGACAGAGATCACTGTAAGCCTCCAGTTCCACAGCATTCATTGCAGCTTCAAAAGACATCATGATCTCACAGATATGGCAGAACATTTCCAGATTCATCAAGGCTCTTGGATCACAATTCGAAGTCACTAAATCTAGAAAAAGCTCAACATTCCTGCTAGACATTTCCGTGAAGGCAAACTCCTAAAAGATGTCCAAAAACCAGAATTACTGCTTAACATTCCCCTTGATTTGGGGGGTGGGGATCATCTCTCTCTCTCTCTCTCTCTCTCTCTCTCTCTCTCTCTCTCTCTCTCTCTCTCTCTCTTTCACTCACTCACACTATTAACCAACTTCCTGCCAGTTTATCTACACACAGAAAAGCCTGCCTGGGCCTTACCTGGGCGGTCTCCTCCTCTTGCTTCCTCTTCTCTTCCTCAGTCTCCACCAACCTCTGCTTGGTAAAGAGGAGCTCCTTATTCAGCACATCAGCCTTGTCTTCTGCCTGCAATTAGGAAACCATGGCAGCCATAAGGACGGGATGGAATCCACGTGCTCGTTTTCCCAGCCTCACAAATAATGACTTCAGGCCATCCTATTCTCCTCCAGCTCACCTTCAAGGTGGCTTTTTTTCTCCAGCCAATTTTATGCAGCAATTTGATTCACATTAGCCCTAATCTTTACAGAACAATAAGTTATAGCTAATAACACTGAGGTTTGGAGGGATCTGGGGCTAAATATCTCACATAACAAGCATGATTTGGATTTGACTGATATTCAAGTCTGTGTTCTTTCTAAACACTTCTGGCACATTTTTTACATGTCCCAAGAGCACATACTCTGAATAGATGGACCTGTTGAGTAGAGAGAACCGTCCTCTAACAGAAGCCTCAGGTTAGAAACACATGGGAAAAACCCAGACAGGACAATATTTAGGCAGCAAATTTTGAAAACCAGCTGGGGTACACTGGCCCACAAGTACACTCATATGTTAACAGAGTAAGAAGAAATTTAAGACAAAGAATCTACAAGAAAGGGCTGGAGAGGTGGCTAAGCGGTTAAGATTGCTCTTTCAGAGGTCCTGAGTTCAATTCCCAGCAACCACATGGTGGCTCATAACCATCTGTAATGGGATCCAATGCCCTCTTCTGGTGTGTCTGAAAACAGCTACAGTGTACTCACATAAAATAAATAAATAAATAAATAAATCTTAAAAAAAAAAAATCTACATGAGAGTCTAAGAAAAGCTGAAGTCTGTAGTAGAAAGCCAAGCAGCCAATACTGTGCTTCTAGAAGATACAGGAGAAGCTCAAAGAGAATACCTTCTTGTTAACTTGGATACAGAACCAAAATTAACTAAAGTTCCCCTGTGTATACTTAATGTAGCTAGCCTTGTCTCTTCTGTACTCTGAGGTCCTAGCTGAACTCTCTGGTTCCAGCCTGACATTCACATCCCAGTGAACAAGTCAGCCTCACTCACTCCATTCAAACTGCTCTGCTGTTTGTCCCTCCATTACACTCCAGGCACTGTGTTGAGTTGTGTGTGGGACTTATTTGTCTTGCCACCATGCTTTAAACACCATGAGAAATCATATTTCTTTTGCTTTTAACTGTGTCCCTGACACCACAGCCACCCTGGGGGCAGGTATATCTCTTAAGTGGTTAGTGAATGGATGGATAGATGTGCCTTTCTAAGGTACTGAGGAAGCAGACTGCTTGCAGAGGAGGTAGCAGAGGGCCACAGGATGGGCTTAGCACAGAAGACCCTGAGGCAGAGGAGAGGCAGCTATTTGAAGAAACCATCCTTACCTGAAAGTAGCCAAACACTATCCAAGTTATCATGCATGTTAGCCAGACAGCTTCTGTCTGTGTTTTACCATCTTCCCCACATGTCTAGATGGCCGGGCCAGCACAGTCTGCTGGGAACTGGCAGAGGATTGCATCCCAGCTTCTCATTCTTAAGCCTTCCAGATTCTGCTGCCCTCTGTTTTAGTGGCAAGAACTGTCTCTAGAGTAGTCAGGACTATTGGATACTTAAGGTGAAAAAGTTCCTTAGGCATCTTAAAGACTCAGGGCAGCAGGGATGGGAGTGGTGGTGGGGCTCATTAAACAGTGCGTGTATCTGCAAGGCCTTCAATCTAAACGGGGCAGCATGCCAGCAATGCCAGCACTCAGCAGGTGGAAGCAGCAGAACAAACTCTACATTTCATTCTGATGCATTCAGTTTTAGGTGGGAGGGCAGCAATGACTGGCTTAGTAGGTAAAGACACTGGCCACCAAGCCTGACAACTCAAGTTCCAGTCTGAGAACCCACATGGCAAACAGAGAGAACTCACCTCCACATGCATGCTGTGAAACATGCACACTCTCATGAGCAACATAAACCAATGAGTAAATATAAAGGAGATTTTAAACATTAGGGGAAAGATCAGAAGAGCAGATGGGCTTACTAAAATTAGAAGTGGACCCCAAAATCCAATTTGCAAAAACTATTAGTCAAGTAGTCTTGAACTGTGAGAATCTCAGAGAACTCGGGAGCTCGATACTAAATCCTAAGGGCTGCTATCCAGATGACTGAGGTGACTCACCAAGCAAGAGACCCTCCTCAAAGTCCCTGATGCATGGGCACAGCACAGTGTATCAGAAGAACCAACTATGCTCAAGTTCTTAAACACTAATCAAATATGCCTCCCCCTGGCTCCAGCTCTACCTAAGAATACTGAGTTCTGCCAATTTAAAAAAAAATTATAGCAACAGCTTCCTCTTGACACAGTACAGCAATCTTTACCATTTAAAAGAGAATAATCCCAATATGCACAGTATAAACTCTGAAATAAATGTTCTAAAGATTTAGTGTCTTCAAGAGACATAACTTAGCCTTTAGTCAACATGAATATTATCCTATGAATACAATGCTATTGCTATGCAGACTTTAGTGGGAAGCTTCTTGATTGAATCTGGTAGCATATCCAGCCATTTTCTGGTTTTGGAAGCTATAGCTATGCCGAAGACCCTATCATTTTTTTGGGGGGGGGTGAGTTTTTTTGTTTTGTTTTGTTTTTTGTTTTTCAAGACAGGGTTTCTCTGTATAGCCCTGGCTGTCCTCGAACTCAGAAATCCGCCTGCCTCCTGAGTGCTGGGATTAAAGGCGTGCACCACCACGCCTAGCTAGACTCTATCATTTTTATGTGCACGTTTTCTACTCAATAGTCATTGTGAGGCTGAAAATTTTGTTGCTGTTGTTGTTGTTGTTGTTATTGTTGTTGTTTTTCATCAAGACAGGGTTTTTCTGTGTAGCCCTGGCTGCTCTGGAACTTACTCTGTAGACCAGGCTGGCCTTGAATTCAGAAATTCACCTGCCTCTGCCTCCCAAGTGCTGGGATCAGAGGCGTGTGCCACCATGCCCAGCTGTGAGGCTGAATTTATTGATAAGTGTCCAACATACACAGAGCTTGTAAGCCCTGCATGTAAAGAGTTCCACAGTTTTCTAAGACTCTTTATTCCAAGAGTCTCTTTATGTTCAACTGTGAAGCAGAAGCCATTCTCCTGCCCAACAAAATAGGACCAGGTCTCAAATGCCCTGCCTCCTGTAAAAATAGGTTTCTGCAGCTGGGAGGCAGTGGTGCATGCCTTTAAGCCTAGTGCTGGGGGTAGGTGTAGTGTGGAGGCAGGCAGAGTTCAAGGCCAGTCTAGTCTACAGAGTGAGTTCCAGGAAAGCCAGAGCTACACAGAGAAACTCTGTCTGGAAAAACAAACAAACAAACAAACAAACAAACACGAGAGGTTTCGGGATTTTTGTATAGCCAACAGTTCTATATTTTGTTCAAGCTGGCATTATGTATAATGCCCAACAAGCATAATATTAAACAGGTTTACTTAAATTCCACCTTTGAATGCAAATCATAAAACCTTCATCATAATCTGACAGTCTGAACAGAACATCAAGTCTTCAGTCATAATGCTTATTGCTATTTGAAGTTCAGATCACAGTTGGCTTCTGTGACATAAATACAAGACAGAAAGAAATAGGGACTACAATACCTGCTTAATCACAGATCTACCTGTAGCCCGATCAAAGGCTTGGGTGAACAGGAATGAGGATATTACACAAATGATTACTGATAGAATCTATTCAGCCAATTGTTTGACTTAGAACAAAAAAACAAAAAAAAATGTACTCTCAGATCTGCAGCTTCTGGGCTATAGTCAGAAAGAACGCAAACATAGCCTCCATGGGAAGATACTAATTTTATCTTTTCTTTCTTGTTCCTTGAGATCAGGGAAGGATGGGGAGGGTCCAGAAATACTGAAATGAAGATGTTTCTTTGATCATTTCTGATTGCTGAGGATCATTCTCTAATAAAGAGTCTAAGGGTGAGTCATAAAAAGAGTCCTCTCTCCAAGATAAAAGCTGAAGTGCCTTTGCTGCACAGGGCATTCAGGATGCCTGCACTACAGCAACAAAGACAAGGGATCACTTATTCTGACAAAGTACCTCCTCGGGCTTACTTTACACACAGCCTCACATACAACCACGTGTAAGTGTTTGTTAATGCTTGCTGCTTTGATTAAGGGATATCATATACTGAAAGCAAAGGTCCTGGGCAAACAGGAGGAGCAGGCAAAGCCAGTCTGCTAAGTCCCAAGCAATGCACTTCCTTGAAGACCAGCAACCCAAAGGCTGTGTGACAAGAAAAAAAAAACCTCCTGTAGAGGCAGAAACTGGGAGATCAGAAGTTAGGAGGTATGCATGAAATTAACAGCTTTATTCTTTTTTTTCTATATAATTAGCGATGAAATAAAGTTTCTAGAATATCATTTTTTAAAAGGCAGAGGGAGATATAGAGATAGCAAACAGGAAGTAAATAAAGGGCCCTGTGTGTGTGTGTGTGTGTGTGTGTGCCAAAGGTTAGTTAATGCCTTGTGTCTTCCTTAGAGCTCACCAATTTGGCTAGTAAGAATGCCTGAGAAATTCCACTGACCTGCCTGTCTCCTTTCCCCCAGTGCTGGATTCAGACACAGACTATCATCCTTGGCGTTTGCAATGTATACTGGGGATTCGAACTCAGGTTCTCAGGCTTGCATAGCAAACACTATATATAAATACTGAGCCACCTCACTGGCCCCTAGAACCCTTTCTAAAAGAATGGATATGGTATCCTCATTAAGTACAGAGGTTCTCAATAACCAGTTTCTTTCTGGAAAACCCATAATAGCAAACATTTCAGACTAATCCACAAAAGGGTCTTTGCAGGTAAGATGATTTTTGAAGTAATATTCATTTGTTTATAAAGTCATGCGTTCTTATATAGAATGCATATTGTTTTTCTAGCCTCGTTATCTATAAAATTATTCTAAAGACATATTTTACAGAAGTATTATCTGTTGTACATCCCAGCCATTCAATTTTACTAATGAAGACTCAGGAGCCAGATGCTGGGCTGAAAGTCTGCTAGCTCAGAGAGGTAGAGAAAGCACCCAGCTGACTTTCCTATTCCACAAACATCCCAGAAGGAAAAAGCCCCTTCTCTTTCTCCCTGCTGCCTTAAATACACTTCAACTGAAAGACCCTCCTTTCTCTCTCCTAGGTTTTCTTAAGGTCACTCCCTTTCAAATGGTTGCTTGCTCTGCCTCTTGACCTATAGTTGACTTTACTTAGCTCCTGTTTACAGTAAGCTCTTGGTTAAAGGTGTGTGCTGGGACCAAGCCTCACCACAACAACCTGCTCACAAGGACCTGAAAGCTCCTGGGGAAAAGGTGTGTGCTAGGGCTGAGCCTCAGCATAACAAGGCTTTTCCAGTTCACAAGTTTGGGGTTCACAAGCAGAAATAACCACTGTACAACATTAAAGGTATGTATGGGGTTTCCAGACACAAAGACAAAACTTGAAGTCTCACCCCAGTGGGTCCAGTGAGTGAGAACACTTTAAATAAAGACTGAGGCCCAGGGTGAAGAGTGTGCAGTTACAACCCCAACAAGGCTGGGTAGGCATGGCGGCACAGCCAGTTAAACCTGGGAGGCAGAGGCAGGCGGGTCTCTGAGTTCAAGGCCAGCCTGAGCTACAGAGTGACAGCCAAGGCTCCATGATGAAACCTTATCTCAAGAAATAAAATGAAAATAAAATTTTAGAATGATGTCTGTTTTTGAGGGGAAAATAGTGAACTTACTTTGTACTAAAATTCATTAAAAAGAGTAAAATAAAACACCAACAAAGAGACTGGAGAATTGGGAAAGAGGCACCCTCACAGCCAGCTGTAGCAGAGCGAGCAAAAGGACAGCTTTCCACATCAGGGAAGCTGGTGAACAGTAAGAACTAATGGCCTCAGAGTCAGACTGAAGGGATAAAACTGCGGCCCCTTTAGGCAGTCAGTGGCCCCTGGTGTCCTGAAGGTTATGTACTGAGGACCAGGTTTCTGACTGTTCTCTATTCTATCTCTGAAAAAGCAATAGCAGCCACTGTAAGCATACACACACATAGGAGGAAAATAGAGAGAGGTTCATGGCCAGGCAGAGAAAGAAAAGATGCCAAATGGAGCTCAAGAAAGGCTCTAGCAGACTGAGGGACAGAGGAAAGGACTTGCTGGCCATTTGTTTAGTTAGGGCAGAGCTGACTTGTACATTCTTGTTATTACTAAACTGGTGATTTTTGTTTCAGAAACAGAGACTCACTTGTGCGGATGTCTGATTACCCTTGCTACAGTGACTAGTGGGCAAAGTAGGACAGCTTTCGCTTTTACAGTGAGTGCTCAAGCATGGCGAAATCTCAGAGGTTTGAAATCAATGTCCCTACTACTAGATACATCAAGAAGCATTTGCTTCATGGGATTATCAATAATATTAAAGAAGATAATAATGTAAGTCATTATGCATACTGCTTACTTAGCAACAGAGAGTAATCACTAAAAACCTATTTGCTTAAACATTCTCTAGGCTTAATACAAATGACCAGATAATGTTCACTTTCTTCTTAGCTCATCATCTTAAGACAATAGGGAACAAATGACCCAAATGGGGTAGAACCAGAGGTACACGCTCCTGGAAAGCGAGTATGGACTCAGACTTTCCATGTTGCCCTGCTTCCCTGACACCAGGCTGAACTCGCCCTGACTGAATGGGGACTTCCGAAGCTCCTGATCTTTGCCACATGCTTCATTTATGACTTCTATCAACTTCCACTGGACCAGGATGAATGGAATCTATAGCTGAAAGGGACTAAACAGGCTTCTTTTTCTACCTTCTATTCCCTCTGCTCCAAGCAGCCTGATTTGGTTTTGTTTGTTTGTCTTCATTTTCAAAGTCAATTTAGGGGTTGGGGATGTGGTTCTGTGGTAAAGTAATTGCCTAGTATGGCCTGAGTTCTGGAGTTCAATCTCTAGCCCTTGGCAGAAAAAAAAAATCCGATTTAATGCTGGTTCCCACAGCTTCATCCTGCCCTATTATTATTATTCTCCATAGTAGTTAGGTCTTATCTCCCATTTAAAATCCTTTGAGTTGGGGCCGGGAGATCTGGATTGGGAAGTCATGCTGCTTTTGCAGAGGATCCACATTCGTTCCCAGCACCCACATGGCAGCTCACAAAGGTCCCTAACTATAGTTTCAGGGGATCCGATTCCCTCCTTTGGCCTCCTCAAATACCAGGCACAATCTTAAAAACACATTATAATGAAATTAAAAGCTCTGAGTCACATAATTAGTTGTTTAAATTGGGAAACAAATTGGAAAAAAAGCCATAGCAGAGACCATTTTAAGCCATCCTTCAATTTTAAGCTGATGACATTATCAATGAATTTGTATTTAAATCCTATAAAAATTCAGTCAGCTCACAGGCATCCATGATTTACTGTCTGAGACTCATCTAGGGTTTTCTGACCTTGGCCTATCTATTATGAACATTTTCACTCTAGGAAGCAGATTGCAGAGGAAATTTAAAAGTGTACATGACCGCTTCCATCCTAGTACTCATCTCTGACAATGCTTGCAAAAGAAAACAGGAAGTCCAGAGACTGTCAGCACTGTTGTGAGGAACAAGGGAAGCCAACCAAGCAGGTTTCCTGGAGACAGCTACTAGGTAATGAATACACACTACTTGTCTTAGGTTATTCGAGCTGTGATAAAAACACAGTGACCAACTGAAGCTTAGGGAGGAAAGGGTCACTTCAGGTAGCCGTCCATCACTGAGGAAAGTCAGGCCAGGAGCTATTAGGGAAGGGCTTCTATATCCTGACTTGCTAAGCCTGCTTTCTTTATACAACTCAGGACTACCTGCCCAGGGGTGGTACCATCCACAATGAGCCATACCCTCCCCTGCACCCCATACACACATCCATCAAGAAAATGTGAAATATGTTTGACACCAGTCAATCTGTGCTAGGCATTTTCTTAACTGAGGGCCCCTCTTCCTAAATGACTCCGGCTTGTGTCAAATTGATCCAAAACTAGCTGGCACAGAACCGAAGGGCTTTCTGAATTCCTACATCATCTCCAGGAGGTAGACAGTTTTTATACCTACAGACTGATAAAGAGCTGCCCAGGGCAGAGCACTCAGACTTGAACCAGGGCACTGTTCAACAGTGCCTTCTGTTGTCTTCCTTGTTTTGTTTAATGAGACAGGCTCTTAGGTAGCTCAGGGTAACTATGAGGCTGAACTCCCAATCTTCCTGACTCAGCCTCTTGATTGCTAGGATTAAAGCTATATACCTACATACCCGGTCCTACACTTAATCTATGATCTTTATACACAGTTCTACATGTCACAGACGAGAATTATGACTGTAACAGAAAGGTGCCTCCAAATGTCAATGTGGCATTAGTATGCTCTTGCTGACTAATATTTTTAGGTAATTATGCTGGCAGCTCTTGGTGTAGGAAAAGTACTGACAAAGGATTTAAAAAAGTATGTCACACAAGTTGTTTGGAACCGATCCAAACCTTTCTCGAGACTTGCATTTTCCACTCTGTAATTAGTACAAGCTGTCCCCTTCCACCTGCCACCCATCCAGTGTCTATCCAGCATCTCACTGTGTGAGAAGGCACAGGGGAAGTAGGGTATGCCTTCAACTCCAGCATTTGGGGGGAAGAGGCGGGTAGATCTCTGGGACTTCTAGGACAGCCTGGTCTACATAGTGAGTTCCAGGACAGCCAGAACTACATAGTGAGAACTCAGCTCAAAACAAAACAAAAAACAAAAAAATAGAACAAATAAACCAAGAGAAATGAACAGAGCTAGCACCTTGGCCCTCACCCCCGAAGGAGCTGTTGCAGCATCATTTCTATACAATGAAGGACAAACTTACCTGATCCAAGTCATTCCGCAGAGCAATTTTGCTTGTCACTAGTTCATGGGCAAGGTCGTCATTTTCTTGTTCCAACCTCATGCTGGCCTCCTGTAATCTTCGGTTCTCCCTCTGAAGAAAAAGAGCGAGAGCCAGACGTCCACATTAGTGCCCGCAGGTAGGGGTAGAAAGTGGCAGGGGAGAAACAAGCGACAACAAGTGAACTCTCAGAGGTGTAGAAGGGCGGGCACAGTGGCACAGGAAGCAGCTGCTGTCTGGGAAACAACAGTGAGTTTAGCCAGCAGTGCAGATGCAGTTCTCTGCCAGTGAAGCTTAACAAACATCCCCTAGACCCTCCAGACAGAACTTAGTTAGGTAAGACGCGCCACAAAGAGCAGACTTTCCAGGTGTGCTCCCAGTTACAGGAGGTTTTCACATAGACCTAGAACACAGATGCCAACAATTCTTTTTTGAAACATGCACAGTTTGACCTCTAGAGAAACAGTCTACAAGACACAGCAGGGAGGATGCCAGTAATTTTTTTCTGAAATTGTTTCTCCAAGATGAGGGACCAAATTAATTGAAGTTGTTTAAAAACACTAAACCTAAAATCAAATTATATAGGGTTCAAAAAGAAGAAAGAAGGCACGTGAGTTGGTGATTCTGCTACCAGCTGTTAAGATATATCTTCTTTAAGATCTATTTACTTCTGTAAATATGTTTTTGTGTGACTGAGAGCAATGGGCCCTGAAATGTAGTTTCTAAATGTTCATTCTGTTTTATTCAAACTTCAGATTAAAAGATTCTGGGTAAAATACAGTAGTGGTCCCCACCCCTCACACATGCTTTGAACTCTCAAGAACAGTTTAAAAGTTAAGATGAATGAATCCAGGAACTCTTTACCTGCCACTGTGAACTGAGTGTGTGTGTCTACTTACAGAGCAGTGCTTTAGTGCTTTCTATTGCACACTACCAGATATGTTTTCTTTGCTACTGTTGATTGCAGGAGACCCAAAAGGGGGCTGATAGGACGGATTTCAGTGTAACAAGCTCTATTTTGTTTTAGATCTACACTCCTGACAGTGTTTTCTAAAAGGGTGGTAAACCCAGGCAAAACACTGGCAAAAACACACAAGACAAATACATGTTCTGGAAGATGGTGTGTCAGTGCATACAAGAGGTGGGGATTATCTGCTGCAGAACAGCCTGGTGTTAGTTTCATAGGGAAAGAAACCTCTAAAAACCCACTGTCATCTCCATTTCTGAAGAAAGTCTATAAAACATATCTAAGAGCAAGGTCTGAGGCTCCATGGAACCCAAGGACTCATATGCAGGGAAGGTCAGCAGAGAAGGTAAAGGGAAGCCTACACCCTGAAAATAGACTGAGAAAGTTGAGGGATATAAAAAAAGCTTCTTGAAAACAGACCTACTAATAAACAAAAGTTAAAATTCCAAATACTTTTAAGAAAATTCATGATAGGATTCCATATATTAATACATATTAGAGAAAAATTTTAATAATAGCTAGAAAATCCCATTTTTATAACAATATGAACAACAGATATTAGCTGTAGGCAGTGGGTTTGATTTGACTTATCTTTCTCTTCTTGAAATGTTCTCAGGTTTTCTACAATGAATATAATACAGTTACAATAGGATTTTTAAAAAAAAAACTTTTGTTAAACCCCTTCAATTCAGAATTTCGATTCTACTAGAAGGGATGAAACACTAAAATGTGTAGAAGTGAAAAAGAAAGTAAGTAAGAAGGAAAGAAAGAAAAAAGATCTAAGTCTACTATTAAACAAGGTTATTTTCTACACAAAACACACTGGGCCGTTTCTAGTGACCAACACGCATCATTACACCCGAGAAAACCTTCTTTGTCCTATGTGTCCTGAAGAGACAGTGCTCCCTGGATTGGGAGGGCAACTTGTATTTGTTAAAAGTCTCAGACAGTTTCCCCCAGCTCTAACCTCCCACTGAAGTTCATGGGTAATATATAGAAACAAAGCCTCCTGCTGGGCGGTGGTGGCACATGCCTTAATCCCAGCACTTGGGAGGCAGAGGCAGGTGGATTTTTGAGTTCGAGGCCAGCCTGGTCTAAAGACTGAGTTCCAGAACAGCCAGAGCTACACAGAGAAACCCTGTCTCAAAGAAACCAAAAAACCAAACAAACCAAAAAAAAAAAAAAAAAAAAAAAAAGAAAGCCTCCTGAGGCTGAGCCTTCGCTGATAAAGCCCAATTTCTACCAGGGGCTGGAGAGTTTGTATTTGTGAGACATCTCTTACTTCTCCATAGAAACAACTCATGCGCTTGCAGCAGAAAACTTAGATTCTTTAAAAAACACATTTCAGAAACCTCTTCCATCAATGTTCTCCTTGCCAGGAAACAACTGTAAGCCAGCACAATTTCAACATCACATACTTCACAAGACAGACTGCTTGGGTGGGGAAGAGATTTTTCTCATTTCTTGATAAATCCCTCTGAAAGGCTAAGACAAGGCTCCTCTGCCACCTGGTTCCTGGGTTGCTGCTTCTACTGAGTCTGTGCTCAGATTCAAAAGCTACAAAATGCTTCCTCAACTATTATTTACACCATATTAAAACACTACCAGTTTTTCAGGTTCCTGCTATGTGTAGAACTGAGTTAACCTGCAGGTAATCATATGATGTCCATGGGAAAGTTACTCATTCATGTATTTAAAAGGATTACCAGGGAGCAACTTCACTCTAGATTAGAAGCACAGGTCGGATGGATTATGTATTACAGAAGCAAATTGTGAGTGAGCACAGCTGAAATTCTGATAGGAGACTTCTCACCCTTTATCACGGATGCTAAAGGGGTAAGAACTAGGTGGGTTCTGTGAAGACCTAAGTATCTGAGAGTCCCTAACGAGCAGACTGACCCACGAGGCATGCCTACTGGCTTTGGCTTGAGCAAGCAGCTCCAGTTTGGTGTCTGCAAAGCAAGCAGTGGGAAGTGTCAGATGTCTGCTCTGCACTCACAGATGGGGGAAAGCAAGCTATGGGGTCAAAAATGCAGTATCATCCTCCAGTGGGCAATCCTGAGCAATGAGGTATCTTGTGAGCCTCTGCTGCTGAGACTGAAATCTCCTGTGATGAACTTGTCCAAGGATTAAAACACATTATCATGCTTAGGTGTCTTTTCCAGGCTTCCCTGAGGAGCCAAAATTATTTTCAGAACTAACCACTTTGATTAAAAAAAAAAAGCTTTCCTTCACTTCACACGGGGGACAGAGTTAGGTTTGATAGGCTTGCTTCGTTTCAAACCAAGCTTCTGCTCTGCCTAAGGGAGAGACAGTGAAGTCAGCTGGATGACTTTAGCCACACGGTGGATGTTAGTGAAGGCAGAAGTGCCAACATCCCAGAGCCTGGAATGGAATCCCAGATGGCTCCTCTTAGCTATCAGAAAGGATTCCAGGAGGCACAGGTTACATAGCCTTCACATCACACTTCTGAAACCCACACCATCTCTCACAGCTGATACCATTTGAACAAAAACACACAACTTTCCTCAGCCCTCCCCCCTCCCTTCTTGCACAGGACTTGCATAGCTGGGGAAGTCTGGTTACTATTAGGAGGATAATACTGCATTTTTTTTTTTCAGAGACAGACATGAATACAGACATACACAGATCAAAGAAATCCAACTTACCTCCTCAAAGGTCAAAGACCAACTACTGTTTTCAACCATAGGTACAAAGACAATTGAAAAAATAAAAAAGGAATATCCAGTGAAATTTCACACCTACTAATACATTTAGGAAACAGCAGCAACAGAAACAGACACTTGTTAATACTTCGCTGTTTGTCCAGAATATCACTCAGTGAAGTTCTCTCCGTGACTGCAAACATTCAATGGAAGAGTATACTTGAGGCAGCCAGTGGGCAAGTCTCAACGCAGAAGACTCAGGCTTGAAAACTCCTCCCTTCCCACACTGCTATTTGCAGTTTGCATGACTTATGAAAATGAAAAAGCCGTGTGTGGAGACATTAGCAACTGCAGATGACTTGTTGATTTTGTGTTAATGCTGGGGGCAGGGGGGTTCCTCATAGGTCAGTATCAGAAGCCTTGCAGAATAGCTGGTTTCTGAAATTGCTAAGCAGGGGAAAGCAAATAGAAAACTATCCCTACTTCCTGTTTGTTTCTGGAGGCTGAAGTTTTGGTGAAGCCATCTAAAGGATGTTGAGGAGAAACCAGAGACATGCTAACTGGCAAGGAGAAAAAAATGAACTCAGCTTTCAGGGAAAAAGTGACGCAGAGGCAGTGGCTCCATAAACCTCACACAGTCTTGGGTGTGTTTCCTGCTGCTATGGTGAGTTCTTGGCACATGTTTCTAAAAATATTTAAGGGTCAGGAGAAAACATTTCTCTCAGAGACCCAACACAATTTTATTAGCAACAAAACACCAACTTTTGCACACTGTCTTTTGGATGCTTCTTTTCAAAAGAGTTGATCATCATCCTCAGATTTTCAGAAGACAGTTTTTTGATCTACAAAGATAAATGGCTACAGATGAAGTGCTTAGATATTGATTTCACCTATAAATGAAGAATTGAGAGAAATGTCTGGATATTGGACCACGATGCTTTCTTCCTTTCACATAACATTCAATTCATCTTTCTTATGGAAATTTAGACATTTAAAGTATCAAACGAAAAACAAAATAACTACAGGTAGCAAAACACACTGTATTTCTTTATATACTAAAAACAAAACTCCAGCAACCTTAGGTGATATTTTAGCAAAGGAGATGAAACATTTCAGCACCACAGACCATGTTTCCATGCTGACATGACAGTCACTGTGCAGAAGCAGTCATGAGCAAACAAAAACACAATACACCAATCATCCAGATTTGGCCCACAAATTACTGTGGCTTTCTATTCTATCTAGTGCATAGATTTTCAGGTCACCCTGTCTTAATGCAAAACTGTATCTTCAAAAATAAAATAAAAAAACCAAAGAGTAATCAGTTACAGATGATATAGAAACATTATCATCATACTTTTTTTTTCTCAACAATAACAGGAATAAAAAGTTCCTAAGAAAAACATTGGAAGATGGGGGAAATCAAGGATAATCAGACTAAAAAATTCCCTGGTGTTCCCACTTTCAGGAGCTGCACACGTGAAGTAACTGAGTCACAGGCAGACTCCTTAGCCACACTTTTCAGCAGGTACAGCGACAGGGAAGTGTTTCCAGGCTGGGAAGAATTCGGGACCTTCTGCCATTTAACATTATGATAAAGAAATTCTGTTTATCGCAAACAAACAGAAACCATCTTCATGTCTGTTATTTCTCATGAGCACCTTAGTTGACAGGCTAGGTATTCCCAAAGCCAATACCAGGCTCACGGTAAGGGAGAAATAGCACAGATACTGATACTTCTCCATGGCAGAACAACATTTTCTCCACAGTAAATTTATGTCTTTTGACATCCATGAATAAGGAAAGCCTAAAACACACTAATGTAAAAAACAAAATGAGAGCTACCTCCTTCTCTTTCTCAGGTAAGAAAGAAAAACTTAGTATGATTTACAGAACTCATTAGAAGAATCACTTCTTCCTCCCCCCCCCCCCGTAAAGTCACGTCATTTAGAAATACTGGGTCCCTAGGGTTTTGTTTGTTTGTTTTTGTTTTTTTTAAACATTTACTTATTTATGTATATAGTGTTCTACCTGCATGTATACCTGCAGGCCAGAAGAGGGAGCCAGAGCTCATTATAGATAGTCATGAGCCACATGGGGTTGCTGGGAATTTAACTCAAGACCACTGGAAAAGCAAGCAGTGTGCTTAACCTCTGAGCTCTCTCTCCAGCCCAGAAGAATCATTTCTAGCGGAATTATATTCTGTTCAGATTTGGATTGGTTCGGTGGTGCTGGGGACCAAATCCAGGGGCTTCCTGCTAGGCAAGCCTTTCACCACTGACTTACTGATTAGACTTATGTTTTGGCTTTAAAAAATTTACTATACCTAATTAAGCTCACAAAGGCAGTTAAATATTCTACATTTAACCATATTGACCATGGCTAGATAGTTAAGCTCTAAATTACATATTTATGATACTATACATATCTTAAGCCCAACACAGTTTAAGCATTCCACGCTCTTCCCAGGATCTTTCCCTACAGAACAGGTAGCTTTTACTCTACTTTGGGAAATTCACTGCATTTAATTAATTACTTGTGTTTTCGAAGGCCTGACCCACATTAGCATCAGCATGTCTTAATTAAACAAGAGAAAGAGTGCATCCTTCTGTAAAGGTGGGCGACGGCTGCACTTCTCTAGAAGCCTCACCAGCTGGCCAGACCACTGAAGCTCTTCCGCACACTGAGAGCGACCCATGTACTCAGTGTATGAGGAGGATACTGGTCCCTAACATTCTTATATGCTTCGGTGGGTTTGCTCACTGATAAGTGAAGTGATATAACACAGATATACCTATTCACAAATATATTTGGGGGGCATCATTAGCCACATCTGTAGCTCATATGTCACCCCATTTGAACTCAATCAAATTTACAAACCAAAAATCAGATAAAAAAAAACCAATATTGTATACATTTGATCAGGTTAAGGAGGAAGATAAAAAAGGTTTTAAAATAATACTGAATACTCATTTCCTGGAAAGTTTCCTTTTTCTCTTTTGGAATCTTCTGGAATTAAGCAGAAAGAGACTCCACTAAAGGCTGTAAGCGGTTGTCTGAGTGTTCTCTGCATCTCAATACAAATTTGATGCTGGATTAGGCAGTGTAGGCAGTGTATGTGTGGGGGGAGGAGGGGGGACTCCAAATATTCTACCTGAAAATTAATAATCAAAAGTCATTAGTTAGCTTGAATTTTGACAAAATTTGCACAAGTATGACTTCTATGTGAGTATTGTATTTTGATACAAGTTACTTGTGGCTCAGGAAAGAAATGATGGGAGGACCGGGGATGCAGCTCAGATGGCAGAGTGCTTACCTAGCACACAAGAATCCCTGGATTCTAAGTTCAGTTCCCAGTATCATATAAACTGGACATGGTGGTTTATTCCTGTAGTCTCAGCACTCAGGAAGTAGAGGCAAGAGGTTCAGAAGTCTGACATAATAATCTTCAGCTATACAGTGAGTTCAAGCCCAGCCTATGACATGGGAGACACTGTCTCACAGAGAATAGAGTAGGGCTGGAGAAATGGCTCTGCTGGTAGAGTGCTTGCCATGCAAACCTCAAGGCCTGAGTTTAAGTCTCTGGCACCTACATTAAGAGGAAGCAAACAACAAACAGCAACAGAGCAGCTGTGGGTGAGCGAAATTAGTGAGCTCCAAAACTACCTCCAAAACTGAGTTCTACCTCCAAAGCTGAGATAGAGAGTAACTGAGGAAGATACCAGACATTGACATTTGTGCCTCCATGCCCATTTGCACACACTTGTGCATGCATCTGCATATACATGTGTGTGTGCGCACACACAAGCACACACACAAACAAAACTAAAAGAGAGAGAAAGAGAGAGAAAGACAGACAGAACGGAAGAAAGAACGAAAGAAAGAAAGAAAGAAAGAAAGAAAGAAAGAAAGAAAGAAAGAAAGAGAAAGAAGAGAAAGAGGGTGGCCAATATTCTTGAACATTTGTCTTGTTTCGATGTAACTCACATGCCATTAAATCTGTGATCTTAAAGAGGGATTGCTGAGTCATGGTCTCAATATGTAGCTCAAGCTGGCTTCAAACACTTCGCCCTTCTCCCTTAGCCTCTTGTGTGCTAGCATTACAGCTATTTATCACCATGTCTGACAAAATCATACTTTAGTATTCAATTCAGTTACATGAAACTGTATAGACATCACTACTACCCAATTGCTGAACATTTCACCATGCGTAGAATTTTAAAACTTACATGTATACCAACACCATTTCTTCTCTTTATTCCTGGTTTGAGACTGAAGTGTTGCATGTAAGTGAGTCCAGCAATATCAAATGACAATGCAATGGGCAAAGAGAGCATGGTCAGATGGGAGGCATGAAGTTGCAAGTTCCTGTGCACTGACCCTATGATCCCATACATACTAGGCAATGCCTTACACCTGAGGTATACCCCTAGGCCCTTGTTTAGATTTATCCAGCAAAAAGCACAAGTGTTGAGAGCAGAGTAACCTATGCACTCTTAGCTCTTTCATGCTAATCTGTACTTTTCTGCAATTTCCCTTCTTCAATATCATCAGATGTGGGAGAAATAATAGCACCAAATTGGAACAGCTTTTTGTATGACATTTCTGGGTTTTGTTTTTGTTTTTAAATACTCACAGTCTTCCCAATACTCTTGCCATATGGCAATCTGGGCTTGACATGACCATTTATGCAATATGGGTTCCAATGGTGAAGAAGGAATTGTTACTGAACAGGTGTGAGCTTTCAGTGTCTTCAAGATCTTCTTTCTCTGAGTAGCCTTAGCTGTTCTGGAACTCACTCTGAAGACAAGGCTGGCCCTGAACTCAGATCCACCTGCCTCTGCCTCTGGAGTGCTGAGATTAAAGACATGTGCCACCACAGCCAGCTGGCATGTCTTTGTGTGTTATATGTGGGCACACATATGCCACAGTGTGAGTATAAAGGTCAGGGCTTTCTCCTTCCACTTGTGGGTCCAGAAAATGGAAGTCAGGCCATCAGCTTGTAAACACGTGCCTTCACCAGACAGAGCCATCTCTCCAGACCTTCATTACTTCTTACACCAGATTTTCCTATATCTAAAGGATCAAAAAGTCTGCTCATGGCCTGAATTATGTTGGCAATTATTACCCTGAAATGTAATTATAACTTGAAGACTGTGAGTTTGCCAAGTAGATCGCTGGAACCTACACATTATAAAACAGTTACAGAAATATTAATTACAGAATATATTAGAAAACTATAATAATACAAAAAAACAGCGATAAAGGGCATGTGACATGTGCAGATAAAAGTTACCACAGCATGGGGATGGTGGCACAGGTCTGGATGAAGATCAGAATGGAATACAGAGCAAGACCCTGTCAAAGTGAAACCCCACACCAAACAAAGAGCCATACCCTACAATACTAGAACTTAAAACACCTATTTTTAAAAGTTTGATTTTATCTCAGTGAAAACTGTACAAATAATGTTATAGTTTATAAGTGTTTATACATGCCCACTTTAACAGAAAAAGGATGCAAGGCAGTTACAATTCAGTTGTAGTACAGCTTCTGTGGGCTCCAGGAGACATTGGTCGTTGTTTTATCTTGTGTTTTTAGATGGGGTCTCACTATGTTCCTGGTTTTAAACTCCTGGACATGAATGATCCTCCTATCCCATTGCATTGCCATATGGCAATCTGGACTTGACATGACCATTTATGCAATATAAATGTATAGACCTGAACTAATGAAGCAATGAATGAGATAATTTTGATTCTCAAACTGCATGCAAATATCACTATTACCTATGATTTGTTTGTGGAAATCAATGACATTACTGTGCTTGATACACCTTTTGGTTTTTATTTTTTCTTCTAAATTTGTATTTTTAACATGTGCTATAGTCAGGGACAAGTTTGCAATATCCTCGAGAGTGTCTTGGAACAGTCCCATCTAAAAGTCTCTGTGGAAGTGAACGTGCACTGCTAAAACAGTACTTTTGGCATTTTCTGGTTTATTTTCCTCAATTTTGAAAGCAGAAAGCCACTTTCTTTTTCCCTTTCTTTCAGCTTCTCATGAAGATTCCCAGTATAAATTCAACAGCTGGAGTTACCTATAAATATACAAACTGAAAGAAAAGAAATGTTATAGTTGAATACTTGACTTTTGACTGTCTCAGTTGAAAACGAAGACACACACATAGTCAGCTTGTCCATGTCTGAGTAGTTCAGAGTTGAACAGAAGGAGCTGAACTCACCACAACTGCTTATTTAGGATAAGTGAAGTCCTTTTTGCCCTGCTAAGTATCAAGTGTACCCCATACCTTGTATCTATCCATTGGGTCCTCCTGCTGTAGCTGATTCTCCCGCATTGCCTGATATTCTTTTTCATATTTCTTCAGCTTTTTGGTTGGTACCTGCAGTGTTTAGGAAAGAACACATTAGATAAGAACCTTATTTTGCTTAAAAGAAAACAACACAAATGCTTTTGTTTAAAGTCTCTCCCAATTATGTTTCTTGTATTCTAAAATAGCATTTCCAACTCAAAGGTAAGAGTAAAAACCAGATTCTAGAATAGAGTCTCGAAGGCTTTTCCTGTAAAGGCCAGGGCAGTACACATTGCAGGCTTTGTAAACCGTGTAGCTGAGGTTAGAAACATTCAACTCCACTGTGATAAAAGGTGCTATGGTCAGTACATAGCAAATGTGTGTGGCTCTGTCCCAATGATACAAAAGTAGTCATAGTTTATCCCTGTTCTACCATACTGCTGATGTTACAACATTCTGGGAATAAATTTAATATTATTAATTGTAGCTATTGTTACATATAATTTATTCTGCCATACTGAGAAACAAATTTTTTATAAAATTAAAAAATTGACTAATATCATAAAATAAAAAGACTGCAAAGTCTGATGCTAAAACCTGAAGATGTGAGATGATTATACCAAATAAAACAGTAAAATTAAATTCATCTATTTTCTGCTAAAATGATGTCATCTTCAAAAGATAGCTGCTTAACTGTATGTGGTGGCACAGTCAGGAGGCGGAGGCAGGTGGAACTCCGTGAGTCTGAGAACAGCCTAGAACAGGTTCTAGGCTAGCCAGGGCTAAAGAGTGAGAGCCTACATAAAATAAAACAAAAAAGATAGTTGCTCGTTCTTCTCTGATGATCATAACCTTTCAATATTAGAATTCTAAGAATCAACATAGGATATGGCTTACAGAATTTGTCAGTAAAGAAACCAGTGTTGAACTATTTGTAAATTGTAATATTTCAACAACTAGACATGTGGTTGCCTGACACAGTTCATTCACTTATAAATCTCTACCTGGTAAAGACTGTTAGAATTAAACGATGAATCATATAATGTACTAAAACACAGCTTGGTCAGTAGAAATGCTTAATTAAAAACTCACTCAGTAAAAATTAATGTATAGGCTCTATTCTGTTCCATGTAATAGATCAAGTCTATTTTCATCATTGTATAATAAAAATTATCTAATTTTTTTTAGTAATGCTGAAGATCAAACCCAGGGCCTTTCATGTGCTAAGAATTGTTCTATCAGTGACTTATATCTAAGCCCTATATAATTCTTTCAAACATCATAATTCCCTAGTTCTAGATCTTAAGGAGACTTGAAGAAAAGTTTATTCGGGATTGTTTTAAAGACTATAAACATGCTATGTTGTTGTCTTCTTGAGGAATCAGAGCAGGGAAGATAAGTCTATCTGCTTTGCAGACACCATGTTTATGGAAGGCTTGGGCTCATCCTAAGCCTCTCAAGTTGCTTCCTGTTAAGTTCACTACACAACATTAGAAAAGAGAAGGGCCAAAAAGAACTCACATGAAAATAGGCTTTTCTGGGGTGAGGATAATGTCAATTTCCCACAATCAGGCCAGAAAGTTTGTTAAGTAAACAGAGAGCAGACATTGTTTTTTTCTTTCTGATTACCTTGGTGTTCACTAGCAAGAGCACTGTGATGTACTGCAGTGATTTGCTTTTAACCACAACTGGGAATTTTCACAAACATGGTCGAAATCTGATACACAGAGTAAACTATTCAATAACCACACTATGAGAACTTTTGCCTGGCTCATGTGGAAATACCTTCCAGTCAATCAAGGAAGGACATTCTCCAGGGTGTGACTGAACTGCAAAGCCACTGCTCAACCTTGTCATAAGACTCACTAACAATAGTTTAGTCCATCAACAGTGAGTTTCCCTAGCACACTGTGACCAACAAGACTGAACAGAAAGCAAAGTGCCATCTGCCTGTGACAGCAAAGCATTTCTTCTTGATTTTGATGGTGTCCCTCCCAACATGTTTTCCATATATTAATCATTCATTCAGAAAAGTGAAAACAGATTCTTGAGGTCAAGTCGCATCTCTCTGGTGCTGAGACTGCCCTGAGCTATGGGAAAGCAGGAAAAGGTCCGGTTTTCGGCAGTTAACATAGGGGCAAGGGGGCACGAAGGGAACTCTGAAAGGGAGTAGGCTCCAGCAGCACCCCCAGTGGATCAGAAGTCTTTCATGTTTTGCAGCTGGATAACTATACCACTAGGGACTAGGTGAAGCATCAGCCCCATGTGAATGCATTTTATATGTAGTTCTACAGTGGATCCACTAATCAATAACTTATAGCAAGCTTATTCATTGAAAAACCTTCAAGCTATTAACACGTATTTGACATAGAAAACTCAAGCTTACTGTTTATATAAAGAGTTTCATTTCGATGTGAAAAAATATCAAAAGGTATTAACACTTCAATATGTGTGCGGGGTGTGTGTGTGTGTGTGTGTGTGTTTGTGTGTGTTTAAAAATGTACTAAACACCCTTAGGAAGTGAATCCTTCCCCCATCTGGCTGAGACACTAACATGTTTGGCTTCATTTTCTTTAGGGAAAGAGAACAGGTTCCCAGAGCAATGTGTTGCTAGGAAACCTTCCAAGCTTATTTATCTTGTGCTTGGGGCGATAGCAAACATCCACCTGTAATTGGCACAATGCGAAGGGGGTGGGGACGAATGAGAAAGAGTGAGCAGGGCTCCTGGGAAGCTCTTGGAATATGTGAGGTAATCAAGCAAATGGAGTCTTCACATTCTGACATTACACTTCAGGAATAAATACAAGTATGTTGTTTTAGGGAAGGGAATATGGAAATTTGCAAATTTTCTTACTGAAGAAAGGAATTAAAAAAAAAACCTCTTCAGTATGTAGTTGTCATTAAAAGAACAAAAGGTCAACTAAATATTATTAAAATTGCAAGAATCTTTTTGTCTCAACCATATGTTTATCCCCTTAAGTAAAATCAGTTTAAAGGAGGTCCTCACTTGAAGAATTTATTAAGAACTAGCACTCCTTTTGGGGCTGAATGGTTGGGTGTGTGGTTTCACCAGCTGAACACCCGTCTACCTTTCCAGAACTTCCTGTTTGGCTGAATTCAGAGAATGTGTACAGCTGACAACAAGTGCTCATTATTTCAAAATGTCACTCTGAAAAGGCTGGAGATAGAGTTCTGAGGTATAGGGCTTTGCCTATCAAGACCACGAATTTTATTTTAAGAATTTTAATTAAACAAACAGGAAAATAAAACTGAATTCCAGCTCTGGCAGGGCTATGGCAGCAACTGTGTAGACATGCAGTAAGAGCTGACATGCCAGAGGACAGCTGCACTCGGGGAGGACAGCATCTTTAGACAGAACCAATGTTTTGAGTCATCCATGTTAAAGACATGTCTCACAGTACTGAGCCTGGCACAGAGACTGAAGTAATACATATCCATTCACACAGTAGTCAAACAGAGCTGGAGGGACTTTTGCAGACTGTTTGGCCACTGACTGACCTTTTGTAAGGATGATGGAGCTGAACAAATGTGGCCTAGTTCTGGATGCAGCCAAACAATCTCCCTGGCCTGTTCTGGACTCCCACGAGTGTAACAGTGGCCGCCTCACAGATGAGGTGCTTCCTAGTATGGCTCATGCTAACCCACCCCACCCCCCTTTTTTCCACTTTCATACACATTTTATTTACTGCTTTTCCTCATAATCAACTTAAAAAATAGATTTATCCAATAGCTGACTGTGAGCATCCACTTCTGTGTTTGCTAGGCCCCGGCATAGTCTCACAAGAGACAGCTATATCAGGGTCCTTTCAGCAAAATCTTGCTGATGTATGCAATGGTATCAGCGTTTGGAAGCTGATTATGGGATGGATCCCCGGATATGGCAGTCTCTAGATGGTGCATCCTTTTGTCTCAGCTCCAAACTTTGTCTCTGTAACTCCTTCCATGGGTGTTTTGTTCCCAATTCTAAGAAGGGGCAAAGTGTTCACATTGGGCCCCCAATGGAGGAGCTAGAGAAAGTACCCAAGGAGCTAAAGGGGTCTGCAACCCTATAGGTGGAACAACAATATGAACTAACCAGTACCCCCAGAGCTCGTGTCTCTAGCTAAATATGTATCAGAAGATGGCCTAGTCGGCCATCACTGGGAAGAGAGGCCTCTTGGTCTTGCAAACTTTATATGCCTCAGTACGGGGGGGGGGGGGGGGACACCAGGGCCAAGAAGTGGGAGTGGGTAGGTAGGGGAGTAGGCGGGGAGGGACTGGGAGACCTTTGGGATAGCATTTGAAATGTAAATGAAGAAAATACCGAATTAAAAAAATAATAAATTTTAAAAAGTAAATATAAAAAAATAGATTTATTTTATAAGAAAGCGATCAACCTGGAAACAGAAGTTGAAGTAGAAAAATAGCTACTCAAAACTGCCTGCAGGCTCATTCTAGAACCTGTAAATATGTTGTTTTACAGTCCAGTGCAAATAGATTTTCAAATGTGACTAAGCCTAAGGACTCTGAGATGGAAATATTTTAGATCATTGGGTAGGCCCTGTGTAATTACATGAATCATTAAAAGAGAATTCTTCCAACTTCACTGAGATGTGACTATTACCATAGAGCTAATCTACTGCTGCTGTTGCTGGCTTTGGGAAGCAGAATTCCCCAAGTAAAGGAATGAGAACAGCCTTTACATGCTTGAAAAAGCAAGGAAATGGACGTTCCTAAAGGAACACAGTCCTGAGAACACCTTCAGTGACACCAATGTTTTCTTCCAAACTACAAATCTGTAACACACATGTCCTTATAATTGTTTAACTTACAGTGATTTATCATGCTATTAAGAGAGAACTAAAACAATATATTATAAGTAGTAAGTACTATTCATTACACCATTAAATGTTTACCAACAGAAGTCAATAGAATCTTTATATGTTTGCTAAAAGCAAGAATGGCATAATTATATGAATGTTCCAGAATTAAATCCATTTCTAGGTATGTTACTCAAAAATTGAGAAAAGAGAACCCACCCCTCCTCTTCATATAACTGACTGAAAGAGTGCCATTATAAAATCAACTGTAACTGTGACCTCATGTTACAAATGCCAGGATAGGAATCTGGACAGAGCAAATGACAGTTAAAGGTCATGTGGCTCCAGCCTAAGTGCAAATTCTTGTGGCCAGTCCCTTTGGGCTTTCTCTTTCACATCACTCATTCCACTGGCTGTGGTATTTCAGAAGTTCCATCCAGGTCTTCCTAAGGAACTGAGCAATGTTCACAGGCATTTTCATTATGGTTTCATTGCCCTCCTTCCATTTTTTAAATGTGTTTCACACCCTCTAAAATAGTGCTTCTCAACCTTCCTAGTGCTGCAACCCTTCAAAACAGTTCCTCGTGTTGTGGTGACCCCAACCAAAGCATTATTTCATTGCTACTTCATAACTGTAATTTTGCTACTGTTATGAATCATAATGTAAATATCTGATATGCAGAATATCTGATATGTGACCCATTGCGGAGATCACAACCCACAGGTTGAGAAACACTGCTCTAAAACGATATGATGACCAGTATTTTGAAGGACACTGCACTAAATTAAATGGGTCTTCTCATGTATTTCCCAGGTGCTGCTGCCTGGTGGCTATCAATTCGAAGCCACCGAGGAACCTTTCTTAACTCCACTACTGGCACTAATACCCTCACCTGCCACTTACTGATAAGAGTGCATCATATTTTGTTGTAATCAGGAAATAATAAAGAAAAGAGTCTAATAAGTTTAAGGCAGAGGGGAGTGGTAGGGAACTAGTGGAGGAGCATTAGAGAACAGTCATTACCCAGCTGTCTTACTTTTTCTCCACATGAGTAATGCTAGCCTCAGGCAGAGATACTGGAGAGGGAGATTGCAAAAGATTACAACTTGTGTGTTCCTTACAGGAAATTTGCAGGCCAAGAAATGCTTTGGATTTTGAAATCTGGATATTTGGAAATATGTAAGGAAGTACCTTGGAGATGCGATCCAAGTGTAACCACTGAATTCATTATGTTCCACAAAAACCTTATATACTAGATAGAAGGTGATTTAAACAGTTATAGTGCATGTGTAGGGTTCTGTGTGAGCATGTGTGTGTGCACTTATACACGTGCTTGCGAAGGCAAGAGGAGGTTATCGGGTGTCTTGCTCTTCACTTTCAGCCTCATGCCTCTGAGTGAACCTGGAGTTAAACTGGTGGATGGACAGAAGAGCATCTCGTGCTCCTGTGTCTACTCCCCAGTGTGCTAGTGTACAGGTGGCTGCACAGCCACGCCCTGCTCTAGATCACAGCCTCGTGCTTTCATGGATACTGCTCCACACACACCCTGGCTCCACACTCTCTCTGCACACACCCTGAGCTTGTGTTTTGACTGAGACCTCTCAAATGAAATCAGGTATGGAATTTTCTCCTTCTGCTAGTCAGTACTCAAAATGCTTCAAATTCTGGAGCATTCCAGATTAGGACTGTTTAATATGTACACTCAGCTTTCTTCCCTCTCCAGGCTCTCTCTTTCTCATTTAAAGTGCATTTCTTGAGGCTGTGCAGCTGACTCAGTGGGTAAAGTGCTTGTTGCATAAGCATGGGACTTGAGCCTGTATGACCAACACTTACTTAAGAAGAATAACAAAGAAATAAAGCCAGGAGTGATGGCAAGCATCCGGTTCTGGGAAGTGGAGACTTGTTAAGGCGGCCCTGTCTAGACAACCAATGAGCTCCAGCTCAGTGAGAGATGCTCTCTCCAAAAACGTACCTAGCAGACGAGGTGCCGAAGGTCAGCCTGTGAGCCCCACATATACACGCACGGGTGTGGGGACCCGTGCACCAGGGGACATCAGAAAGAGTGGACTTCTCATTTTTAGGTGTCGTCAGTTTGACCACCTAAAATTGTTCTCTATTCACTGCAAATGAACTTGCAGTACTGGTCTTGAATTTACTAATGAAAGGTATCACCTTATTTTGCTTTATTGCTTTATTATCTATTTTGAATACTTACTAATATTTGAATTTCACATGTACTATGGCTCTTATAAATTATATTACAGTTAATTTATTCTGTGTGTGTGCATGCACATGTGTCCCACAGTGTTTGTGGGACAAAGGACAACTTGTGGGAGCTGGTCTTTTTCCTTTTACCATGTGTGGGTCCTAGGGATCAAACTCAAATTGTCAGCCTTGGTGGCAAACACCTTTACCCACCAGGTCATTCACTAGCCCAAATTTCTGAGTCATTAGGTGGCCTAAATTTGACATATATTATTTTTAATTAAATATTTTTTTAAGCCAGTGAGATGGCCCAGTAGCTAAAAGTGCTATAAAACCCTGGAAACCTAAGTTCAAATCCCAGATGCCCCATGAAAGACTGACTCTGACGTCCACATCAGGGTGGTAGTATGCGCATTAACACACACATCGCACAGTTGAAAAAATTTAAATATGTATTTGTCTTATAATTTAGTTAAATTTCCCTATTAACAAATGCAATAAATTTTTGCATGTTTAGGAGTTCAAGTGCTTCCCAACATCACAGATCTTAAATTTGGGCTAGTTATTAATTGGACAACCAAATTCTTTTTATTTTATTTTATTTTATCTTATTTTATTTTTATTTTGTGTGTGAGTGTTTTGCCTGCATGTACATCTGTGTATCAGGTATGTGATTGGTGCCATCAACTCCTGAAGGGGCCTTGGATCTTCTGGAACTGGAGTTATAGCTGTGAGCTTCTATGTTGATTCTGGCAATCCAACACGGGTCTGCTGGAAGAGCTACCAGTACTCTCTCCAGCCCCAACAACAGAATTCTTAAATAACAAAATGCATCTGCTATATAAACTTAAAGAAAACTATTAACAGAGAAAAAGAACAACACATGTTAAAATACACCTGGAGATTTTCAGCCCAGCGTATACAATGTAAATGGCATGATCTTTTGTTCATACCTGCAGATGCTGAGAGCAGGATGTAAGGTCTTGCCCATGCTAGGCAAGCCCTCTATCTCTGGCTTACATGCAGCTAGGACAAGCTTTGTGCATATTCCACCCAACTCCCAGGCATCCCTTGCTCTATCGATCTCACTTATGAATGTCAGCAATACCCTCTTCTCATGCAACAAACATGATATTTTCAAACTGGGGCTGGCAGGTTTGAGTGGTTTACGATCAACATGGGATATGCACTGCAAATTCCTTAGCTAACCTGCCAATAAATAAAGAATGCCTGCAAGGTTTTCAGTATGGCTTTCTGGTGTCTGCTTCTCTCTGTTGGCTGTGTGTGTGTTAGAGATAGGGGCTCACTATGTACTCCAGGCTGTATTCAAGCTTACTGTGACCAGCGATGGCCTTTACCCCTGATATTCTGGGATTACACATGAATGCGACCATAGCCTGACTTTTCCTCCTGCTTTTAAAAGTTATTTTTATTTTCCTGATTCATTTTGAGAGAGAGATGGAAGGAAGATGCATGTCTAAGATGAAAGGAAAACTTTCAGGAATTTTTTTTTTTTTAATTCCTTCCACCAAGTGGGATCAAAAGTGCCTTTAAATGCTAAACCACCATGCTAGCCACCTGTTCTGTTGTTTTTGGTCAGCAGTAACTAGTGTTAAAAATGTATGGATTTATTTCAGGTCAAAACTTTTCCTAATAGCTTTAGAGTGGTAATTTAGAAATGCCAGCACTTAAGCCTCTTCAGGACTCTGAGGCAAGTTATTCAGAATTTACTCGTGAGAACAATGAGAATAGGCAGCACACAGCAGGTTGTGCAGCTAGCTGGTAAAAAGTCAGAAATGGGCACATAGGAGTCCTCAGCAGCCCACCTGTGTACACCTTCTCCATCTACAACAGAAGATAGGTCAACTTAGGAGGCTTAAAGACTCAACAGAAGGTCTAGTTACCACACATCAACAGATGATCAACAGGTACAAGGTTGTCCTGTGAAAGGCAGTGCAGGAGGAGCACCTCAGTGAAGGGGATTCTCACCATGCTTGTTTGGGGTACACTTCCTTCTTTAATGAGAAGATACCAGTTCTCCTGCACCCAAAAGGAACATTGAGGGGTGTAGAGATGCTTCAGAGATTGAGAGCACTTGTTGTTCTTGCAGAAGACCTGGGTTCAGTTCCTAGAATCCACATGGTAGCTTATAACCATCTAAGTCCAATTCCAGGGGATCTGATGCCTTCTCCTTGTCTCTACAGGTACCAAGCAATGCATGTGATGAACATACATACATGTATGTAAAGTATTCACATACATAAAAGAAAAATAAGTAAATTGTTTTAAAAAGTAGCATTGCATCAATAATTTGTAAAAGCTATTTATAGAATAGCTTGAGAAATCTATTTCTTTTATATTTTTTTAAAAGACATTTTTTTAAAAAACATATCAAACCAGACTTGGTGGCACAGGCCTAAGTTACATGTCCAAGACATGCTTGGGCTACAGAGATAGTTCATAGCCTGCCTAAACAACTTAGTGTGACCCTGTCTCAAAACAAACAAAAAAAACAATATATCTCAATAGCAGAGTGCTAGCCTAGAAGGAATGAAGGCCTAAGTTCAAGCCATAGTACTTCCCAATATTAAAATGATTTAGGATTATTAATGTATGTAAAAGATGGTGATATTAATCCCTGCTTAGTAAGTTAAAAAGCCAACAGGACCCTTTCTTAGTCACTGTCCTATGGCCCATGAAGAGACACAATGACAAAGGCAGCTCATATGAAAGAAGGATTTAACTAGGGGCTTGTTTACAGTATCAGATGATATGTCTATCATGACTGGGAGCATGGCAGGGGCATGGCAGTACAATGGCACTGGAACAGTAGCTGGAAGCCATATGCTGACCCACAGACAGAGCAGAGAGACTCACTGGGTCATCAAAGTTCATCCCCAGTGGATACAGTTCTTCCAACAAAGTCACGCGTCCTAATCCTTCTAATCTAGTGGTTCTCTATCTTCCTAGTGCTATGGCCCTTTAATACAATTACTCATGTTGTCATGTCCTTTAACCATAAAATTATTTTTATTGCAACTTCATAAGTAATTTCGCTAAATGAGTAATGATGTAAATATCTAATATGAAGGATATTTGATATGCGACCCCTGTGGAAGAGTTATTCAATCCCCAAATGGGTCGTGATCTATAGGTTGAGAACTGCTGTTCTAATCCTTTCAGAGTTGTTTATGTGGGTCACTCTCACTCAAACCACCACAGACCCAGGTTAATATTTTTCAAAGCAAATGTTCTGGGTTCTAGGATCAATAAACCATTCCATTTCAAATATCAATCACTGGATGAAGAGAATAGACATAAAATATATTTTGAGGTACCTGAGAAGGTTTCTAAGATAGAGTCTTAGTCACTTCTGCAAGGATTTATCAATCTGGATACTAAGTGGGTCAGTGGTTACCAGAGTTATCACAGTCAGTGTGCAACAGTTTGTAAGTTAAAGGACCAGAGAGAAGATGGACAGGAGCCAAGAAGTGTATAAGAAGAGATCTTGTCCTATGGATTTCACCTTGGTCACCTTCATATTAGACAGCAACACAAACTACTTTGATTCTTTATGCTTTTAACAATAAGAGAAAGGGGACATTAATCCCTGATTTTTTTAATCTACAAGATTAAGAAATAAAATTAATAAACCATTAGAGCCTATAAAAGACTGTGGGACAACTTCTAATACTTGCGGATCGCAATAATGTAAGAGGGCAGAGAAAAGGAATGCACTCATTTCTTCTAACTAGAACTCAGAAGGCTACAGCAACCAACTTGGTAATTCTTGTCAATTCACAACAACCTATGGTGCTGGCCTTGCTTCCGTCTCTTCTGACGTGTCTGGTTTTTTAATTACTCATGCCTAAAGATACACACACCTGTGACAGACTCCTGGACCCATTGTTGATTAATTTATGTGAGCCATGTTGCAGTGTATATTGTTCTTCACAGAATGTAGCATACTTAAAGTGTCTATGAGAGCTCCCGAAATATTGATTTCCATTTTCTTTGACCCGTTTAAATATCACCTGTCTGGTCCTGAGGCTAGAGCAGGTTTAGGAGATGTACATTTATAAGATCTGCTTACCTGTCCATTTCTAATCTTTTTTTTTCTGTCATCTTAGATTTAACAAACTATTTTTGTTGAATTCCTTAGCACTTCTATTATAAAACTTCCTTGTCAATAAATACTTCTGGAAGTAAAGGAATTTCTGTATTATCTGTATGTTGAAAATGTTCAGATTTATTTAATGCAGGCTAATTTTAAGTCAACTTGACAGAAGGTAGAGTCATCTGTAATGAGAGAACCTCATTCGAGAATATGCCTCCATTAGAGTGTAGGACATTCTCTTAATTGGTCATTAATGCAGGAGGGCCCAGCCCATTGTGGGTCATGCCATTCCTGGGCTAGTTCATGGATTCTATAAGAAGGCAGGCTGAGCAAGCCATGATGAGAAAGCCAATAGCAGCACCCTTCCATGCTCTCTGCAGCATCACCTGCCTCAAGGTTCCTACCCTGCTTGAATTACTTTCCTGACTTCCCTCAGTGATGAACAGTGATGTGGAAGTGTAAGCCAAATAACCCCTTTCCTCCCCAACTTGATTTGGTCCATGTGTTTCACCACATCAATCATAACCCTACCTAAACCACTGGTTTAGAACTTCCACTGTACTTAACGACATATCCAAAGGCTAAAAATTCACTTGGGTGGTTCCACATGAGAAACTTTAAACCTGTACTCACTCCCACCCTACTCTCAAGCATGCTTTTATCCACTGTTCATCTTCTATCTGGGGTGCATGCAGTCACCCAGAAGTGACCCTGACTTCCTCCTTTACTAGACTGAAAACATGTGAGAGCTTATGCTTGCTTCTCCCTTTAAGCCTCACTGGCAGGGCCCTGGTTCAACACCTTGTTTCTCTCATCAACACTACTGCATAACTTCCAAACTAGTCTTGGTGTCTTCGCACTCTTCTAGAAATATTTTCACTGCAATTTTTTTCACAAGCAAATAAGGTATTGTGCTCCCTAAAACTTTTCAGTGGCTTTCCACTGTACTTAGCAAAAATACTTAGCAAGGGTCTGGAGATCCATTGAATTCTGATCTGTATTTTCTTCATATCATATTTTATAAAGAACAAAAAGTGATCATGACAATTTGTCCTGTGAAGTTTTTGTCCCATATTTTAAACATAGCTTTTTAGTGCCTATTTTATTATAGTAGAGGAGCACAATTTATTATGAAATTAATACATACACTTAAGTATGGGTAAAATTAATTTTTTACAGACAAGGATATGTAATCAAACAGTTTAAGGACAAACAATTCCTGCTCTAGCTACACTGCATATTTTATTTTTTAAGGTTTATTTACTTATTTATGTATATGTATTTATGAGTGCTCTATTTACATGTATGCGTGCATGACCAAAGAAGATATCAGATAGAAGAGGGCATCAGATTCTATCTATTAGATGGTCGTGAGCCACCATGTGGTTGCTGGGAACTGAACTCAGGACCTCCGGAAGAGCAGCCACTGCTCTAACTGCTGAGCCATCTCTCCAGCCCTATTTTATTCTTTTAAAAAAGTATGTGTATGTGTGTGTGTGTGTGTGTGTGTGTGTGTGTGTGTGTGTGTGTGTATCTATATACGAGTAACAGCTACTCAACTCAAGGATGGGCATATAACTATTTTAATTCCTGACCAGAAGATAATGAACCTTAGATCCTTGTCAATATATGGCATAAAAAACCATATGAACACCTTCACTCTGATTTTTCTAGGCAAGCTAGAAAAAAGGTCAAATAGTCTCTGACATGGGTAAGCAAGGAATTTAATTCTGGGAGAAACTTGCTTAAAATTCCATACAGTCTTAGAGGAGGCAAACTGGAACAATATATTTTCTTTCTGTCACAACCTTCTGGGAAAAAAAAGAAAAAACTGCACTGAGAGCATAAATGAGCCAAAAGATTTACAGCTTAAAGCAAGGGTGATTTACCTCATGGTACTGGAATCTGTCAGTTCTCAGATGGAGCAGCTTCTGTGGCCGGAATGTTCCTTGAGAACGCCCTTCTTTGTGTATTATGTCTTACTCTTATTTCTTTCTGTTTCTACTCCACACTGTACTAATTTATATAAGTAATGCTAGGGACTTTTTTTCATTACTCCCAGAAGGCAATAGATGCTGTGGAGTTTTTCTTGTTGTTAAGTCTCTTTCTTGGACTCTTTGCACTTCCAAGACAGGAAGAAGCCATTTAGTCTGCTTTTAAATTAAGCAAGAAAAATTCTGTGACTATATTGGTTATATCCTCAATCTGGAGCTAAATTATTAAAATTCTAATTCTTTTTCACTTTGCAAAAATTAAGAAGCAGTAATATCTTAAGTTGAATGCTTTGATTTCTATTTTAGGAGAAGTACTCAAAATGTACTATAACCTCTCAAGTAAAATTACATCTTTCAAGGACTTACGGGTTAGAAATTTATTATTTAGAAATTTAAGTATAGGGGCTGGAGAGGGCTCAGTGGTTAAGAGCACTGGCTCTTCTTCCAGAGGATCTAGGTTCAATTCCCAGCACCCACATGGCCGCTCACAACATGGTAGCTCCTGTTCCATTGGGTCTGGCACCTTCATACAGATATACATGCAGACACAACACCAATGTATACAAAAAATAAATTAATTAAAAAGAAAGACATTTCAGTATAGTGTTTGAAGAATAAAAGAATGACTATCAAGTTATAGAAATTAAGATTATAAATTGGATTATATTGCATTAAATTTGAATCCATGTTGGATGGCACTGGTTTGATTCCATGAAGTAGACTAATCAGACATGGTAACAAAGCTCGTCTAGAAGAAGACAGTACACCTGGGCATCACGAGTGAGCTAATCAAGTGTGCTTGAAACTAGAGAACGAGAGGAGAGAAACAATGACCACACGCTTTTTAACATGGCAAGAAAATGTTATTCTAATTATCATTATTTTTAAAAATCATCCATATTTGTTATGGGGGTATACACAACAGAATCTGTGAGGCTGAGGCAGGAGGATCACTGAGCATTCTAGGCCAGGATGGACTCCATAACAAGTATCAGGCCAACAAAACAACAAAACAATCACAACAACAAAACACACATACTCAAATCATCTAGCCTTTCACTCTTTACACCAGCATTACCTGTCACTATGCTGTAGGCTTAGCCAATCTAATAATCTTACAATTAAAATAGACACTGGATTTATTATGAAGTTAGTACATTGCTGAGGGAACAGTGACACTGGAGAGATAGTGTCTGGCTCTCCTTTTGACTGCTCCTCTCAGGAATGAGAATGGAACTGAACTCAGAGTAAGCCAGACAATCCCGAGTGGGCAGGAAGAGCATCCCAGGTGTGGGGACAATGAAGACAGATGAGAGGGGCTATGCAGTTATTAACACAATGTAGAACGAAAAATTTAGGCCATTTGTTAAAACTAAGGAGTCAAGATGTCAGGATAGAGCAGGAAACCAAGTGTGGAGACCCACATAGCTGCACAGGTCACATATCCATGAAAGGATCCCTGTTTGAGGGGTGCAGATCAGTTTGGATCATATAGAGGAGAGAAAGTCCTAGCCAAGGCCATAGAGTTCTAAGGTACACAGACATCAGTTTGGCAGGAGAGGAATTCCAAGAACCCAAATCACAGAGACCTGCTGCTGTCTACCTCACAGGTCCTGCAACAGTTACTAAGAGCTACTGGGCAAGCCAGGCTCACACAACCAGGCTGTCTGCTCAGTGAGACAAGGGCAGCCTCTGCTTTTAAAGAGCTTAAAGATAATTCCTTAATTGAGGTAGGGTGCAGACTTCTGAGTTCTACAAGGAAATTATAAGAACCATTTGAGGAAGAGTCAAGACATAAAGATTACTCACTTGAAGTGAGGAACTTCAAAGCAAGCATACAGGAGAAATGCAAACAGACTGAAATTAGCAAGAGCAGTGATTCCACCACACACCTACAGGACCAGCAAGCATAGCCAGTACTCCTGTGTGCCAGGCACTGACTGCTGTATGCCTTGTATGAGTTAATTCTTTGAGCTTATCAGTAATGAGGCAGACATCATTATCATCCTGACTGTACAGGTGAAGAAATGGGCACAGAGAGACTAAGTGAAATTACCCAAGGTTATAAAGCTAGCAGGTAGGGACCTCATTTAAATCTAGGCGGTCTGGATCCAAACTCTGGCCCTGAACTGCTACTTACCATTTTAGTTATCATTATGTTTGGCTTTGTTTTGTTTACTTAAAATCTATCTGCTGGGGCTAGAGAGATGGCTCAGTGGTTAAGAGGGCTCATGGCTCTCGCAGAGGACCAGATTTGGTTTCCAGCACCCACATGTTGCCTCACAGTCATTAGTAACTCCAGTTCCTGGGGTCCTGCCACAGTCATTTGGCCTCCTTTAACACTTGTACACATGTGGTGGTGGACATAACTCACAATGGCGTATACACATACAGACAAATAATAAATAAACAAATCTTAAAGAAGTCAAATCTAAATACTATAATTGTGCTTCTTTTATTTTTCTTCCCAGTCTTCTATCACATAGACTTTTCATGTCCTTAGTTATTGAGTTATATATATATATATATATATATATATATATATATATATATATATATATTACCTCAAGTTAGGAAGAAGATATGCAACAACAACCACAATAACAACAACAACAACAAAATAATGCACAGAACTGGAGATCTATCCAGTGGTTCCAAGTGCCTGTTGCTGTTACAGAGGATGAGAATCTGGTTCCCAGCACCTCTTTTGGGCAACTCACAATGACCTCTAACTCCAGTTTCAGGTGATCCAATGTCCTCTTCCAGCTTCCACAGGGACCCACATACCCATTCACATACAAGCACAAACTACACATAAATAAATAATAAAATCAATATTTTTTAACAAACATAAAAAATACTCTTCAAACTTCATCTATTTTTATTATCTAGAGCTCAACCTTCCCCATGCTGCCACCCCTCATGTTGTGCTGATCCCCAACCATAAAATTATTTTCATTGCTACTTCATAACTGTAATTTTGATACTGCTATGAAACCATAATATAAATAAATATCTGGTATATGGGATGATATGCAATCTCTGTGGGGGTTCAACCTACAGGTTGAGAATTAATGATCTAGAGGCTGACTCAGCAGTTGTAAACAGCCTTATAAATAGAGTAAGGTCTGAATTTTTAAAAGATAACATGCAACCTGCTACTATTGATACAGTCTGAGGGTATATCTTTTACAATGGCCAACTAGAGATCATGTAATTATAGACTTTCTGTTGCCTATAAGAAGTGTGAACACGCTGGGCTTGGTGGTGCACGCCTTTAATCCCAGCACTCAGGAGGCAGAGGTAGGCGGATTTCTGAGTTCGAGGCCAGCCTGGTCTACAAAGTGAGTTCCAGGACAGCCAAGGCTATACAGAGGAACCCTGTCTCGAAAAAAAAAAAAAAAAGTGTGAACACTGAATTGACAGACCTCTGGGAGCTCACACACTGGCCTCTAGATCTCTGTAATGCAGTGTTGCACTCTTCCTTACAGACTGGGGAAGAACATATCTATGCTTCTCATGTCAACAGATGCCTTCTGACTGCAAAAATGGTTTGAAACAATTCTTTCAATGAAAAACTTGAATGTCATAACAAAAATACTAACCCCATGCTATCATGGGTTAGAAGATAGCATGCTTTTACAAACTCATTAAGGAATTTGGGATAGAGTGCATGGAGACAGGATATGAGGAATGTCATACAGGAAGGTTTTGTTATTAACTATGATCTCGGTAGTCACCAAGTACTAGAGATAGAGACACCACAGTTCTGTTCCACACTCTCATTGTCGTGTAGAAGAGTTACTGTTGGGTAGTAGTAGCCAATAAATCTAGACTTTGTAGATATTCTGGCTACCCAGAGTCTTAATATAAAATTCACACAGGATCAGAATACTCTATATGGTATTTTTTTATCAATCCAATCCTTTGTGCTCATTAGAAAATTGGTGTAGATTCAAGTACAGTTGGATTAAATTTATAGTAATTATCTTTTAACTGGGACTTTTCAATACCAATCCCTAAATCCATATTAGTGTGCTACCCCAATCCATATACATGTGCATCAAGCATCAATTAATCATGTCAAGGAATAGATGTATTTTCTTCTATTATTTAAACAAAACAAAAGAAAATTTTCTGAAGCTAAGGGAGGAAACTAAGAAAGTGAAGGCCTACCAGCTGTGCTGAGTTGTGGCTGCCTGTGCAAAAGGCTGGAAATCTGAAGGCTGTAGAGAAGGCTAAAAAGAATGAGCTGTGACCTAAGAGCAGCCAACCTATGTTGCTGTCACTTGATGAAAGTATGAATCTATTCTAGTGGTTGGTGGTTTAATGACGACATTTTTTGAAAGAAAAAGACTGATGCGCAGTCTTACCAGATATTTGTATCTGTTCTGGATATGAGAAGCACTTTATGACATGAAGGGGCCTTACAGGAGTTATCAGGCAGAATAACAGATACTAGAAGTCTCACTTGTTTGTTTTGTGGTGTTGAGGATCAAAACCAGGTTTTGACACATGCCAGCAACCATGTTACCATTCAGCCACACCTAACATTTATCCCACCACCCCTGTTTCCCAGACTCTCTTTAAAAATAATCTTGGGACTGGAGAAATGTCTCAGTGGTTAAGAACAAGTGCTGCTCTAGCAGAGATTTTGTTAGCAGCACAAATGGTAACTCCCACTTGAAACTCCAGTTCCAGAGTATCTAATGCCCTTTTGATCTTTGGAGGTACCAAGCATGCATGTGGCACACAGGTATACATACAATCAATGCAGTCATAAACATAAAAGAAATCCTTTAAAAATTGCTTAAGTAATTGATAAGCCAGGCTTGGTAACAAATGCCTGTAAGTGGGAAGTGGAAGCAGGAGGGTCAGGTGTTCAAGGTTCTCCTCAGCTACACAGCAAGTTCAAGGCCAGTGTGGGCTACAGGAAGCCTTATCTCACAAAACAAAATGTGTGATGGTTAATCATCATTGTCAACTTACTGGAGTTGGAATCTTCTATGAAGCATCCCTCTCCCAGAAATGCCTGGGAAAATCCCCAGACAGGCTTAACTGAAGAGAGAAGACTCATGCTGACTGTGGGCCGCACAATTAACTAGACTGAGATCTGACTACACAGGAAGGAAATGGGAAAGGCAGTGGAATGTCACTCTTCATCTTTTTTCTGTTTCCACACTGTAGATGTCACGTGAGCAGGAACCTCACAGTCCTGCTGTCAGGCCTCCCCTGCCTTGATAGGCTGTGTTCTTCTAACTGAGCCTAAACAAACCCTCCAGCCTTGCATTGCTTCTTGTTAAGTGCTTGGTCACAACAGTAAGAAAAGTAACCAAGAAGAAATGAATACATTATTGTTAGGAAACCACTAAGGTTTTAAAATGGAATAGCATGACTGAGGATGGGTTCTGCAGAAGGACTACATGCAAGAGACCTTAGAGTCTTTTGATCCCAAGAACTGGTAAAAAGTAAGATAATACAAAGTTGTCAGAAGGCTAGGCTGACTAACCCCATGACAGACTTTGAATATTTCTCTGTTTCCAAGAACTGGGCAAGTCCAGGCAAGTCCAGGCCTCAGAAGCTACCCCACCACCTGGCCTGAGGTAAGGACAATAGGTCAGCAGCATTTTCCAACCAGCCCCCATGCCCGCCAGGGTCATGGAATATCCTCAGAGACAGAGCCAAGATTAAGATAGAGGGGCCAAGTTTGCTGACGTCTTTTCTTTCACAGTTCACCTATCACATGCCATTTTCAAGGGCATGCCTGCAATAAGAAACAGCGAAATGACAAGACACTCCTCAAGTCTCTGTGATGTCACAAGCCTCCTCCAAGCAGAGGATTTGTGCAAAGTACAGAACTCATTAAAATGAGTGGATGAAGAGGAGTGGAGAGATCCCTGATTTAACATTTAAATGTTACTTCATTATATTTTATTACCAGAAACTATGTGGAGATTGTCAGCGACACCTAGAGTTACACTAAGCCCACTGAATTTGGCAGAAGATCTATCCTTGAGCTTTTGTAAGCCTTTAAACCTATGGAATTGCTACCTAAACTCCTTGGACAGTGAGGTATACCTGTATTTCCTTAGCTAGTGTCATTGAAAAGTAGAAGACAGACATCACTAATAATTATCCATTTTCTTCTCTATGCCCAAAGGCTTCAACATATACATAAAATTATTTCTGATGAAGTTTGCATGACAAACCTTTAGCTCAAGGTTAAATATCTTGGTGATAACCTGATTTACATGCCATCATTTGAAATATGTGGGAAAGATGAAAAAAAAAACAATTATTTTTGTTTTACATTTCCACAGTTCAGTTTTCTCTTTAAAGGCTTCAGTCAGAACTGACCCCTGTAACAGCTTCTCCTCACTGGAGCTCTGCTACATAAAAAGCCTTTTGACTTTCTAACACAAATCAACAGAATGACATCAAGCAACACTAACTGAAGAAGGAAGTGTTCAACATACAGTCGGGATCTAAATGGGCCTCTTACACTTACCCACTATCTCTACTGTGATGTTTCCAAGATAAAAACAGAAAACAGGAGCCCTCAAAAGTCTGACTTTCACTGTTGCTGTCAGTGAAGTATAACTATGTTTATTTCAAGGAGCATATATTTTAGACCAACACTTAGAATTAGGTACTGGTAATACCAACATTTATGATTAAGACAGAGTTTACAACTGACTGTGGGTATGTGTTTGTATATTACATAGAAATATACACATATACATATATATTTAAATATAGTATTGCTGTTTCAAATTATCTTATATAAAAAATATGGCATCTCTCCTTCTTTAGACCTCATTACCATAGAACTCCATCTATATGAAAACTGTCCTTAGAGGATTTGGAGAAAAATCACTTATAGTATAATATACAATTTAATCTATAAAATGCAAGTTCATTCTCAAAAAGAAGTACGAGTAACTTCTTCGGTCTAAGGGTGAGTCTATAAACACAGAATATAAATAACTGATAAATTCTCGTACTTCCTAACTCTCAGTAAAAATTTTCTCTTTCCAAGAGCAAATTGTTACCGGCTAACATAATATCAAGTTAGCTTTTAGAAGCAGTTTGGTGTCTCTATAAAGTATATGGTAATTTAGTTTCATTAACATAAGTGGAAACTACTTCAGAATGTGCCAAGTTAAAGAATGCTTAAATTTACTCTTCCCCATTCAAAGCCACATTTTCTTGGACTCCCATCAAGTCTCCTTGCAGAGTTATTGGTTGGCTTTAATTTTTAAAGATATTTCCCACTAAGAAACAAAGTTAAATTTAAATCTAAAGACTGAAAAGGCAGTTAACTGGGCTCATCTAGACTTGTTTCTTACCCAGACTCAAGATTTTGTACATTAGAAATGCTAGTGCCATGACCGTTATGGGAACTTAACAAAACAATGAAATCTCACATGATAAACTCATTAAAAATGTATTCTAAAACTATCAGAATTCTACATTTTCCACATTTCCTTTTTCAGTGTTAACAATTTTCTGAGGCATGGTTAAAAAGGTTATTTATAAATGGTTAAGCCAAAATCCACATTAAGTGACTAATTTCAAAGCCTTGACTTCATTGTATGTGTATGTATGTGTTTGTATGTTATTTCTAATCTGGAAAGCCAAAGACTAGACCTAGATATTCTCAAAACAACTTAATCACATAACACAGAAACTGAGATTCCAAAAAAAATATTCATAAAAACTTTGTTGAAAGAACCTGTAATGAGGGACTTTAATGAGAACTCAGAAATAATCAGTTACTTTTGTATGTGGACATATACATGCTCATATGTTATGTGCATGTGTGTGGATGCGATGCAGACCAGAAATTGCATGCACTTCTGTCATTCTCTACCATATTTTTTGAGACAGAGTCTCTAACTCAACTTGGCTCAGCTATACCAAAAGCTGGAAAGACAATGGCTCCTTGTACCTCTGCCTCCCAACATTAGAGTTACAACTATACACCAAGCAGTGCCTGGATTTCTTTCTTTCTTTTTTAAAACTTAGGTGCAGAGAATCAAACTCAGGTTCTCACACTTTTGTTGCAGGTACTTTGCCAACTGAGCCATCTCTCCTGCCAATCACCTACTGGATGGTCCAGTGTGTTGTGTTGAACCTCATCTGCATTAGCTACAGAATTTGTACTTTGCTTAGATTTCTGTGTCAAGGATGTCCTATGTCCTTTAGTTTTCTTATTTATTTGTTTGTTTTTGTCAGCAAAGAGAGATACATGTGGCAATTGCCAAATGAAAGAAATGTTTTCCATTCACATTCAAGTTCCCTTGTACAGAGCTGGCTTATTTCTCTTTTCCAAAGGTAGTTGATGAGCAACAAGTGTAAGGACCCGAGTTTGATTGCCAGCACCCAAGTTTTTTTAAAAAACAGACAAAGATAGAAAAACTCTAGGTACAGCTTGGCGTGTAGTAGTAACTCTAGTCTTAGGGAGGCAGAGCTACAAGGAGCCATTGTCTTTCTGGCTATTCAGTGTAGCTGAACCAGACAGCTCAAAGTTTAGAGATATCCAATTTGATACTGAATTTGATGCTATTGAGAACATAGTTTTTTCATTATATTCATGCCACTTAAGAAAAAGAACTACCAAGTTAAGAGAGGTATCCTATGGCTGCAATCCTAGTACCTGAGAGGCTGAGGCAGGAAGCTAGAGAGCTAGAGGCTAGACTGAGCTACACAGTAACTTTGAGGGCAGCTGATGCTACAGAGTGACAGACATCCTCTCTTATACGCCTGAATATAGTAAGCTCTGCTTTCATGGGTGTGCTTTAAAAAAAAAAGTATAAAATACCTAAATTAGTTAAATAAACTCTGTTTTCATGGGTTTGGTTAAAAAAAAAAAAACTTAGGTTACAGAACAATATACTTAGTCTGGAATTACCTAGATGAAGGGAGCTGGGTCCATGATATGAAAGGGAAACATGCAGACAGATGGTCCAGTGTGCTGGGCTGGAGCACAGCAAGCGGGACAAGAGCGTTTGCACAGAATGGCAGTCTGGCAGGGGTGTGCAGGAGCCCAGGCAGAATGCAGAAAGTATGCATGGGAGTGCACAATCTGGCATGAGGACTTACAGCAGAGTGGGGAAGACAGCCAAACAATTCAGGGTGACAGCAGGAATGGCAATTTGGTACAACAAGGGAGACTTACCGAGTAAGTTATAGATCCAGACTTAGCACCATCAGGGGATTATAACAGAGAGAACACTGGGATGAGCTCATTGGTACTGAGTTGTAAGGATTGATGGTGCAAAGTCAGTTTTCAGGCATGAGATTAGAAAATTCAGGTGCACAGTGTGTGTGTGTGTGTGTGTGTGTAAAGGGGAAAAAGAGAAAGTGTAAGAGTGTGAGCATGTGTAAGATAGAGTGTGTATGTATCCGAGTGTGTGAGTCTGTGTGAGAGTATGAGAGAGTGTGAGTCTGTGTGAGAGTGTAAGTATGTGTGTAAGAGATAGTTTGTGTAAGTAAGAGAGTGTGTGAGAAAGAATGAAAAAGAGGGAAAGAAGAAAGAAAGAGAGAAGGGAGAGGGAGAAAGAGGAGAGGGAGAGTCTATGTGTGTGACATTTAGCCATCTGCTAACTTAACCCAGAAGCAATAAATGAATCTAATTGCATATATCTTCCTTTCTAACTACTGCTGTCTCATTACAAAGAGGCAGGGCAACTTAGAAAATACAAACAGGCCTTGAATTCTCTGTGGTTCTAAAACCAAGTTACATTCAAACACTACCAGCGAGGCTGGAGGATGGTGGATAAGAGCCACTACCCACATGAGCACGAGCATCTGGGTTTGGGTCCCTGGCACCTATATAAGAAGCCAGCAGACGAGTCGCTGCAGCCATGGACTCCAGTGCTGTGGATGGCAGACAGGCACTCAAGGTTCAGTGAGAGAGTACTCGGTGTCTCCCTCTGGCCTCCACATGTGTGCAGATACCACAGATATGCACATACCTAAAAATGTCAAAGATCAAGAAACTGTTGCAGAATGCTGATGTCTAAAGAGAGTTGAACATGGGTGCTGCCACACAGCTCTTTAGTAAATTACTTAATAAGTTCCTCCCTTTGAAAACTTAGAAAGGACCAGTTTTCTAGAGGGTTTTGATATAATCCTACAAGAGAAGGAATTTTCATGTTACCTTAAGGTCTCCCCACTTCACTCACTCTACCATGCTTGCTGCCAGAGTCCATACAAACCAGAGCTCACTGCACTGTAGGGTCTGAGCAAGTGTACTTCAAATTGTTACTGGTCACAAAACAAAACAAACAAAAAACAAAAAACACAGAACAAAACAAAAACTGCTTATCAATCTAAGAAAAGCTATTTTATTTCTAAAGTCTTATTTGAATGGTAAGAAAGCTAGTCACAAAATTCACACCTAGATCTAAACCAGGAGGCAGGTAACATCCAGCAAAAGGCTAGCATATATACTCTTTCACACAGTATTTCTGCCACATGACTGCAGGAAGTAAGAAAAAGTTAAATATTAATGGATCCTTCTTTTTTATTCTCTGTAGTTACTAACAGACTGATGGGAAAAGGTATGTCACACAGGGTCATCCATCTGCATGGTGACCCTCCACACACCCAGGACCCAGGGCACTCCATGTCTGCCGACTATACAGACCCAGTGCCCTCCCTCTAGACAACCCACAGACATAGTGCCCACTGTCTAGACACCCTGCAGACATAGTGCCCACTGTCTACACACCCTGCAGACACAGTGCCCACTGTCTACACACCCTGCAGACACAGTGCCCACTGTCTACACACCCTGCAGACACAGTGCCCACTGTCTAGACACCCTGCAGACACAGTGTCCACTGTCTAGACACCCTGCAGACACAGTGCCCACTGTCTAGACACCCTGCAGACACAGTGTCCACTGTCTAGACACCCTGCAGACACAGTGTCCACTGTCTAGACACCCTGCAGATACAGTGCCCACTGTCTAGACACCCTGCAGACACAGTGCCCACTGTCTAGACACCCTGCAGACACAGTGTCCACTGTCTAGACACCCTGCAGATACAGTGCCCACTGTCTAGACACCCTGCAGACACAGTGCCCACTGTCTAGACACCCTGCAGTGTTTTCATAGTTTTGGTCATAAATGGAAATTGGCTGACTAGATACTACTTCATTATTTACTCTAAAGTAAAGGATGATCAGTTTATTTTAATTTTAGAGACCTATAGCTTATCAATTAGTTTAGAATGCTTGAAAATCTCTAAACCAAAGCAGAGCTACAATACCTTATTATTTTAAAACTAAATTATCTTCCAATAATGAAAGTAAATGAGTGACAGTTCTAGCACTGGGATCAATAACAGGATCAATTTAATATTGATTAAAAAAAGGCAAGCAGGAATCTACACAGATTACAAATGAAACATAATCCTACTGGAAGAAGAAAAAGAAGTAGATGCTCCTTGTAAGTTGGTCCTTGTTCAGGTTCCTAAGTTCTACTCAGTCTTCTATGTCACCAGAAACAAACGCTCCCTGCTTCCCCTTTCCTCTCCTGTGCTCACTCCCATTGGTGACTAGACCGGGTGTGGCCTAGTAAAACATGTGGCAATATCTGCTGTGTCTTTATTCTCTTTTTGAAAAAGCATCTAAGCCTTACAAGACTTAGCCAGAGCCTGCTTTGATTTGGCTAAGGAGAACTGGCTTCAAAAGTCTTACAAAGCGAGCCTTGAAAGATCAGTGAAAAGGACTCCTCTCTCTCTTGGCTAGTGTAAGCAATGACTTCCCTTATTCATGTCCTCAAGCTTAGGTTAAAAATATAGCACTAGAATATCAATCTCACCATTAGCATTTGGGATAGTCAATTTTATCTCACAATATAAAATGAGAGATATCCTTTTGTGTCTCCTTATAAAAGAAATAGGAAATAGTCATCATATTTAAAAAAAAAAAACTAGGGGCCTAGCAAACACAGGAGTGGATGTTCACAGTCAGCTATTGGATGTATCACAGGGCTCCCAATGGAGAAGCTAGAGAAAGTACCCAAGGAGCTAAAGGGATCTGCAATCCTATTGTTGGAACAACATGATGTACTAACCAGAACCCCGGAGCTCTTGTCTCTAGCTGCATATGTATCGAAAGATGGCCTAGTCGGCCATCAATGGAAAGAGAGGCCCATTGGACTTGCAAACTTTATATGCCCCAATATAGGGGAATGCCAGGGCCAAAAGAATGGGAATGGGTGGGTAGGGAAGTGGGGGGCGCTATGGGGGACTTTTGGGATAGCATTGGAAATGTAATTGAGGAAAATATGTAATAAAAATATTAAAAATAAAAAAAAAAACACAAAAAAAACCTAAAGTTTACTAGACACATACATATATTCAGTACTACCACCACCCAGTGCCCACCTAAAGAAGGTACAAGAATGCTGAGAGTCTGCTAAAGATCAATAAAAAAGTATGCAGTAAGTATCCATGTCACTATTTCAATCTGCTTTAAAGGAGGACAATGATGGAATGACTTTTAAATGCTATGTCTCTGTGACAATCTTGTTTGTCAACTTGGTTATACTGGAAAGAATCTGGGAGCTTAGTCTATTTCCCTTTCAGAAAGATGAACTAGAGGTGAAGGCCTGCTGCACTGTGGACAGCACCATCTCCCATCTGGCGATCTGGGAAGAACAACACAGGAAAACAAAAAAGTTTCCCCAGCCCTCAATCCCTCACTTAAAAGTAAAGGTCAGCCTAACCACCAACAGAGCTGGGACATGCTAGTACATTTCTGTCACTCCCAGTTCTGTGATCGTTCCAAAAGATAATGCTAAATTGCAGAGGATTCAGCATTATTCAAACTGCAGTATTTCTGGATGACAGGACTGCTTTGTATTTAAAGCCAAATCATTCCAATTCTGGATATAAACAAAGTACTTGAGTAATCCTGGCACACGGGAAACCAGGAAAGGGGATAACATTTGAAATGTAAATAAAGAAAATATCCAATAAAAAAAAGAAAAGGAAGCTCATCTGTACCCTTGACTGAGAGTAAGCAGATGCAGAGCTCATGTTTTGTGTTCTATACATGAAAGAAAAAAAAAAAGTGTAGGGAGGGACAAGAGGGATTGCCGGACGGCCATGAGAATGAATGCAAATCTGCAAGTGACAGGAATGGGAAGGGGTGGGGGGGGTGCATCTACAGGATGAGACTGAGACATGAGATAAAGGAGGCTCCCAAAAATCAATGGGGGTGACCTTAGCTGTGACTCACAGCATCAGGGACATGGAGCCTGCAGAGGTCACTTCCTGTAGCCAGGCAGGAACCCCAGAGAGCAATAGAGACACTATCCCACCCACAAAACTTTCTACCCAAAAGTTGTCCTGTCTACAGAAATGCAGGCACAGGGGATAGAGCAGAGAGTGAAGGAACAGCCACCCAATAATCAGTCCAACTTGAGACCCATCCCATGGGCAAGCACCAATCCCCGACACTATTAATGATACTCTGTTATGCTTGCAGACAGAAGCATGTTGTCCTCTGAGAGGCTCCACCCAGCAGCTGATTCAGACACCCACAGCCAAACAGTGGATGGAGCTTGGGGACTTTTATGGAAGAATAGGAGGAAGGATTGCGGGCCCCAAAGAGGATAGGAACTCCACAGGAAGACCAACAGAATCAACCAACCTGGACCTCTGGGGCTCTCAGAGACTGAACCACCAACTGTGGAGCATATACAGGCTGTACCTAGGCCTCCCTGCTCATATGTAGCAGATGTACAGCTTGGTCTTCATGTGGGTCCTGAGCAACTGGATCAGGGGCTATCCTAAAAACTGTTGCCTATCTGTGAGATATGTTCCTCTAGCTGGGCTGCCTTGTCTGCCTTCAGTGACAGAGGATGTGTCTAGCCCTGCAGAGACTTGATGAGCCAGAGTAGGGGTATACCAAGGGGTCCCCCACCCACTCAGAGGAGAAAGGGAGGGGAGATGGGAGATGGGGGATGGAGGATGGAGGAAATGATTGTGGGAAGGGGTGACCAGGAGCAGGCAGTGAGTGGGATGTAAAGTGCATAAATAAATTTAAAAAAAAAAGAAAAATTATGATAACATATAATTTCTTAGAAGCTAAATTTATATATGACTCAGCAATTACTTGTAGGCATTTCCCAAGAGACCTGAAAATCTGTGTGGGAATATTTATGCCTGTCTTAGTCAGGGTTTCTATTCCTGCACAAATATCATGACCGAGAAGCATTGGAGAGGAAAGGGTTTATTCAGCTTACATTTCCACATTGCTGTTCATCACTAAAGGAAGTCAGGACTGAAACTCAAGCAGGTCAGAAAGCAGGAGCTGATGCAGAAGCAATGGAGGGATGTTCCTTACTGGCTTGCTTCCCCTGGCTTGCTCAGCCTGCTCTCTTATAGAACCAAGACTACCAGCCCAGAGATGGCCCCACCCACAAGGGGCCTTTCCCCCTTGATCACTAATTGAGAAAATGCCTTACAGCTGGATCTCATGGAGGCATTTCCTCAACTGAAGCTCCTTTCTCTGTGATAACGCCAGCTGTGTCAAGTTGATACATAAAACTAGTCAGTACAATGCCATTATTTGTAGTCAAAAACTAGAAACAAAAAGTTCATACAAGCAACTAAGCAATGCTGAGAGTCAGGGAAATAGTTTTCCCCAGAGAAGAACACGCCAATTGGTTATCCATACCAAATGGTTAGCCCTGAAAATATACTTACATGTACCTTTATACAAATATATATATATATATATATATATATATATACACACACACACATATATATATATATATATATTTGTGCTCCCAAAAGGAAAGGCATGAGGGAATGTTTTAGGGTGAGCACACACACACATATTTCTCCTCTGGAAATATTATATTATATATTATTATATTAAATATATATGCATACAATAACAATTAATGAAAAAAGGGCCACAATTTGAAAGAAAACAAGGAGTTTTCTCATGGGAGATCTTGTAGGGAGAAAAAGGAAGGAAAAAATATAATTATATTATGATCTCAATTTTTTTTCAAGTAACAAAAAGAAGAACAAAACAAAAAGAAGTTCAAAAGTTAAGAAACAGATAAATCAAACTCAGGCACTTATATTTTGAAATACTATTTTGTAATAATAAGGTAGAAACTGCACATATATAGCATAGCAGAGGAATCTCAAAAATCAGTAGACTAAATAAGAGAAGACAGGTACAAAAATACTACACATGATACCGCTGTATCTATATAATATTTTCAGAGTGGCAAATGTATAGGCAGGAAGTAGGCTGGAGTGATGGGGAGGTAGTGCCTGCAGAAGAGCATGGGGGAGCGTTTTGGGGTAAGACAATGAATACACAGATCTCTATGGCACTGCACAGTGCAGGCAGGTGAATATAAGATATAAGAATTGTGTCTCTATAAAGATGCTCTAAAAAGTGAAAAGCCCCTTCTGCAGAAGTCAGAAAAGGGTGACTCGCACAAAGCTTTCCCAGTCCTTTCCAGGCCCAGAGTCTCCTGTCTGCACTGGCAGGAGGAGAGGAGGAAGAGGTGGAGGAGGAGGGAGAGGAGGTGGTGAGGATGAGAGCAGATCAGTCAGCATCAGTCAGTGCCCTTGCTCATCAGCAGTCTCACCGCACTCGGTGAGCCTTCTCTCTGACCTGGTGTGGTTGTTGAACAGAAGGTGTTATGTGTGTAGTTTTATATTTGTGCTCCCAAAGTAAAGGCTGTATCCTCGTTTCTGTCCACTTAAGCAAGACAAGGACAAGAGCTATATCCCACCCAGGACTCACTGCTTAGACAGAAGCAGTTATCCAAACTGCAAAGGCACCAACTGTCCTTGGCCCTTCCAACTGTGGAGTGAGAAAAGCCACTAGAGTTTAGAATACTATAATTATATTTTAAAACATGAAAAAATGTAGCTCATCCCTCAGCATTTGTTATCTGCAGTGTTTTAGGCAGTCTTTATGAACCATTTGCAGACCAGCAATAAGTATGTCCTTATATAATTACAGAAAAAAATGTATGCATCAACTTCTGTTGGTTTTCAATATTTAAGATCTGTTGTAGATAAATATGCTGGGGACTCTATCCTGGACGCTCGAATGTTCTAAAGTGTATATATTTAGAGAGCTTTAGAAAGTTACTGAAGCTTTTTAATTTGCTTCCATCTTGGGTGCTGAGACTTTACTGAAGCAAAGGATTGCCAGCCATTTTAGTGTCATATACACACTGACTTTAACACAGCAGTAAGTGAAAATTTGCCCCATTCTGCTGTGGTTACTCCAATACACTTTTAAGATAGCTATGTGGTAATTAAAACCTTTACTTCAGACAATCCACTTACAGTAGAGAGCTAGTATTACTACTGGCCACACCATTTAAAACAGAACCAGAACTGGCTGTGCACATAACTCACTGGCTTTCAGCACCTTCTGCTGCCAATCTCTGGGACCCACACGGTAGAGGAGAGAGCGCACCTTTCAAGCTGTTCTCCAATCTTCACATATGCTCACTACCATGCACACCAAATAAAATAAAAATTTAAAACCTTTTAAAACTTAAAAAATAAAATGTAAAAGCTATAATAGAATGGACAGGCAGTGCCAGGAGAAATCTAAGTTAGAAGTTAGAGTGTCCCCTTCTTCATCTCGGGTGATACAGGGTTAGGTTTCAGAAAGTCTGCAGAATGGAAGGTTTTACTAAACATATTTGCCTTATTACGTGGAGTCAATCAAAAGGAGAGGGGGGAAGGCATGCTGTTCTTCAGGAAAAACAAGACAAACAGCACGCCTGCCTGACAGCCCACAGGTACAAGTCTCTGAAAGCACGGACTTTACAGCTGTTACCTTGATCACACAGCAACTGTGTGCAAGCCAAACCTCCAGGGAAAACAGCAAAATTATTTGAGCTGGATTATTTTATTATATAGCTCTTCTAAAGAAATCTGTAGAGAGCAGCCTATGTTGGATATGTCCACTGAGACCCAAGGAGACGGTTTGTGTCATATAAAAAGGCACATTTTCCCACAGTGCCAGGCAATAATTAAAATCTGAACATCAATGCTATTTAATGGGAACAGAAATTAAAACACCTAGCATCTGAAACTGCTAAAATGGCATATATTACAGATGTATGTCTTTGAGTTCAAAGCCAGCCTGATCTACATAGAGAGTTCCAGGCTAGCTAGGACTATAGTGAGGTCATGGCTCAAAAGACGAAACACAGAAACAAAAAGTTTGGGGGCTGGAGAGATGACTCAGCAGTTAAAAGAACTTGTTGCTCTTGTATAGGACCTGTGTTCAATTCCAGGCACTCACATGATAGCTCACAACCATCCTTAACATCAGTTCCAGGGGGTCCAATGCTTTCTTCTGACCTCCATAGGTACCAGACACACACACATGATATGAATACATGTATACATTCAGGCAAAGCACTTGTATACATAAAATAAAAATTTAAATCTTCTAAAAATAGTACATATTCCAATTATTGTCACTAGCTCCTGGGTTCAAAACCTCTAAGACATATAGACTATAATATATAACCAAAATAAATTTTATTATGGTTCCTTTTCAGATAATCTAGAGGAATAAGAATTCAACTACTTTCAACTAACTGGCACACCTTCTTTCTTAGATGATACACACTTTCCATATTAACTAAATGTAACTAATTAGATACAGCTGGCAGCATCCCAGACAGCTTCAGTCTGCGCCCTACAATCTGTTCTTGCTCATAACCTGCTTTGAAGTCACAGATATTTCTAGATTTGAGGGCTCTCTTCCAAGAACACGGATGTTTCTTGAGATCACAGAGCAAGAACGTGACTTTTGCTTCTATTTCTTTTAATAAGATACATGTTCTGGCCACCAGAATTCTAAGTGGGAGTTCAGCTTATATAGGATGACACTAGTGTCTTGGATATATCTTTGAATGACTTTTTCCAGGGCTGTGGATGTGAGGTGATCTGTCTGTATATATTTCCTGGTACCTTTTGTGAGAAATTAGAGCAGCAGTTGTCATGGAAAATAGTAAAATCCACAGAACAGAACACAATCAGCTGTCTCATTTGGATACAGAGCATATGGTGTATCTCATTAACGCCTGCCTGCCTGCCTGCCTGCCTGCCACACAAAGTGTGTCTGACCAATCTCTCGTGGCTTTGATTTTATCTAAACAACGAGTTCACAAAAGCAGAAATGCTCCCCTAACTTAGTTTATGCTTTGCACATTCAGGGATGAAAAAAACCCCAAATCTTATTATTGCTTAAAATAGGCTGCAGAGAATAGGGGCTACTGTGAATAGCAGTACCCAAAACAGACCAATGAGCTCACGTGAGCCTTGTCAGCACATCACAGAAGCTCCTGGGGGGAAACAAGTATCTGGATGAAATCAGTCTTGGTCTGGGAGGAGTTGAAGAACCACTGTCTTCAGTCATCTTTATCTCCATTCTACATTGTCAGGATAAGCACACCCATACCTGGGAGCATAAAGCATTTCACAGAGCTCAGTGGTGTGTGTCTATGTGCAGCAGCTTAGCAGAATCAGAGAAAGGGAGGAGGCTTTGGTTTTAATAGCAATAAATAATGACTCAATTCCCTCAGACGATTATTGTTTTCAATCCCTATGCAACTGAGTAGGTAATACACACATAAAGCCCAAGGCTGCTGCTGTGAGCATGCGCTCAGGTCTGATACGGTTCAGGAAAAGATCTCAATATCCTTAGTTACTGAAGGAAGACAAGTCTTTGTATAAAACTCCTTGATGTGGAATACTTAGAATAGAAAATTTTAAAGGGACAGACAATACATTAGAGGTTCTTGGGCTTGGGGAGTACTAAGGGGATGTTTAACAAGCACAGAGACTGTTTTGGGAGTTTTGAAAAATGTTTAATGATACCTGTATAACATTGTGAATACGTGAAACTAACATGATACCTACTGCACTGATAAGGCACCTAACATGAATATAATTAATACCACTGAGGTGTAAAAATTAAGACAGTTAAAAGGCAAAGTTTGTTATACATATTTTATCACCATTAAAAAAAAAAAAAGGAAAGAAAAACACAAGGAGGTTTCTCCACACCCACCAGAATGGAAATTTAAAACAGAAAGCTGAAAGGATAGCTCATGAACAAAGGTTTGGTTCTCTACTACAAGACACTCTTTATAGAAAAAATTAAGATCCATAATCTCTGACATAAGCCATCATAGCAGTATTATTTAGCAATATGCTAAGTGATGAATTAATGTTTCTTAACTTGACATAGAATTTTATACCCAGATTTTTCTCCAGTGCAAGTGAATCTTTAGTCAATATTATAGCTTTACCCTTATCCATCCAAACTGTGATTGTGGAAATATCAAATACTTTATATATAGCTACATCCTATTTTAAAGCTTTCTAAAGCTGTATTGTATACATCTGATCAAAATTGCTTCGGTTTTTAACATCTCAAATCTCCTATAATGTTCACCATTAAACCGCCCCCATTAAATAAAGCATTTTAAAGTTTCCTTCCAAACAAACTGCAATACCACTTTCTCTGAAATGATAGTTGATAGACAGATACCATTCCTAAGACAGCACACTCTTCTATCAATATGACATCAGCCCACAGGCCTTAGCCATAGGAACTGTTTGTCCTTTTTAAATCAACCTATACCCAATACTATATGGATTTACATAGTAATACATAGTAACTGAATATCCTTTATCAAAACAAATGCTTGAGGCCACAAATATTTAATATTTTGGATTTTTCTTTTTCTTTTGGAATATTTGAGTGCATAAAATATCTTGAGGATAGGGCCTTAGCCTAAATGTAATATTCACTTGTATTTCACAAATAGTTTACACATAAACTGAAATTAAATTTATAATATATTTTAAAATATAGCTGTTTTACTGTCACTCATCTCAGAAGGCCAGGAATAGAATCTTCCACTGTTAATGACATGTCAGTATTTGGAAAAGGTTAGATTTTGGAGCATTTTGGACTTCAGGTTTTCAGTTTAGAGATGGAGATTCTATGTCAACCAGTTGTCCTCTACCTTCTACATGAATATTTCCTCCTGGTGACCCTGCTATACATCTAACATCCATCAGTGGCTACTCAGATTCACAGTACAGCTGTGGAAGGCCGTGCTCTCAACATCAGCACTGATCAAACCATGAACCTCATGAAGACAGGAACCAAGTGGATCTCACTCTTGCCTTTACTCTTAGTATTAATGCATCACCGAGCAAAGTAAATACGTATTTTATTATTAAAAGGCTTAAGTTTCACCTGGCAGTGGTGGTACACACCTTTAATCCTAGCACTTGGGAGGCAGAGGCAGGCAGATCTCTATGAGTTTGAGGCCAGCCTGGCCTACAGAGCAGCCAGGAATACACACACAGAGAAACCCTGTCTGGAAAAACTGAAGAAATGACAATCCAGAGACTGCCCAACCTGGGAAATCCATCTCATATACAATCATCAAACCCAGACACTTTTGTTGATGCTAACAAGTGCTTGTTGACAGAAGCCTGCTATAGCTGTCTTCTGAGAGGCCCCACCAGTACCTGACAAATACAGAGGTAGATGCTCGCAGCCTACCATTGGACAGAGCACAGGGTCCTCAATGGAGGAGCTAGAGAAAGGACCCAAGGAGCTGGAGGGGTTTACAGTTCCATAGGAGAAACAACAATATGACCTAGCCACTGCCCCCAGAGCTCCCAAGGAATAAATAAAATATCTAGAAAAAGAAAGAAAAAAGAAAAACAATAACAGAAAAAAAAAGAAAGAGAGAGGGAGGGAGGGATGGAGGGAAGGAGGGAAGGGAAAAAAGAAAGAAAAAATAAGCAAAAAAGGAAAAAAAAGCTTAAGTTTCAGTTTTATTAAGCTTATAAGACTGAAAAAGAAACAGGCCACATTATAGTCGCTATAAATAAACATGCTTGCTCTGGAACAAAGCTTCTTTCTCTTACACAGTCACACAGACATTTTGGAGTTTGGACAAGTACAGCTATTTTGTTATTCAAATACCCTAGAGAAAGTGAATAAAAGTTTAATAACAATGGCAATCATCATTAAAACAACAGTTACCTTCAACAGCCATGCTTCAATAACCCAGGGAATTATAATTATAGGTTTGACATCTAACATCACCTTTTCAGAAACTGCTGAAGAGTAAAAATGTCCAGATTCTGAATATCAAAGTGATATATAATCAGAAGAATATTGAATATAGTATCCAATGTGTGAGTGCAAAGCACAATTGCTATGCACCTGGAATAAGAATGAATAGCACATTGGGCTGGTGAGATGGCTCAGTGGGTAAGAGCACCCGACTGCTCTTCCGAAGGTCCAGAGTTCAAATCCCAGCAACCACATGGTGGCTCACAACCATCCGCAACGAGATCTGGCGACCTCTTCTGGAGTGTCTGAAGACAGCTACAGTGTACTTACATATAATAAATAAATCTTTAAAAAAAAAAAAAAAAAAAAAAGAATGAATAGCACAGACTCGCAGCTTGGCAGCCTGTGCCTAAATGCTGCTTCCACTCCTCAGCACTGTGACCTTGAAGTTACTTAGTAAACTGTCTTTACAAAGGACCTCCCTCATGAAGCTACTGTGCAGATGAATTCGCAGAACGTGCTTCTCTTTTCATTCTGAACATGCACTGCTGTCAAGATGCTCGCTCTCACCAACCGTCAGAGAAATGCATCACCCCAGTGGGAACAGCTGTTATCAAAAGGGTAGGAAAGAGCAAACACAGGCAAGGGCCTAGAGCAAAAGAAACTTACACACTGCTACTAGGCGTGAGAATCCATGCAGCCACTACAGAAAACAGTACTGAGGTTTCCCAAAAACTTAGAAAGAGCTACCAAATGATCCAGCAGTTCTACTACTGAGCATACACCCAAAAGGGATGAAATACTTATAGTAATAAAACAAATACCCCCATATTTATCATAGCACTAGTCAAAATAGTCCAAATATGAAATTAATCTAGATGTTTTTCAAGGGATGAAGATGTTTTTCAAGGGATGAATGAATAAATTATATGTATATATATATATGTGTGTGTGTATATATATATATGTATATTTACATCATATAATGCTACTTGGCCAAGAAATAATGAAATCCAAATATTTTCAATATTTTGTTAAGTCCCACTGAGAGTTGACAGTTTATTAAAAACTTAACAAAATAAATAATTTTCTCTCAGTTACTTATTTACTCAATTTTAGTAGAATGTCTCTCACATTTTAGCCTTATACGGATGGAGCAAAAGTCCTTGTCTTTTGGCAGGAATGTGGTAGACAACCTGCGTCTAATGTCCATAGCAACAGCCCTCATTTGTACCAAATGTAGTCCTCTAAAGTTTCATTGTTTTCTTGAACAAAATATCTTATTACATTTTAATTTATTGTATGTACGTGCCCACACACATGCACACATGTGTGAGTATTACTCTCTGCACGGAGGTAGGACCTGAGTGCAGTGGCTCTCTTCTTCCACTATGGAACTGAATTCAGACCATCAGGCTTGGTGATAAGCACCTTTACCCACTGACTCATCTCTCTATTCCCCAAGCTTCAGGCCTAACAATAATCAGGAAGAAGGTGAATTCACTATAAGGCGAATCTCAGGAGAAAAAGGAACTTCAGAGAGCTCAGCCAACTCAGTAAACTATATAGAGCCCTTTTCTAACCTGCGATCATATTCTCATCTCTGTACGTTCTTATCACGGTGAAAGCTGTTCACTAAAACACCTAGTACTCGTGTGCCGTTCTTCAATGACAGGTTATACCTTGTTTCTCAAGGTAATACGATATTGCTCAAATCTTTGAAGAGTTCAAGTCAATGACAATTTGAATTACACATTTATAGGTGACATTAATACTTTAAGTGGGAGATGTATTTAAAAGAAGGAAGCTAAGCAGCCCACATTCAAGAGCGAAGGCAATTTGCACTTTTCAGGTAGTAGCAATAAAAATGATCCTTTCACATGAAGGGACTGAATTAATGTAATTGTGACTAGTGGGCTAGAGTACTCTACAGAGAGTCTGAGGTCACACTTTGATTATTTGGAAGAGCTACACTGAGTCTTCAGATTTATTACATATTATACAGTTCTCGCACTGCCTTGGATATATGGAATTTCAGATCATTAAATTGCCACCATCTATTAGATTGAAGAACTACAGTAACAAATAACTGAGAATGTTCACCCAAGACCTCTGCTCTCCCACAATCCTCCCCTCACTGTAGTTCCTAGAATAAAAATGGAAGGAGTGACTGGCAGGTGCCTCAATGCCCTTCTCTAACAGTAGGACGCATATGTTCAGACAGGACATTACTGCTGTGGACATATTTTTAACTCCTACACTCTAAGAACAGCCTTATGAAGGATGTGCCACCAACTGTTCCAACAGACTGCAAGTGCAGCACTTGGCTGTTAACAACATTAGGATTATTCCAGAAAAGGACTTTTGAGTCTGAACAACAAAGTCTAACTCCACAAAACTTCACATTCTTCTCTGCATTCTGGGATGTTGCCCAGATTAGGAAGTGTTTGCTAGCGAAGTGTTTCCCAAACAAAATGCACATACATTGAAACCTACCAAGGGTTTACAGTAGGTTCTTAAAGACAATTAACATGGAGCCATCCTTTCTGCCTCTGAAAGGAATCTGCACATTTAAGAAGTCCCTCACTGTATGTATCTCAAAGAACAGTTACACCTTGGTTTATAGAGTCATATGGATGGAGTTCTTAAATTTTTTTTTAGAAAGAATCATAACAATCTCTTTACAAATAAGTATCTTTAAACTGTGAATCACACCTATAATCCCAGCAGTCAGGGGGCTGAAAGGGCCCGCCATGATTTTGAAGCCAGTCTCAAATGAGCTTAACTCAATGTTAGACTAAAAATTCTCATGACTACTGCCCACTTTCTCATTTCTTTCTAGCCTTCCTGAGCTGCAGTTAGAAGTTAAATTTCCCATGCCTGCTCCTGGAAGTGCTATGATTCTGTCCATGCTTTTCTTTCCAACATCCTGACAAATTCAGTTGTTTTGTTTGTTTGTTTGTTTTTCCTTTAAAATAATGCTCAGAACTGCTAGCCAGTGGTGGTGAAACACCTTTAATCCCAGCACCTAGGAGACAAAAGCAGGCAGATCTCTAAGTTTGAGGTCAGCCTGGTCTACAGAGCAAGTTCCAGGACAGCCAGGGCTACATAAAGAAGCCTTGTCTTGAAAAACCAAAACAAACAAACAAACAAACAAACACAACTTAAAAAGCTCAGAACTTAAAAAAAAAATCAGTAAAAAAGAGCCGGGTGTAGTAGCACACACCTTTAATCCCAGCACTCGGGAGGCAGAGGCAGGCGGATTTCTGAGTTCGAGGCCAGCCTGGTCTACAAAGTGAGTTCCAGGACAGCCAGGGCTACATAAAGAAACCCTGTCTCGAAAAACCAAAAAAAAAAAAAAAAAAAAAAAAAGCTCAGAACTGAAATAGGCATGAGAAACCATTACTGGTAGATATATTCACCAATGCAACTTTGACAGAGAACAATGTAGCCTAATGGGTTTTGTTAAATGCTGTTTATTGGCACAGGGTCTCACTATGCAGCCCACCATCTCTTTATTCATTCCCTAGGAAACACTGCCTGCTGACAGTGCCAGGAACTACTGTAGGCAGAGTGGGGAAATAAACAACCCACATGGAAAATGAATTTTAGCACATAACTTAGAAAGGGAAGCAGGAGATACCATTTCAGGGAGGCCTGAAGGGACAGCACGTGACAGGAACAACCAGGCAAAGTGACTCACTCACATCTCCAGTGCTGCTCAGTCATCAGCTCAGTTGCTTGCACTGTCACCTCTCCTACTGATTGTCATCTGCTTGAAGGTCTCTGGACCCTCCAAACAATGCTACGTGCTACACAGGAGGAGGGTAAATGAACCACCAACAAATAAGTGTGTAATACAAATAACCACTATATCATCTTTTAATTAAGCTAAGCTAACAGGTAAGAACACAGCTACATTCTAACATGACTCCATCACTGGTTTTATAAGAATTTGGTACACAGATCTAAGAATAGAAAAATAGAAAAAGTTATTTAAAAATAACTTTACAGGTACAAAGAGTATAGTGCTTGCCCAGAAAGTACAACACCTGGGGTTCAATCCTCAGCACGACTGAATGAATTAATTAACTTTTACTTCTTATGTGCATAAATACTGACAGATATGTTTGTCATGAATACACAGTAGACCAATAGTTACTATTCTTACACGATTCTTTATTGGTTTCCAGTATCCTATATCGTTCACTGGAGTATATATGGTATGTACAGTGCACACCATGCTGGGATGGAGGAAAATGGGAAATAAAACTAAATACAACTCTTGCTCTCATACAGAGATTAACAATGAAACACACACACACACACACACACACACATACAAATGTTATCTGCCAAAGAAACACACAGAAACCACACCAAAAAAGGTTTGATTAAGATTTCTCCTAGCCAGTTATAACGTTACAGGAAAAGAAAGGTATCTAAAACTGTTGTCTCGGATAATAGAAATGAGAGAATTCACTATCTGTGAGCTAAGATAGAAAAATAATCTATTCCTCTGAAACTCTAATGGAATTTATCAGCTTTCAGTTATAAATGTTGGTAAGAATATACTATATTATTTTTAAGTGGTCACTAATAAGTACTACAAATATTTTAAGACACTCTAGAAGCACTGCATGTATCTCAAAATACTATTTATATTTTTTACTTTTAGCATTGAGGTAGTCATCAGATTTACTAACACATTTTGCTATCTACTATATTAATATATTAGTAAAGAATCATATGTCATAATGTCATAAATTTGGCTATTTGCTTTGATCAGTGTATTCCAATATCATTAGTTTATTATGTAGCATTATATACTTTCTACATTTAAAAATATTTTCCTGCTCAAGGTCCACAGGCCTAACCAGACTGCCAAAGAACTCTGTGACTCCACAGCTACTGAGAATCCCTGGACTATAGAGCTGGGCCTTGTTGAAAAAACAGCATTGGTTCCTAGAGCTTCATTGGCAAGGCTGCTGTTCATAATTACTTTTGGAAGAGATAAGAAAGAAAGGTGCCAATTCACTGAAAAGTTTCAGGAAAAATGACAGGAAAACTCATGGAACTGGATATGATCATGTTAAATGTAATAAAACAGACATATTTTTCCTCCCTATGCAGAATCTAGATTTATTTTTAAAAAATAGAGCAGAAATGGGGATATTCAGAGGGATGCAAAAGCAAAGGGAATGAATGGGGTGAGGGAGTCTGAGCAAAGTACGATGACATAGGTGCACAAAAATCTCAAAAAAAGATCCACATTCCAGTTTATATATTTATAAACATAAATATAATAGGTAGCAAAAACATTTAGTACAGCTATCAGTAGTATTATTAGGGATATATTATCATAAACACATAATCTCATTGTAAAAAGCTTTTAAAAATGATTCTAAAAGCAATTTAGAACTTAAGCGCACTGACAAGATGTCCACTGCAAGGACTGGGGACCCAGTGCAGTTGGTTGGATACTTATCTAATACGCACAAAGCTCTAGGTTTCTTTCCTAGCTCCTTATAAACCTGGCATAGTGCTTCACATAGATAACCTAAGTACTGGCTGTAAGTAAAGGCAGGAGGATCAGGGTTCAAGGTCTTCCTCTGCTACACAATTCACACAATGAATTCAAGGCCACCCAGAACTACATAAAACCCTATCTCCAATTAGAAAAAAAGGTCCCTAGTACACACTAACAGCATGGACCAAAAGGACTTTCCTACTGTTATGTAAATAGCACACATGATTTAGAACAAATTCTCCACTAACATTTCACATGGATTCAAACAGGTGGTATAATACAAATCTAGCTAAAGACTGGAGAGATGGTTCAGCAATTAGGCACACTGGCTGTTCTTGTAGAAAGAGGATGCATGTTCAGTTCCTAACATCCAGAGGTCAGTTCACAATCACTTGCAACTCTGGTTTCTAGGGATCTGAACCTATATGCACATGGTAAACATACATATGCTCAAGCACATATACACATACACAAAATCTATCTTTTCAAAATATATAGTTGAAACGACGGTGATTAGTGTGAAACAGTACGGAAGAATCCATAATTAGGTCTAGTCATGATAGCAATTATAACCCCCCAACCCCAAAGTAATATGCTGGTAAATCTGAATTCCCATTAGAATTTATTACATTTTCAGTGTGTGTGTGTGTGTGTGTAGCTCAAGTTTTTATTCTGCTGTGTAGAGTTCAGGATTAACTAGACTACTTAAATTATTAAGGAAATAGATATGATTAATCAATCTAGGCATTCCACAACATTTAAATGTATCAAAATATTACATGATACCCAACAAATATGTGCAATTTTTATTGTCAGTTAAAATCATTTAAAATAATTTATTTTAAATATTTATTTACATTTTATATGTATGTAAATGTGTGTCTTGGTTACTTTTCTACTGCTATAAAGAGACACCATAACTAAAGCACCGTGTAGAAGAGTTTTTAGGGGCTTGCCTGCAGTTTCAGAGACTTAGAATCCATGACTATCAGGCAGATAGGCATGGTGCTAGAACAGTAGCTGAGAGAGAGCTTACATCCTTATCAGCAAGCAAGAGGCAGAAAGCTAACTGGGAACTGGCTTGGGCTTTTGAAATCTCAAAACCCATACCAATCACACACCTCCTCTAACTGGTCTACCAACCTGGGCTAAGTAATCAAATATCTGAGCCTATTGAGGCTATTTTCATTCAAACTACTACAGTGTGTTTGTGAGAGTGTATGTTGAGTTAGCAGTTATCCTCAGAGGCCAGAAAAGGTTAGATGCCCTGGAGCTACAATTTCAAGTAGTTTGGACCTCCCTATAGGACTGACTGCTAGGAACTGAACTCAGGATCTCTGGAAGAATAGGAAGAGCTCTTAAACTGCTGAGCCATCTCTCCCACCCCCAAATGGTTTACTTTTTCCAAATAAATAAATAAATAAATAATTGAGGAATTAAAAACTAAAAGAGGGCTTCTATGTTATTTTTAGTCTGCTAGAAATCAGTATGTAAACCTTACAATCATCAGGGCTACAGTGTTATTTCTGTTGCTTGTTTAGAATCCCATTTCTAAGGCAGCGTAAGACCTCACAATGACTTTTAATACTACAGTTTGAAACTGAGCTTGAGCTTTGCAGTGAGTTTTTGACATAATACTGGTTTCTTTAATAATATACCATAATTTTAAATTCCTGTTACCCACACCTAAAATCTGAGTCATTTGATTTTAAAACATAATGTGTCGTACAAGATATAAACCCTTACTACTTCATCTAGTTTACGTAGCTCTGCTGCACAGCCTGACCTCTAACTTTCTCCCCAGTTTCATTTCTTACCACACTGATTCTGTTCCTACCATTTAGAGGGCTCTCTTCAGGTCCCCTCCCCCCAGTTGAGATACATTTTCCCAGTTTTCCCATAGCTGTTCACATCTCAGATGGCAGGAGCAGGACCCTTACTGGTGCACTACTCCATGTGAAGCCTGGTAAATAGCATCACTAGCTCATGTTTCTGTTTTGTGTTTCTCACTGTAAGACTCACAATAGGTACCACAAATTGCTTTGCACAGGTAGATCTTCTGTGCCAAGAACATAATGCAGTTAGCACACAGTAACAGATCAATGAATGTTTGGTTGATGATCAAACTAAATAAAAATGTCAATGGCCAATGCAGAACAATAAAAATCTTAGAGTGTTTTCACCTATTAGGAGTATAAACACATGAAACAGATAAATAAAAATTAGTGCGTTGTGCCAACTATTCCTGTAACAAACACTTCTATAAAAGAATATTTAGAATTGGTTCACTGTAATAGGAGATAGTCTAGGGCTTCTATGATGTAATTTTCATGAGGTCATCATCCTCAATGGGATGAGACTTTGTGGTAATAATTGTTTTGAGATCATCCATGCCCCTGCAAGTAACCCTTTATTCATGTTCCTAACTTTTCAGGACTGTCTATTCCTTCCTCCTCTGGAATTTCATAAGGATATGCACTATGGTCCAAATATGGCCCCACCAGTTCTTATGCTGATACTCTATTCTTGGCAGGATTTGGTCAGGGATCTTTGGGAGCCAAGCTGTTCCTGAGGGGATGGTTATTCTCTCACAGGAAAAGACAAAGGTAAGGAGGTTTGCTCTTTCTTTGCCCTCTGCCATGCTAAGCTACAAAAAGATAATCATCTGGGAACAGGAGGAGGGCCTGCATGAGAGTCCCACAATGCTGGCAGCCTCTCAGGTTTCAGTCTTTAGAGCTGAGGAAGTTACCCTCACCCAGTCTCTGGTACTCTGGCTGCACACTGAACCGACTAAGTTATTTCCTTGAAAATCTCCCTAAGGAAATCGTCTTGCCCTGCAGGCAGGCAAGCAGTCTTTACAAAGTAACTGCCAACACTACCTCTGACTCCATGTTTAGAGCCTGCCATTCCTACTTTAAGTCACTATATATATATATATATATATATATATATATATATATATACAGCTAGTTCTAGGATTATGGAATCTTCCTTCCACTACCAATCTCAGTGTTGTTGGCAGTTCACTCCCTAGAAACCTTCCCCACTTACTTCAGTCATAGCTAGTCAAGAAAAAAAGCGAAGATGACATGTCTAGTGTTTCTGCTTTCTCCCTGCTGAAACTGTCAGCACTGTCCCTACTGTCAAGAGCAAGTTCTTACTCAGGATCAAGAGGAAAGCAAACTAGTTTAGGGCTGTCTACAGAGGCTCAGGTGTGTCACAAACCAGGCTTCCCTCCAGCCCCAGGTCCCTCCTTTCCCCTGTGTGATCTTGGGGGAAAGACACTTAACTTCCCAAAGTCTCCATCTTATTATCCATTAGACAGAGATGACAACTCTGTCCCTACGGTAGGTATCAACCATAAATAAGGATTTTCATCTAAAGAACCTATGCAAGTGGGTTTTAATAAACTCTTATTAGTTATCAATATGACCCAGCTAGCCTCCTGCCTCTCAATAATCAAGGCAGAGTCCTTTATTTAATCAGTTTAGCACAATTACTGGGGATTATCCCTAATCTATTTTTCTGCACATTAGACTGTCTACTTCCTAGCTGTACCACCCAAGTACTTACTGTCTCAGTTATTTCTGCTCCATCATCTATCTTCAGGGGCATTTCACTCTGACATGTGCTCTTGGTCCATCACGTCTAATGGAGATCCTGTTCTCCTTTCTCCTTCTTCCTGTGGTCTCTACCTGTGACCTCCCAAACCAGTAATTGAAACTGTGTTTACTTCTATTCTCCCCAGTAACTGGCTGTTACCACTTTTATTTAACCAATAGTTTTAAATTTGAGAATAAGGTTTACATAGCATCACTTGATATACATGAGGATCTGCTCATGGGAGCAATCAGATCGGGGCACCAGTATTTAACATTTGAATACACAGCACACCAGACTAATCCCCAACACACCCACCAATTATTGTTAGAGTTACTGAATACAGGGAGCTAAGGGATCACATATACAGTAACAGAAACTATGCAGTTTGTTTGTGTATGTACAGTGAACTAAATGCTTGTATATTTTATAGTACAAATCCTCATCTTTAATCCCAGAACTCAGAAGACAAGGTTTTTTAATTCTATCTAGCACTTGGGAGGCAGAACCGGGACAGATCTATGCAAGTTTCAGTCCAGTCTGATCTATAAATGAATTCCTGTCCAGCCAGAACTATATAGTAGGACTCTATCTCAAAATAGAATTAAATTAAAATAAACACAAGTTCTATGACACACTCAGTCCCCAGAAGGGAAGTATACATATAAAAAGAACGTCTGGTCTCATAGGGTGTCTCCAGGAAGGAGGTTTATATGGAAACTAAAATATAGCACTTTTTAAGTGTAGAAGAAGCTATGTGGGCTGCTTTCTTAGAAACACAAATGAAAACTACAGAGCTTCTAAACAGATGTAAGGAGACAACTGAACTACTAGAGAGCCTTGTCTGGACTAAAGGGGAGTACATGGCATCTGAAAGTGTGCATGCTTCCTCGTTGGGAAAAACTCAGGGAAAGAGGAAGCTGAGGGCAGGTAATGTTGAGAAAGTGAGAAGGCAGGCCAGGAACCCTGTGCTGAGGCAGGGAACACAGCACACTGTGTGTGTGCTTGTAGGGATATTACAGGCCAGGTTGAGAAAACGAAAGAAAACAACCAAGAAAGTGGGGTTCAACAAAATGACTCATAGCAGGGGAAGGCTGAAAGGGATTTGGTGCTTATATATCAACAAAAAGTAACTAAGAACTTAAAAACGTGATAAAGAAGAATTTAAGCACACACAAAATATACAGATCAGTCTACCATACAGCTTCACTACCTATGTTTGGTGTCAGCAATCATCCAATATTTAGTCTCTTATTAGGTGCATGTCTGTCAGTTTCTTCTATGCTACAGCAGGTATTAGCATTTTGTTCTTTTGGAATTGGTATTTGCACTGCATTGTATGGATACACCACTGTGTGTTTAGAAATTGACCACATGATGGATCTTTGCATTGTGTCTAGATTGGCGCTATTGAGAATAATGTTGCTATGTTCAGTCATGCACTCATGGTTCTATTCTGTGTCATCTTTTACCTAAAGATATTGACTCAGTTTCTCTCCAAAAGCACACAGACATGTGAGTCAGAGGCAGCACTGTTATGAAGCATATGATGGAGCTACAAATCTCAGTGCTGCACAGCAACAGTATTCTGCCCCAGGAATGAGGAAGCAGGAGAACTCAGTGACAGAGAGAGAAATAAACTACATAGAAAAAAAAAGTAATCAGATGTCAGAGATGAAGGATGTCTGCCAACAGAAGACCAGTGCCAGGCTTGCTGCCTATCTCCAAAGTTTGCCCTTGCATTTCAAGAAGGACACACCCTGGCATCCATGCAATAAATTCCATGTCTTGCTTCATATAATACAGAATTCTTCTGTTAGGATCCTCAGAACCTTAACTCATCAAAATTAGTAAGTCAGATGGGGAGAGATTTGGTTCCCTGGACTAATTTGAAATTGATAAAAGGTGCCAAGATAAGAATATGCTAAATGACAATGAGAATAAAACATGTTCAATAAACAATTTAAATATGGAAGAATCTTAATTAGCTCTATAATGTTTGATTCTAGTCAATATTCGAAATGTTTATTCAGTGATGATTTAGAAGTAACTGCATTAATTTTATTATTTCCCTCATCTCTGGCATATGAAATTGCTCTGACTTTTTTTTTTTTCTTTTGGCTTGCTTGACGCAATTCATGTGCCAAACCACTAACGGGGAAGAAACTGCAGAATGCTTACCCTCCCCTTCCATCCACAGACCAGAGAAACTGTAGTTCCCTGAAAGAGGCCCCTTCCGTTGTTGGTCCAGTACTATTTTAGTAACTGTCAGTTAATATCTATCCAGAGCCAACATAAAATAGCCTGTGTTAGATGGTTAAGTGACTTTTGTTAAAGGTCAAGGTTAACTACTGATCAATCAAGTCTCCTTCAGAGATAGAATGATATTCAATTTCAAGATGTAAGACACAGTAAAGTCAAAATGGGTCATCTTTTCCTTGGTTTATTTTTGATATCTGGTGTGTGTGTGTGTGTGTATGTGTGTGTGTGTGTGTGTTTTACACAAGCTAGGCCACCAGGGAAGAAGAAGAAACCTAAAATGAGAAAATGCCTCCATCAAATTGGTTGGTAGGCAGGTGTGTATAGCATATTCTTGATTAGTGATTGATTTGGGAGGGCCCGGGCTACTGTGGGAACTACCGATTTGGGGCAGGTGGGCCTAGGTGGTATAAGAACAAGCTGAAAAAAACCACTGAAAGTAAGCCAGTAAGTAAAGTTCCTCCATGGTATTGCTTCAATTATTGCCTGCAGGTTCCTGCCTTGAGTTCCTACCTTGACTTTCCTGAATGGCAGAGTGTTACTGTACACTGAAATAAACCCTTTTCTCCCCAAGTTGCTTTTTGGTCACTATTTATCACAGCAATAGAAAGCAAGCGAGGGCACTATCTAACTTTCCTATTCTAACACCATGATCTCGTGGTAATTTTAACATGTTCCAATCAGTTGCTCTTTTCACAAGGAGCAATTATATCTTTCTAAGTGTGACTGTATCTATTCACTACAAGAACTAATGGACAAGTGTGGACTACCTTCTGACGCACACTGCCTTAATCAACTGTCAGGCACTTGCCAGCAATTTTCACCTGCATTTTTCTATTGCTGTTGCATTTTCCTCCCTGGGGCCCTGTGGTCCTTGCCTGCCCACATTTGCCACACTATTGCTTATGCAACTGAGCCTATCTTCTCAGTATAGGGGCTCATACACATTCCCCACTATTGGTCCTTCCAGCCATCCTGAGTTCAAGTGTCAGATCTACACAATCTTCAGGGTGGAATGCTTCCCTTTTCCTGTAGAACTGATGTCCTAATCAAGCAGGGCAACCCAACAGTCTCTTTCTCCTATCATATGCACACTCTCCTCTTCTACATCCCACCACACTTTATCTGCTCGGCTCCCTCCTTCCTTTAGACCTTCTGAAGCTCAGAATAGACCCCCTTTCCCAGTAGGGAGGTAACTGGTAAGAGTTCTCACTGAGCTGATACAAGTGCTCTTCTTTGGTCTTTACAGAAATCCAATGAGGATACTCCTCATTTCTCCAAAGAGGAAACTGAGACTTAGAGAGATACTGTAATTTCCTGGTAAGTAGCAGATGTAAATCTTGAACTGACACCCAAGTAACTTTTCCATTTTAACTGTGTGCTTGTGCTCTTGTATGAGGGTATGCATGGAGTCCAGAAGTTAACAATTTCAGGTGTTATCTTCAGGAGATGTCCTTTTGTTTTTTGAGGCAAGGTCTCTCACTGAGGCATGGGGCTTGACAATTAGGCTCTTCTCTTACATACGATCCTCTTCTCTTCCTCCTCCTCCCCAGTGCTGGTTGGCACTGTATACCACCACACCTGCCTTATTATACACTTGCTGGGGACTGAACTCAGGGCCTCTGACTTGTAGCCCAAAAGACCATGTAACTTCAAAGGACTCTAACAAAGCCAGGTATGGTGGCTCATACCTGTAATTCCAGCACACAGGAGGTTGAGGAAGGAGGATTGCTGCAAGTTCAAGGCCAGCCTAGACAACACAGTGCATTCCAGCTCATCCTGAGCTATAGTATAAGATCCTTTCTTCATCACCATCTTCCTCTTCCAAAATAAAGTTTGTTAAGCAGTCATCAGCCTTTCAGACTTTGCATGCATCGTCCTTGTTCACAATGGTACTCCCCTTCTTTGCCTAACAAACACCTGACCAGCCTCCAAAGCCAAAGTTACTGTTCTAGCCTTACTGTGGAGGCTCCTTCATCACTGCTTAACAGTGGCCATTATTCTCTAACCCGTTCTACCTCTAGCATCTAACAGGAGTCTCACAAATACTGCCTTGGTCCTTTCTCTTATTAGATAAGGAAAGGGGGCTTTGAAGGGTCGACATTTTATTTGTGCACAGAATACTGTATTAAAACATTAAAGCAATCTACATATTAGCACTTATTAACATACATCTGAAAGCAATGTTCCTTTCGTGGCCACTTAATAAACTAGAAAGTTGAAATAACCTGAGCAGACTATAAATGGACATTGAACCTGAAATATGTATGCCTGTTAAGAGTTTGCATTAGCTATTAGGCTTATTTGCTGTTTAAATATGAGATCATGCATTTTGAATTTAAATACACATTCAAAGCCTTCCCAGGAATACAATAAATGTACCAGGTGTGGCTTTCCCTGTCATTTATAGTAGGGAGCTATAAATAGTGGAAGCTGGGCACAGTAGTGGTGCATGCCTGGGGTTCTAGCTACTGAGAAGCTAACTTACTTGAGCTCAAGAGTTCAAGGGCAACCTGGCAATACAGCAAGACTGCAACAAAAAAGAAAAGCCTGCAAAAGAACTGAGAACAGCAGAGGTGAAAGAGGCTGGCCACTCACAGGGAGAGAACCTGGGCAGCCTCAGTCCCTCCAGTGTCCCTGTCAGCATTTCAGCTAAGTAAGCCTTGTATACACACAGGGAAAGTGGTGTTATGGTTTTATCTCTAAATACAAGGAGGCTAACTTCCAAACCTCCATTCTATATGCCAATTTGTTTATATTTTTATTAAAAACAAACATCTGGGCTAGTAAGATGGCTTGGTAGGTGAAGATGCAGGTGCCTGCCACCAACTGACAGTCTGTGTTTATCAGGACCCACATAATGAAAGAAGAAAGCTGACTCCCGCCAGTTATCCTCTGGCCGCATGCATGTGCGTGCTTGTGTGCGTGTGCATGCACTTGTAAGTAAGAAAAGGTTCAGTGTCCATATCTTAGAATCAGAAGTTTTTACTATTTAATAAATCAACATATTCCTCTTATGGAACAAAACCCTATTATAGGAAACACCCACTCCTGTATTAAATATCTAAAGAGGGTCCTGTAAGTTAGTATGGGAGTCACCTGCTTCCCAGAGTAGCATTAACTCAAATCAGGAGGCATTTTGCTTTATACTAAAGAAAACCTAAAGATTTTTGCATATGATTTTGAGAGTTCTTTTCAAACAAAGAAAAAAAAACCTCACTATTGAATGTAGAACCAAAAGCAAATGGCTCATGGGTAAAGGTTCCAGCCTCCAAACCTAGTGACCTGAGTGACCGCAGGGCCCACGGGGAAGAGGGAGACAAGTGGCTCCCAAAGTGGACCTCTCAGCTTTACATGCATGCACACACACAAAATAAAGTAAATGTGGGGCTGGTGAGATGGCTCAGTGGGTAAGAGCACCCGACTGCTCTTCTGAAGGTCAGAAGTTCAAATCCCAGCAACCACATGGTGGCTCACAACCATCCATAATGGGATCTGACTCCCTCTTCTGGAGTGTCTGAAGACAGCTACAGTGTACTTACATATAATAAAAAATAAATAAATCTTTAAAAAAAATAAAGTAAATGTGACTTTTGTGTGTCTTACTTTTGAGGCAGAGTTTCACTGTAGCCCTGCTGGCCTAGAACTCACACTAAAGCCTGCTTCTGCTTCCTCAGTACTGGGACTAAAGTCATGCAAACAAGCCCGGCTAAAATATAATTTTTATTTAAAAGTTTGCTACCCAAAGAAATATTCTATGCATTTTATGTGTAGCTTTTCGCATCAGCAGTTCTACATCAAATATACATAAATTACTGACAAATGGAGTGATTCTTGGAAAGTGCATTACGAGTCAGTCACACTCCCATGCTCTCTCTCCTACATGCCCTCCACTCCCTCGGAACACACAAATACAATGTCTGTTGTTACTGAGCAGTGAGATGTTCCCTGTGACTGTGCATCTCTTCAGCTCCTCTGTCCTCTCCCTTAAGTGTGCTCTGTCATTTCAGTTCAGCTGGCTGGCTGACTGCTTGCCTTTGTGTTGTGAGGGGCCACACAGCCAGAGTGGTTAACAGGATGGTTAGGTACTGTCACTGCGCTACAGCCACACACACATCTGGATTCATTTCTTCTTCCTTTGTTCTAATAACTCCTCTAAATTTTGAAGAGTCAGCTTAGACTCTAAGAGGATCTTGGTGAAACCATCACAAAGAAACAAAAACTTCTGAATACTTTGGGTAAGTTCTTATGAGGGACTATTATGAAATTAATAGATATAATGAAACTTAAATGTCTAAAACTTTCTTACCCTGATTCAGCATATATATTTTGATAGGTAGTTAACTTCACAAAATATGTTTAATCATAAAAATAGAAACTTTGGGGCTGGAGAAATGGCTCATTGGATAAGAGCATTTCTCATTTTCTCAGAGGACCTAGGCTTGACTGCCATCACCCACGTTAGCTCACATCCATCCGTTCTTCCAGTTGCAAGGGATCCGATGCCCTCACCTGACCTCCCTGAGAAGCAGGTGCATACTTGGTATACAGACATACATGCAGACAAAGCATACACACACATAAAATAAAATAAATCTAAAAGCAGATTAAAAACATAGAAATTATGTTTATTTTAATAAAACATGTCTTTGGCCAGATGATTCTCTCAATAAACACCTCTAGAAGCATATTATGGTTTTGATTTTGCTTTCATCCACCTAGTTATCTATGGTGCATTTAGGAAACATGATAGAAGTGGAGAGTCTAATGAAGCTCTGTGCACTCTTACCTACACGTTACTATCAACAACTCCAGCTTCCTTCTACAACACCAATCCCTCTACTGGGTCCTCCCGTATTTTTAGATGATTAACTCATAACTTTTCAATTATGTATGTCTAAGTTACCATTTTAATATAATCATATTGTGGCACAAAATTTTTTAAAAATCCATTAATACCATTAAAGAACGAATCAGTGGTGAATCCTCCCTCTCCGCCATTACCTTACTTTTTACTTTTATAGTTTACTCCGAGCAGCAGCTAAACAATGTTGAAACATTACATCTGGTTGGTGAAACCTATATGTCTCTTTGAATCAATCCAGAATTTGTCCCTTTATCTTTTTCATGGTAATTTACCACTTTGTAAAAACAAAACAAAAACAACAGCAACAACAACAACAACAACCCTGCCACATAGTGATTTTAGTGGTCCTGTGCCTTAACACTGCAGAAGTGGGTTTTCACACTGGTAAACCTGAACTGTCGTGATAAAGTTTTCTTTCTTTCTGCTGCTGCAAAGAGCCCTGCTACGCACAGCGGGCACGGCAACAGTACAGGCAGATTTAGGGGAGTGTGCTTCACAGACATGGAACAACAAACATTCTAACAACATAGCTTTCTATCATGCCAGAACACACATGCCAAGACTATAAGAAGGCAGAAAAATAAAAAAATGATTTAACAAATATTAAATCACACCTAAAAGTCTCCAAGAAGTTAGTTTGTTCTAGTTCTTCCTGGAGATAATTTAAGACCTGAAAGCTATTTGATTTTTTATTTACAAAGCAATTTGATTCAATTTACAAAAGTGACATGGCCCATTGAAAGAAATGCTCTACTTCAAAGAGCCTGAACAGAATGTATGAACCTGTATCTAGTTTTATAACAGTCACACACAGACACAAAGCAAAGTGGTATTTGGCATTCTAAAACTCTTCTCAACCTCACTACAGTAGCATTTAAAGCATATTACCGACATACAACAGTATTTTTTAAACAAACCAACTGAAAGCCTGCAGACCTCGCTGTGGCCTGTAATACAGTCAGCAGCAGTGCTTCCGTTTACCTCACAAGAACCTACCCCTCTCTTGCTATGGAAGGTGCCCATTATGTTACAGAAAGAGAAGGCCAGTGTAGTGTGCAAGGCGCCACCTACCATGGACCTGGGCTTGCTGGTGGCCACCAGGCTAGTGAGGAAGTCTTCATCATGCAGCTGGCTGAAAACATGGGCGTCATAGGCTACCATAATGGAGATTTCTTCCATCATCTTGCCAGTTGGCTTCTTCACAGCAGCTGCTGCTGCCCCAGCTCCAGACCAGACTATCCAGGGAAAAAGTCTTAGGGCAGCTCAGTGCACACACCCACTTGAGAGCCAGGGGCTGGGTGTCAAAATCCAGCGGGAAAGAGAGGAGGAAAAAAAAAGGCAGCTGCTATCACAGACTTGCCTAGTAATTCACCCCCAGTGGAAACCACAAGGCCTCTTATCTCTGCAGGAAGTGTACACCATAAACACCTGCATCTCAACCCAGCACATGAGACCGTCAGGCTGGGAATCTTCTTTACACTTCAGAAAACAGAAAGAAAAAGGGTTCCTTACTAGAAATAGCCTATATGAAATTCCTCCCAAAACAAAAGTTGATTTATGTTATGTCCTTGGTAACTCAGACAGTTTCAAACTGTTCATCTCTTCATTATTATTCACATGAAGATTCTTCTTGGAAGAAGAGCAATTTTTCTTAAAGCAATCAGAGCTTATTTTTCCTTATTCTTAGAAAATAAAAAGATGATAAGCCATTATTATTTCTCAGAATTTATAGAATTCTTGGTGCAGTTAAAATTTATCTCCTGAAGACGGAAGGGGAAAAAAAGAATTTTTCTCCCTCCTGAGTAATTCTGTTAAAAAAAAGTACCAAAATATAAAAATGAAACAATTCATTTGGGGCATCAATACCAGTTGATAATAATTTTCCTTTGTCCCACTAAAAATACAAATATCTGATGTGATTCTGGAGAAACACAAGGGTTTCATTTATAAACTGTTTTTCTCCCTGCTGATAAATATTCTTAGTCCTTTTTTATTTAAAGTTAAAAGTTTCTTTTAATTACTCAAACTAGCAGATAGTCACAAACTATCCATCCCTTAGTTCCCACAGGTGGTTTTTGGAGGGCAGCTGGAGATGGTAAGCAGGCTTTATGTTTTCAGAAGGAAAGTTCTCTCAACCACTAAGATAAATCACCCATGCTTATTCCATGCACGACAGTGTAGGCAAAGAAAATGGAAGGCAGGAACGTTCCTCCAAAAGCATGTTACCTGCTCTTCCCGTGCCTGCCCTGAGTATTACCAGTACAATAGTACTGAGAAGTATTTTCTGTTAGTATTAAACATTAATTTGGTGACATCTGTTAAAATAAAAAGAAATACTGTACTTTAGGTTTTATCACCAATACCAGGATTATATTATCTATATTCGCTGGCTTGTGAGAGAATGGGTAAACAAACTCAGAATGCAATCTAGGGTCTATTTTCCTAGGTTTTCCTAAAATTCTTCATATCCCATAGCATGTCTACTTAACTAGTATCACCTTGCGCCATTTAACCGTGACCGTGGGAGCTCTGCAGTCCTGTAAGCGTTCTGTGGTAAAGTGCCTGCTCACAGAAGGGCAAACACCTCTGCTAGGAAACGGCCAAGTCTAATAGGCTTACTTAAACAGAAAATGCAATATCTTAAATAAATTCTCATGATTAAAACAACTTCAAGCTGTGTTTGACCCTTCCGGGAGCCAGTAAAGCATTTTCACTTCATTTTCCCCCACAATGCAGCTTTGTGTTTAGAGAATTACTTTCATTAAGAATTCCCCAGCACATTTATCTTAAAGATAAATAGCCAAGTAAAAATTAAAAGATAATCAGGACTCAAGGCATCATGAATTATCCGGGCAGTCCATACCTTCTGAATTCCTTTCTATCTTTTCAGTAGTATTTTTAAAGATAGCGTGGACCTCGTCATATTTTCATCAGGGCAGCAGACTTGGAGGTTTACCTCGCAGCGTGGCTCTCCAGATGTGAAAGCCAGAGCAACTGCTTCCCCTCTTTCCTTTCTGCAGTGACTCAGTGCTGCCACTCTGATATCTGAATAGCACCAACAAAGACACCTGTTGTGAAAGGTAACCAAACTACTTCCCATCATGCCTTTCTTTGTGCTGGCAACCGCCCAGGGGCAAACAGGAATTATAACCTCACTTGAGCAGTCCCCTCTGTGCCCAGCGAGAGCACATTTAGAGAAACAATAGGTAATCTGCTTGGTGAGGAACACTTAAAGCCCAAGGGGGAAAATAGCACCGGGGAACAACAGACCCAGGCACCTTAAAGGTGCTGCATATTCAACTAGTAAGGCTTAAGGGATCAGAGAATCTGTGCAAAAATCGATTTCTAGGACAACTGAAGATTGTAAAGATAGTTTTAACTTTACACAAAGGGTGGACAAACAATTCTATAAGCTCAAACCTTACTTCCTTCAAGAATTCTCTAATGGTCCCAGAGACTAGAGTACTCCTGACAGGCACTTCATTTCTAAATCCAAATGCCCATCTGTCCACCACAGTGCTTAGATTCTCTTGAGTAACACTGACTAGGATTTCCAGCCCCTTCTTTGTATTTTTGCCATTCTTAAATATGCCCTAAAATATACATTCTGGATCTTGCTAGGAAATGAAGGCTTTTTCTTTACATAAACAAAAAAGCATGCTTTTTGAAAACTGATGATCTTAGGAAAAACTTGTTGCTGTACCGATTTTTTTCTTCTCCAAGACATTTTCTACTGACTCTGAAGCAGTCTGCTAACATTCTCCCCAACTTCAGCAGCTTTTGTTCACTGTCCCGTTTATCACTCGTCTTTCAGTTTCACCAGACAGACACCCTTCTTGTGACTCCCCCACTGTCCACTGGGTGCCTGAAACCCACTGGATCATCTCCGAAGAGTTCCTGCAGTTTTGAACCTCACAGTATGCCACTGACGTTGGGTAGAGAATTACCTGGGACCAAAGATGCAAACGCTGAGGACACCACCACTTAGTGTATCAACAGGCAGCAGAAAACAAAGCACTCCTGGTAAACACAGGTCCCCAGTTCAAACAGGACCCAGCTAGCTGTCTATCGCAGAGCGACTCCTTTAAACTTAGTTTCCTCTTGTCACGTAAATTGAGAGGGAGACTAGATCAGTGGTTTCCCCGGTATGCAGGAAAAGCAAAAGCAATGTGTCTAGTTTCCATCCACTAAATGGGCTAAATGGGGGATTTCAAAGAGAGAAAGCCTTTTAAGTCTCTGTCAGAGTAAAGTGCAAGGGGTAACATGACATGTAGGTATTAAGAACTCCCCAGAGTTGCTAAGTGTTTCGATAAATTCAGTCTACTTTGATAGACAACTGGAGATTTTCCAATATCAAGTCTATACCAAGAAAAAGGGATTCAAAGAAAAAGCAATTCTGCCATGTTCAGAGCCTTTCTGCTTACAATCAGAGTAACTAAAATATAACTTGAGAGTTTTTCAGATGTGGTCATATTTTAAGATTTAATCACCAAACCTTTTAAATTAACACACAAAACAATGGTTTTCATTCTGGCCTGTGATACAAATGCCACTGTGCCTTGTTCTTAATCATACCCCTCCTGCCCTGCCAGGCACACCCTCCCTGCCTGGCTCTGCTGGTCTCTTTTCTTCCTGCCACTTGCTTTAATGTCACACTATCCCATTACTGTTTTTTGTTGGGTTTTTTTTCTCTTTCCTTCCTTCTCCCTTAAAATCTTCCTCTTCCCATGGTTCGTTTTCTACATTCATAATCATTCACCCTCATGTATGCACAGATGTTTCTACATGGCACATATGTGTATAAACATAGATTTGAATCCGGAGCAGCATCCTGCCATAGTTTTAAATGCTGTTTTAAGAAGATGAACTGAGGGGTAACTTGCTCTGGACGCTGTTGTCCCCCAAGTCATCTTTCTAAAACTATACTTTTAAAAGAAAACCACATTTGTTTCTCACTAAATCCGTTTGAGTTGAATACCACATCCTAGCCTTCCAAGAACATCAGCTCTGAGATGTCATAGTTAGAAACAGGAACAGCCAACATGAAGCTTAGGGAAAGCATAAATATGATGTCCTTTTCCTAGTCCGAGCTCCCTCATATATAGCACAGCAAGGGTGCTATTGTGAAAACAGAACTTTGTCATCCACCAGGAAGCAAATGCATTAAGAAACTGATCCTGCTTCCAAAAAAAATTCTCTCACTTCATGAGGGTGCCTGCAAAGACTGTCCTGTCTCCAGCTCTACCTGTTGAACATGCTCATCATGACTACCATAAAATCAGGTCAGATGGAGAGGAGAACAGAAATACAGCCCAGAGGGCCGAGGGTCCAGTATGCATATACATGGGGCTGAGTGAGCCCCAGAGAAAACTGCTGCTTCTGCTTTGTGACCCTCACCCCCTCCTTCGAGTGCACCCTCATACTTGGTTTTAAGTGCTCAGGACTTCATGTTAAGGGATCCCCCAAACCATGAAATGCCACAGGGTTTATACAGAAAGCTCGGTAAGACAGTGAGCTCTCTCACTAATCATCAAAGCCCAGTATTTCTCTCTATACTCAAATCCAAGCTCTGCACGACCAGAACAACAGCAATGAGAGCCCCTAGAGGAAAACAAGAAAGCTTTCTAGAGTGCTAACCCTTTCAGTCCCCGACACTGAGAGGAGAACTGCTGAGACAAAAGTTAGAGAAACCTTCTCTTTGAAATTGGACAGAGATAAGGAAAGCAAACCATTATTCTAGTGTTGAATTCCAGCCTTTCAGCTCATTATCTTCCCCATCTTTGTGAGCAAATGCTGAGCAAATCCAAAACCTCAGCAAACATAAAACACCAACCCCAAGGCATTAAGTAAGAAAAGAAACCCAGGAGGACATAAATACCTGCGGGACAGGCTCCCTGGGTCACCTCCTGCCTCATTTGCATCGTACCACAGAGAAAGGGTGAAGCTGAGTCCAGAGGAGGAAAGAATGTCCCTAACCAACGACCCAGCTTCCCTTCTTAATTAAAACACTAAAGTCCAGAGCAAACTTAGCCAAATTAAACTTGCCCTAATCAGCAACAAATGTGCTAAGTGCCTTACACATTCACTGATATTTGTTGTCATTCTGAAGGGAGACTATTTCAGACCGACCATAGATAGCCCTTTGAGCAGACTGCAACTGAATTCTTACAAGTGACTTTACCTTAATTTCTACAGCATTCTGTGATTTACTATGCTTTCCTAGTAGCCAAAACAAGCACTCTACGTTAGGCACTGCAGCCATGTTTCCCCACAAGATTCTGATTGGTTGGCCTAGGGAACATAGGGCCTTGTTCAGGTGCTTACTGGTCCCAGGCTCTCTCAGCCTGGAGATCTTCCTTCTTAAAGCAAAAGCAAAAACAACTTATAAAGAATTAGTAGTGAATTGTGTTCAATAGAGATTAAAGCGATCTCATTTGTGGTAATTATGTGTGCTGGCTAGTTTTTGTTGTTGTTGTTGTTGTCAACTGGATACAAGTTAGAGTCATCTGAGAAGAGAGAACCTCTGAAGACAGAATGCCCAGCACAAGATTGGCTTGAGTGCAAAGCCTGCTGGTCATTTTCCTGGTTAATGATTAATGTAAGAAGACCCAGCCCATGTAATGTAAGTGGCAGATGCCACTGGGTTATGTGAGAAGAAAGGCTAAGCATGCCATTAGGGAGTCACGTAAGCAGCACTCCTCCATGGCCTCTGCTTCTGTTCCTGCTTCCAGGTTCCCACCTGAATCCCTTCCCTGACTTCCCTCAGTAATGGAGTGTGACTCCAGTGTAAGTTGAAATAAACCCTTTTTTCCCCAAGTTGCTTTTGGTAGTTGTGATTTATCACAGAAACAGAAATCATAGCTAAGTTAACAATATACAATAGGGCTGGTGAGATGGCTCAGTGGTTAAGAGCACCCGACTGCTCTTCCGAAGGTCCAGAGTTCAAATCCCAGCAACCACATGGTGGCTCACAACCATCTGTAACAAGATCTGACTCCCTCTTCTGGAGTGTCTGAAGACAGCTACAGTGTACTTACATATAATAAATAAATAAATCTTTAAAAAAAAACAATATACAATAAAGTAAAATACCCAGGAATAAAGTTAATCAAAGAAGTAAAAGAGCTCTATAATGAAAACTCTGAAACACTGACAAAAAATTGAAGACATATAGCTCTCTTAGGTTAGAAGGATGAATATTGTTAAATGTTCATACTACTCAGTTCTGCACATTTAATTTCATAATCTCTATGAAGATATAAATGGCATTCTATAAAGCACTAGATAAAAACAATTCTAGATTTATTTTGTTCTGTGTTTGTGTTTCTTTTTGTAGTCCTATTCATCCTGAAATTGATCTGTAGACCACGCTGGCCTCGAACTCAGAGATTCACCTGTGTCTGCCTCATGAATGTTGAGATTAAAGCCACCACTGACAGGCTTTTGTTTCTGATTTTTGTTTTCCTAGATTTATGTGTGCTATTCACACCCTGAATAGCAGAAGTAATTTTGAGCAAAAAGAGCAAACTGGGATGCTTACAGCAACACTATTCACAAGTGCCAAGAATGGAATCAACTTAAATGTCCATCAACTGATGAGTGATTACAGAAAATGTGGAACCCAGGCACAATGGGATATTAACCAGCCATAAAAAGAAATAATCTGTTATTTGTGAGCATAAAGCAGGGACAGGATATCACTAGGCTAAATAAATAAGCCAGGCTCAGGAAGACAGAGTACCATATGGAATCTATAAAATCTGATCTAACAGAAGCTGAGAGTAGAGTGTTGGTTCCTAGGGCCTGAAGCAGTGAGTGGAGAGGGGCTGGGAAAAGCTGCTCAATGGGCACTAATTACAGTAAAGGAGGCTCAGAGGTCCTGGGTGCATCTACACAATACAGTGACAACAGATACTATGGACTACATATTTCAAAAAGCTAGAATAAAGATTTCATATATTATCAGCATAAAGAAGCAATAATGGCAACTGGAGAGATGGCTCATCAGTTACCACTGGCTGCTCCTCTGGAGAACCTGGGTTCAATTTCTAGCATCCTCATAGAGATTCACAACTATCTGTAACTCTAGTTCCTGGGAATCCAAAGCCCTTTCTTGGCCTCTGTGATACAGAATGAAGGTGGTTTGCGAATACAGACAGGCAAATAAAAAACAGAGTAAATACAATTTAAAAATAGAGTAAATTAAAAAAAAAGATAAATATTTAAGGAGATCATGTATTTCAACTGACCTAAAAATTATGCAATGTAGCTGGCCTTAGTGGAACACATCTTTAATCCTAGCACTCAGGATGCAGAGGAAGGTGGACCTCCATGAGTTCAAGACCTATTCACTATGTAGTCAGCATAGTGAGTTCCAGGCCAGCTGCATCTGGAACCAAAGAAGGACCAGCCATAGTAGGACCATCTTAAAACAAAAACATCATACAATGTATATGTGTATCAAAACACATGATACCTATTAATACAATAAATGTAATCTTTAGATATTAATTTTTAAATTTAAGCAAAGAAAAACATCCAAGAAGACAAAGGGTATTGTATATCAAGTCTATCCCAGTTCTCCTTTAGAAATGTACTCTTTGTAGCCTCTGCTGCATTTGAGAGCGTTCTAACAACCGACACAGATGAACCCTGTTAGCAATGACTGAGACAGGTAAGAGGTGGTGGAAGGGAACTCTGCAGAGGGAATCAGTCTCTTGTTCCTTATCCTCTCTAGTTTCCTGACTACAAGACTAACAATTTAATCAATTACTTTTTATTAAATTGAGCAATTGTGACAAGAATAGGGAACAAAGAGAGCATCTGCTGAATAATGATATTCATCTGTTATAACCTGATCAGCAAAACACCATTACTATGGGCTCTCATGTGGAAATAAATCATTCTTCATTATTGTATTGTAATATGGCCTTCCACTGCTCATTTGTACCTCAGTCAGAAAAAACATCTTGGGAGATAGTTTAGAGTCAGAGCTTATCCTGAAGCTTGGCACTGAACAACAAAACTCACTCACTCCTTTTCAAAGGCGACAAGGAGTTTGGGTTAGGGGTGCCTGAATGAGAGGGAGAAATAAAACATGGTTAACTGTGGGCCTGGGGATCTCCAGTGACATGACTCCTGCTCACAGTCACACAATACCCCAGGCTGCTTTCATTACCCTCATTGTAAGAGGCTACCTGGCCTAAGAGTTCAAGCAGTTTCAAGTGTGACTAGAAATGCTCAGGGTTTTTTCTACCTCTGTCAGGTTCATCACAAGTGCAAGACAGAAGCAAGGTTCATTCAATTTGGATTTGGATTTTGTTTGTTTGTTGGTTTGTTTTGTTTTGTTTTGGTTTGTGAGACAGGGTCTCACTATGTAGCCTTGGCCTGGAACTTGCTCTAACAGATCATCCGCAGGCTTCCTCCACTGCCTCCACAGTGCTGGCATTACAGGCACACATCACCATGCCAAGTTGTTTGTCTTTTTTATTGTTGTTATTACTATTAAATTGCTCCTTAAAAAAACAGACAGTTTTTGAGTGTGGTTTGTGTATGTGGTGTGTTGCCTGCATGTATATCTATATATCACATGCATGCCTAGTGCCTAAGAGACACAAAGAGGGTGGCAGATTCCCTGAAACTGGAATTACAGAGTTGTGAGTTGCCATGTTGGTACTGGGAATCAAACCCAGATGAGCTGGAAGAACGGCCAGTGCTCTTAACGACAGAGTCATTTCTCCATCCCCTACTTTTTTTTTTTCACTTTACTTAGAATTTATCAAAGATACGTTCCTTTTATTTGATGTTCAAGTACTTTGTCTGCATATCTGCACATGCATTACATGTGTGCTTGGTACCAGAAGAGGTCAGAAGATAGCACTGAATCCCCTGGAACTGGAGCTACCGATGGTCATAAACCACCATCTGGATGCTGGTAACTGAACCTGGGTCCGCTGAAAGAACAACAAGTGCATTTAACTGATGAACCATCTCTCCATCCCCTCAATTCACTTTTCAATAGTCAATATTATTTTGATTTTACTATATCATTATATACTTAAAATGTTAACTGAAAACACAAGTGTCCAATATTATTTATATGGCATTGCCAAGAATAAAGAGAAAGAAGATTGCAGGCAAGCCATGCATTTCCCCTCCAGTTACTGATGAACAATACAAGTCAACAGTCTGTGCTACAGCAGAAAGAAGTAGGAGTGAGGTGGATGGAAGTTAAAAGACAGCTCTGTGGTTTAGTCAGTCAACTGCCTAATGGACTAAGAAAAATTTAAAAGATTTTAAAGATTTATTTTAAAGTATTATTTATATGTTTGTGTTGTGCCTACCTGAGTTCATGTGTACTGCACGTATGCGAGTACCTAAACAAGCCAGAAGGGGGCACTAGTTCCTCACTGACAGGAGTTACAGATGGTTGTGTGCACTCTTATGGGTGCTAAGATAACTTCTGAGCCATCTCCAGTTCAGATTTTTTAAATTTTATGTGTATGAATAGTTTGCCAACATAAACGTAGTGCACCACATGTGTGCCTTGTGGTACCTGCAGAGGGCATTAGATTCCCCTGGAATGGAAGTTAGAGACAGTTGTGAGCATCCATGTAGGTGCTGGGAACTGAACCCCATCTCTGCAAGAGCAGCCTGTGCTCTCAACTGCTGAAGCCTCTCCCAACTGCAGGCTTTAAACTACAGTCCTAACAGCTGTGCAAAGCCAAGAACACTTTACCCACTGAAGGACAACTTAGGTTTAAGTTAATTTTGTTTTGTTTTGTTAAAGATTTATTTATTTTATGTATATGAGTACACTGAAGCTGTCTTGAGACATACCAGAAGAGGGCTTTGGATCCCATTTACAGATGGTTGTGAGCCACCATGTGGTTACTGGGAATTGAATTTAGGACTTCGGGAACAGCAGTCAGTGCTGTTAACTGCTGAGCCATCTCTCTAGTCCCCTGTTTAAGTTAAAGTTAAAACATTTTTTTCTTTTCTTTTTCTCTTTCTTCTTTCTTTCTTTCTTTCTTTCTTTCTTTCTTTCTTTCTTTCTTTCTTTCTTTCTTTCTTTCTTTCTTCCTTCCTTCCTTCCTTCCTTCCTTCCTTTCTTTCTTTCTTTAATGAGAAAGAGTCTCATCAAAATAACCAATAGAGGGACTGGTGAGATGGCTCAGTGGGTAAGAGCACCCGACTGCTCTTCCAAAGGTCCAGAGTTCAAATCCCAGCAACCACATGGTGGCTCACAACCATCCGCAACGAGACCTGGCGCCCTCTTCTGGAGTGTCTGAAGATAGCTACAGTGTACTTACATATAATAAATAAATAAAATCTTTAAAAAAAAAAAATAACCAATAGAGCCGGGCGTGGTGGCCCACGCCTTTAATCCCAGCACTCCGGAGGCAGAGGCAGTCCGGTTTTTGAGTTCGAGGCCAGCCTGGTCTACAAAGTGAGTTCCAGGACAGCCAGGACTACAGAGAAACCCTGTCTTGAAAAACTAACCAACCAACCAACCAAACAAACAAACAAACAAAAAAACCCAATAGATCTGTACCATTGATAAAATCCTGGAAGAATTCCTTATTTGAAATTTATATATTTATTAAGCATTAATCATCAAAACCAGGAGGAAATTGTTTTGTTTTTAATTTCTTCTGATTTCTGCCTTTTATTAGTAGTTAATTTATAGGGATATTATTTTTATCAAAATCAAGCCAAGCCACACCTCCAGCCTTGCTTTCCTTCTTCCCTACCAGTGTAGCCTGCCAGTGACAGTGCGCTGACAAAGGGAACACTAGTTCTTGGAAATAGGATTCTGGAGTTTTGCTTTCAAATGCTAAGCTGCTTGAGGTCAGAAGACATATATATATCAAGGTATTAGGAGAGGGATCAGTGACTAAATTAAAGTAATTGCTGCTTCTTGTCACTTTTTTGAGGGGGAGCGGAGGGGGGCGGGCATTTGATTCAGCAGAAGTATCTTAGTGTTCAGACCTTAGGAGGAGGCGGGGCTGGTACTGCTTTGAGGAGCCAGGATGTGTTTACCTGTCTGAGGGTCAGCTCCTCCCACTATTTCCTACAGAGCATCACCTAATCTTATGTACGTTTTCCCCATTGTGATACTATTCAAGTTTCCTGCAGTAAAAACAAAATCTCATCAAGTTTGCTCGCTGCTCCCTTTGCGTCCTGTGAAGTTAAAAATGGCTGGTGTAGACACATTAAACACATCACAGGCAATCTCTAGCCCTAGTACTAAGGGGGTCTCCACAAAGGAGACCTGTGTGTTTGCAAAGAGAATTTTTGACTTGTAATGAAGCTCTTCACAAAATGGCTGCTTCACAATTGTATTTTACAAAGCTGACTCAGGTATTTGTAGCTTATTTTCTTTAATAGGAAAAGCTCCTGGGGTAGCATTTTCCATGGTAGTTAATTTCCCTCAATACATACCAGAGGCGGGGTTTTCCTTTTGATGGAATGTCTTCAGCAAGTCATTATCCTAACACAAAGAAGTGTGTGCTTTTTAAAACAATATTAAACTATTGGTAGCTCCCATTAATAGATTTATCTACAATTAGCTAATATAGGGCTCATTTATAAACTGCAGTCTTTAAAACTATAAAACTGTGTACATATCTCATTTATGTCATCCCGCATAAAAGAACAATGTAGGATAGTAAGAGTTACGTTTAAAAGTTTAAAGACATATTTCTAAAATGTTAATCTGATAGAAATGCAATTCATGAGCTAGGAGTTTGGCTCAGTGATAGAATGTTTCCCTAGTATGCATGAAGTCTTGGGTTTGATACCCAACCCTGCAAAAAGAATGAAAAGGAAAATGCATATTTACCTAAGAGTTTCAAGCAAAAATCATCTTTTAGGGGATATTTATGTTTAAAAGACATGGACAGAAATTTATTGGTTAAAAGGTAAATAGACATGTTACCTACTAACCTTGAAAAATGTAACTGTACTTTTCTCATCTCACCCACTATATCATCTGTATATGTTCCAGCATTGGATGTCACTGCACATGTCATAATCCCAGTACTTGGGAGGTAAAGTAAGAGAGCCAACCAACCTTGGATACATATTGAAGTGAGCGAGTTCAAGGCCAGCCTAGGCTAAATTAAAATGTTGGGAACCAACATTCCCTTCTAGATGGATAAAGTGCATCGAATTACCAGGTGTTATCAGGCTTCCCCAAAAGACAAACTGAATGAGAAAGTGAGGACTGGCAGAAAGGAGCAGGCATTAACTTAGAAATGAGGCTGTACGTCCAGTGGCTTTAGCTACAGTGTCTATATATAAGGCTTCCTGTTGGTAGCAAATTAGATGGTTCCTCAGCAAATCGAGGCTGTACTTTTTATTGAAATGGTGATAACACTTGTATTCTCAAAAGCCTGAATAGGTTGAATACCTCACACTAACTCAGACTAAGATACTCTAATTACTACTACTGACCATGATCTCCATGGATACCCTTCTCTAAGAGTACTCTCCTCAAACTTATCAGTTTCAATGTATGCTACACCCTACATTTGTACTTAAAAATATTGGGAGCCGGGCGTGGTGGTGCACGCCTTTAATCCCAGCACTCAGGAGGCAGAGGCAGGCGGAGTTCTGAGTTCGAGGCTAGCCTGGTCTACAAAGTGAGTTCTAGGGCAGCCAGGGCTATATAGAGAAACCCTGTCTCGAAAAACAAAAAACAAACATAACAAAACAAACAAACAAAAAATTGGGGCTGTAGAGATGGCTCAACAGTTAAGTACCCTGGCAGCTCTTTCAGGGCACTCAGGTTTGATCCCTAGTACCCACATGGTGACTCACAACTGTCTATACCTCCAATCACAGGATACGTGACATTCTCTTCTGGCCTCTTTGGGAACCAAACATGCATGTGGTATACAGAAATACATACAGGCAACCCCCCATTGTGTAAAATGAATTCATTCATACATTCATTCATTCATTCATTCATTAAAAGTATTATTGTCAATAACGATGCAAACCCCTAACATGTAAAATTTAATTAATTAATTAATTAATAGTATTATTGTCAATGACGATGCAGCTATAGAACCATAATGCATCACAGAAACTACTGTAGTTTTAGTCTTTGATAAAAGCACAAAGCATACACAATGGGAGAGGGCAGTCTATTCTAATACATCCAGGAACAACTGGGCATGCATGCACAAGAGTAAATGTAGACTCTCGTAGCATCATAAACAAGAAATAAGAGAATGGAACAAATATTTTTAAGTCATGTGTCTAATGATAGGTTATTAATCAAAATATATCAGAAATGTACATAATTCAATAGCAAACAAGCACCCAAATGGAGTGATTCAACTGGAGAAATGGCAGGGAACTTTCCCAAACAACAGTGAATCACCAGAGAAACGGAAGTCTAAACCAACAACTACTGTTTTTAGGACAGCTACTGTCAAAAGGCAAAAAATGCCCATGGCATCTCCCAATATTCAGAGACAGAGACAGAAGTTCTATAAGTTCCAGGCCAGTCAAAGCTACATAGGGAGTTTCATTAAACAACAACAACAAAAAGAAGTGTTGGTGTGGGTGTGGAAAAAATAGAACCTTACATTGTTAGGATGTAAATCTGCACAATCATCAAGGTTCCTCAAAAAAGTTATTAAGAGAAACATTCTTTGGTCTACAATCGCATCACTGAGGGAGCCAGCATTTATATCTGGTGGGGGTTTTGTTGCTGGGTTTTTTCTTTTTTTTTTCTTTTTTTGTTGTTCTTGTTTTTGTTTTTTAAAGACAGGGCTTCTCTGGCCATCCACCCCTGGCTGTCCTGGAAATCACTCTGTAGACCAGGCTGACCTAAAACTCAGAAATCCTCCTGGCTCTGTCTCCCAAGTGCTGGGATCAAAGGTGTGCACCACCACTGCCCAGCTTTTGTTGCTGTTTTAAAGTGTTTTAAGAAAAGTGTTTTTCTTTTCCTTTTCTTTTTTCTTTTCTTTTCTTTTCTTTTTCTTTCTTCTTTCTTTTCCTTTTTCTCTTCTCTTCTTTCTCTCTTTCTTTTCTTTTTTGAAACAGGGTGTCACTATTTAGCATTGACTAGCCTAGAACTTACTATGTAGACTAGGCTGGACTTGAACTCACAGATATCTGCCTCCTCAGTACTGGGATTAAAGGCACGTCCCACCATGCCCTGTGAGCTCAGTATCTTGAAAGGATAGTCACACTTCCATGTTCATTGAAGCATTATTCACAATAACCAAGAATCAACTTAAGTGCCAGTCAATGGGTGGCTACATGCAGGATATGTGGTATACAAGAATGCACGTGTGTGTGTGATTCATACATATATATATATATATATGTATATATATATGTATATATATATGCTTATACATAGAGTTGTGTATGTGTATACAAGCATGCACATATGTATGTATGTATATATAGCATATTGATATGCTTAAACATGTAGTTGGCTATTAATTCATTAAAAGAAAAACTCTGCCATTTGAAAGAAGCTAGATGCCCCTGGAGGACATTATGCTAGATGAAATAAGCTACCACAATGAACAGATACTGTCTGATATCAATTATATGTATAATGTAAGAATATCAATCTCACAGAAGGCTGGTTGCCAGACTTTGAGAGTAGAGAGCACTGGGAAGATATTGGTCAAAGGGCACAAACTCTCAGTTATAACACAGTCTGTTCCCACATCCCAAGCACTAAGATAGCAGGCATGTGTCTGAATGGTTAGATTTTGAGGATGAAAAGTATAGTATGGTGATTATCACTGGAACCATGTTGTCTACTGAAATTGTTAGAGAGTAGATAGTTTTATCATGTACACATATGTATGTTCATGTGTGTGCTTGTGTGTGAGTAGAGGTACAACCACAGCACATGTGAAGAACAAAAACAACCCTGGGTGCCAGTCTTTACTTTCCCCTCAATGAGATCTATTGATCAGTGCGGTGTGCTCAAGGCCTGTGAGTGTAGCTCCAAGATTCTCCTCTCTTTACCTTCCATGTGTCCACAGACACACTGGTATTACAGTGCTGTGGTGTGGCTTTATGTAGTAAATCCAGAGGATCTGAACTCAGGCCCTCATGCTTATATGACCCAATGAGCTACCTCCCCAGACTTCCTTTCCTTTTTTTTTTTTTTTTTTAATTTGAGATGGCATCTTGCTATGGACCCACCCTCATAAAATTGCCATAAATTTCTGTATGCCAGGTTGTCTGGCCTTCAGCTTACAATCCTCCTGCCTCAGCTTCCAGATACTATAATTGCAGGCATGTGCCACCATGCCTAGTTATTTCACTTTTTATTATTGTATTCTGAACCATATGTATATGGAACCAGGTAACAATTCCCAATCCCTTTATTCACTAAATGAATTCCTCCTTGTGTTCCCCCAAATCCTACCTAAACAATGGAGACTGAGCCCAGGTCGCTATAATAGGCAAGTATTGAGCTTCATCCTCAAACTGTTTTTGTTGTTGTTGTTGTTGTTTTATTTTAAGACATGGTATAACTAAGTTGCCCAGGTTGGGGTTGCAGGAAAGGACAATCAGGGCCAGTTTTCCTAAAATACTTTTAAAGTCTACTCTGAATAGAACTTAATGGAGAAACTAGATGAAGCCAGCTTTTACAAAAAATTACAGGGAGACATCTTATATTAGTGAAGAATATCATAATGGGAGAGAAAGAAGTGTTTTGTTTCTGGGATGTAATTGGCCTTGTATTCTGTAATCAATATGCCATGTGACCGTTTTACTTTATTTTAAGACAGCAGCATGGGAGAAAAGCCAAATCTACTTAAACTTCTTTTACAGCATTTTAAATCACACTGCTAAGAATTACTATTTATGAAAGAATTATTCAAACTGTGTGTATGGTGCTGGGAATCAAACTTGGCACTAGACACTTGCTGGGCTACTGCTCATACAGAACGAAGTCAGCAGCCATATTCAAATTATTCAAACTGAACTCCTTGGATGGGGCACTTGTTATCAGATAGTGGGTGGTTGGGTGCTTTTCTTTTTTATAGTAATAACAGTAATAATAATGCCTCTGACAAAACCCAATTCTGTTGTGAAGGTCCGATTGTCTGGGTTAAGAGTAAAAGAGTCAACAAGCAATACATAATGATATACATGCAGGTTCAAGATTTTAATGGCCCGTAGTTTTACAACCTATTATAATTTTTATCAATGGGCTATAGCAATAGTATACATTTTATACATATAATGAAAATATGTGCATTTTGTCTACACACACATGCACGCGCACACAGAGAGAGGGAGAGGGACGGGGAGGGGGAGGGGGAGGGGGAGGGGGAGGGGGAGGGGGAGGGGGAGAGGGAGAGGGAGAGAGAAAATCCAACACCTTTAAAAAATACAACCTTCAGAATCATGTGTTTTCAAAGCACTTTGACTTGAACCTTTCTTTTAAAAACATTATGTCATTTAAATTTTCTTTCCCAAGAGTTTTTGTCTTTAGCAGGTACAGAAAGCAAGGCCGAAGAGGCAGAATTCAGGAATCTAAGAAATGACAGATGAGATTTGGACCCAGGTGGTATAAGGGTTGGGCGAGCCTTCTGGGTCCTCTAACAGCTGCTTTAATATCACAGTTCCCAAACCACAGAGCTTCACAGTGGTCAACTTCAGATGGAAACCAGCCTTGGTGATCCTTAAGGCCCCAACGAAAGCTAAAAGCATGGCTTGCTTTTGGCCTGTCTATAGGACAGTTACTCTTAATGTTGTTCCTACAGTTACTCTATATAGGATGGCTGTAAGTTGCCTCATATGGGTGCTGGGAACTGAATTGGGGTCTCCTGAAAGAACAGCAAGTGTGTTTAAGCAGTGAGCCATCTCTCTAGGCAGGAGCCTTCATTTTTAAAAGGCAGGAAGTTTTATTTCAAATTCACTAGTGGAATCTATAAATATGTTGCTCATTTCCTGATTGCATAGGCTATTAAGGGTCTAATCTATTTCCTGAGCTGAAAGTAGCTAATGGGCAAATATTAGAACAGTAATCATCAGGTGAGAAGGGCATTTGGCATCTATTCACCAAAAACATGTTCTCAGTCATAATTCCCTTTGGCAGTGTGTATAGCTTCTAAGGGAATCATCTCACTTTTAACAATGAGAGGTCTCTGCTTAATAAAGCATGCTTAATAAAGCATGCCCTACCCTGAGTGTCTTAGCAATAAGAGTACTCCTATGTGAGGTTGTTTAACCTTAACTCGTGTAATATGGGACCTGAAGTGTACTTCTTCTTTCCCAACGAGCAGTTCATTAGATAAACAAACAATACAGGCCTTGTTCAAACCATAAGAAACCTGAGGTTTCTGTGGGATGGAAATGGAGGCAGGAGAAAAGCTGAGTGTGCACATGCTTGCTAAGGAGGCGTGAGGACCTGGGTCTGACCATAGCATCCCTGCAAAAAGCATCCACAGTGGGTACTGCTGAGTGAGTATCAGCATGGACAGCAGGCAGGAGAATCCTGGAGGCTTACTGATCTTTCAGTTATACTGAAATAGCTTTCTTCAGGGTCAGGGAGATTCTCTATTTTTTTGTACATTTGTTTGTTTGTTTGTTTGTTTGTTTTTCCCCAAGATAGAGTTTCTCTCTGTAGCCCTGGCTGTCATGGAACTCACTTTGTAGACCTGGCTAGCCTCAACCTCAGAGATCCACCTGCCTCTGCCTCATGAGTACTGGGATTAAAGTCATTCACCACCACTGCCTGGAGAGAATCCCTAGCTCAAAACTGTAGAATGGTAGAGGAAGATACCTGACACCTACCTCTGTCTTCCATACGAATATGCATGGGCATATATATATATATATATATATATATATATATATATATATACTACATGGACACTCATACATAGAGATAGAATGTGTAATGTGCCTCCTTTTTATAATACTGCCCCACAGCACAGGCTTCTGTGAAAAACTCAACTACAACTGAAAGTCACTGTTCTCCCCAGGAGCTTATCTCTAAGACTTTATCTCGGTCACTGAGCAGCAAGCCCCACCCATCTGTGATGGGGTCAGAGCGGCCAGACAGCAGCTGGTTTTGTATTTGACCTAGGAAAAATACTATTCTGAAGACAAACACTCAAGAGGAAAACCGCAAATGTGGCTGATACCAAGGATCACAGGGAGCCATCAGCATTCCCCACCCACCCACCCCCTCGGCAAAGTTCAACTGATACTTCTGGAAACAATCTACCAGAACCAGGGCTGGGCACTGGGGCAAAGCTAGCTTTCAGAGCTCATTTCACAGGACTGTCCCAGGAGACACCTCTACTTTTGAAACGGAGCCCATTGGGTTTAATTTCTTTTAAACCATTATCTACAAAGCATGGCCTATACAGAAGACACAGCTCGGTGCAAGGTAGAATTTGACACATAAAATGATTACTGGTCTTCAAACACCAGGCAGATTTCTTTCAAGTAGCAATCTTAACATATGATAGAAATTATTACCCTTCCATATTGGGATCTCCATCAGTGATAAAGGTATTTTATATGTGTTGGCACATAGCATTAAGATAACTTCTTCAACATTATGGTTAGTAGATTGACACTTTGTCATTCTTATGTCAATACTGCCCTGTTTTCTGTAGTCTTCACTTTTTACTACTGCTTTGAAGCAATCTTCACCCCCCCACACCCCGATTTGATCTTGTTTAACATTAAAGATGCAATCTCAACTGGTCAGTGGTGGTGCATGCCTTTAACACCAGCACTTGGGAGGCAGAAGCAGGTGGATTTCTGAGTTTGAGGCCAGCCTGGTCTACAGAGTGAGTTTTAGGACAGCCAGGGCTATACAGAGAAATCCTGTCTTGAAAAACAAACAAACAAAAGAAAAAGAAAAGAAAAAAGAAAGACCTTTAAAAAAAAGATGCAATCTCTACCTTTTGGTCTCTATTTTTGATGTTATTTGGGAGAGTCTTCACTGAGCCCCTGCTGGGCTTCTTTAAGGATACTGAAGGCCTAAGATGTGCCTGTGGACATTGTTGGCTTTGCTTCTCTGAGAACTCTGTCATTTCTGTTTGAGATGTACAGCCATGGGCATTCTTATTATGTGCGTTTCTCTGGCCCTTCAACATATTTGGGGGCTTGGGGTTACATACATTTCCTGCTTTCTTTGACACGAGGACTATATTCTTTGTCTTTTGTCCTAGCACATTTGTGTGATTTTGAAGGGAGAAGAATGATGTTTTGAATTTTGCCACTTAGAAATTAGAATCTAGAATTTAAATCTGGCCATGTCTCCTCACAATCTTATGCCTTACTTTTTCTCTTTGACCAAAGTATAAGTGCTTCTGTGCCCTGCCAATATACTTGATAACAGCATATTCTAATTCTTAGTATCCAAAATATGGATGGTGTTCTCTTTTTGGAAAAATTTAAAACACTATTTGTTTAGTGTGTGTGTGTGTGTGTGTGTGTGTGTGTGTGTGTGTGTGTGTGCGTGCACGTGCGCACATGTGGGTGTGGGTATGGCAATCAAAGGACAACTTGTAGGAGTTGGTTCTCTCCTACCAGTCTGTGGGTCCTGGCGACTCAAACAATGGTTGCCAGGCTTGATAGCAAGTGCCTTTGCTGGTTAAGCCATCTCATTAGTCCAGCAGAGTCTTTTTTACAGCCCAGACTGTCCTGAAAGTTATGATACTCATGCTTTAGCCTCCAGAGAACTAGTATGACAGGCATACTCTAGCTAAAGAAGGCAGAGACTATGGTGTTCCTTTCAAATTATTTCATATTTCCTGGGTTGTTTTATACCCATTTCATGTTCTACTAGAAAATTCTGGAAATCCTATTCTCTGTAATAGATTTCTTTCTTTCTACAATTTGGTCTGCCTAAAACGATTCCTTCTAAACCCAGTGGACTCCAAACAGTTTTATTAACAAGGGAAAATCACTTTACTAAGGATTATAATTTTTCCACTTATTTATTCATTTTGCATGTATGGGAGTGGTGAGGTAGGCACACCCATTCTGCCACAGTTTATGTACAGAGGTCAGAGGACAACTTCCTGTTCTCTCCTTTACTCATGTGAGTTCCTGGCATGGAGCTCAGCCATCAGGCTGGGTGGCAAGGCAAATCCTTCACCCACGAGTCGTCTACCTGGCCTCTAGGACAATCTTAACAAATCCTCAGCTGGTGAAGTCCTATTATTCTTTTATGACTTAACTTTAAATGCCACCTTTTCAGAATTTGTTCCATCATTCTTTAAACTAAATTAGATTACATTATTATTTTTGTCTGTTAACAACCTCCCCTTTTCCTTTCTGTCATTATGATTTCTAATATATACATTGTTTTATGTTATATTCTTTCCTGTTACCCTGTAAATGCCAGGAAAACAGGAATATTTTCTATTCCGATCATTGCCAAGTAGAATACCTACTAAAGTAGCAGGATATAATAAACATTAAATACCAACTAATAAAGAATGGATTACATAGCAGCATACGCTTACGGTATTGCAGTAGTTTTAAATACATTTTGCAGTTGATAAATACTGGTAATATTAAACAAATTTGAAAAAAGTTACTTTTTTCTACAACTATTCACTGCAGCCTTAGATAAATATAAACAAAAGTCCAAGAGAGGTAGAAAATCACAGATGCAGGAACTACATGGCCTAGATCTAAAAAACGGACTATTAGCCAAGTAGCTTTTACTAGGGCTTTAACACTCTGTATCCAATCTATAAAACTGTGTCCGTGAAAGTACCCACTTTATGGCATTATTTTGGTTATACATGTACCAGACTTCCAAATAGCTCAATATAACTACTTTGTTGTCATCGCAAGGTTAATGTTAAGGAATGCAGTACTTCAACAAAACCACTGCTCTTTCCCATTTCCAGGTGCATTTTTCTCCAAATTGTGTGTGTGTGTGTGTGTGTGTGTGTGTGTGTGTGTGTGTGTGTGTAAAATCTTGTGTGCCCAGTCCAACTCCTCACTCTTTTATACTAGGTTTTGGACTAGTTAAGGTAAAAGTCATTAGGGACTAGGAAGACAGCTCAGTTGGTAACGTGCTTGCCATGAAAACATGAGGACCTGAGTTTGATCTCCAGAATCCATATAAAAAGTTGGTGAGGTGGACCATCTTTGTAATCTAAGTGCTGGGGACATGGAGACAAGTGGACTGTTAGGGCTTGTTGGCCAACCAGACTAGCCTAATTGGTGAGTTCCAGGCCAATAACAGACCTTGTTTCAAAAAACACTGTGGCCAGCTCCTGAGGAATGATACCCAAAGATGTTGTCTAGCTTCCACGTGCACACACAAACAGATGCACACATTACCCCCTACCCCCACCCCCACACACACTCAAGAAAAAAAAGTCACTAAAATTGGATCAAGTAGCCAGGCTATTCTCAAGCTCACCACAAAACCAAGGATCTCCTTTAACTTCCTGATCCTTCTGCCTCTACCCCCATGTGCTGGGATCACAGGCATGCACCACTATTCCTGGTTTGTGTAGTGGTAGAAATCCAGCCAGGGCCTCATTCATACTAGGCAAAACCATCTACTAAATGAGATACAACTCCAGCTCCTACTTCATTTTTTATTTCACTTTGCTATAGCAATTAAGGCTAGCATGCCATTCATATTACTCACGAGGGTTCTAAAAACATTATTATTTCCATCAGGATTTTAGAATTACCCTTGATCTTACCAAAAAACCAACAATCAATTTTTTATGAAAAAATCTTGACTCTCAAGAGTCTTCATATCTTACAAACAGATTCTGTTAACTAAGTATGAACAAGTAGTAGGTGGACTTCCTTCATACATCTACATACATATATTGTACATGCTATGTAAGGTAGTAGGTGGACTTCCTTCATAATCTACATACATGCATCATACATACTATCTAAGGGTAGTAGATGGACTTTCTTCATACATCTACATACATGCATCATAATATTATCTAAAAGAGGTAAGACAGGCTGACTCAAAAATCATTATAGAAATAATTAAGAACTACATTTTCTACCCTTCCTTCGGCAGTGCTTCTTGCCTACAGAACCCACATATAACCTGCATGGCAATCTTCTTTACCCTCTCCATTTCTATGGAAGAGGAAACTGAAATGGTGAACATAGAGAGAGCGGCCAGAGCTGGTGAGGAAGAAACCAAGCCTTGAATTCCTCTAACAAGGCTTCAGGCAACTACATTCTTACCCCCTCGTGGGGTCTAATGGAGGAACTGCAGAGTCTGAATAAATAACAGTCTAGGTTCCCAGGGGGAACAACTTACCGATCTGGGCTTAAAAAGTAAATGAGTTTGCTTGACCACACGGCTATGGGAAGAAACGGGAAAATAATTGAGCCAGCGCTTCACATATCTGCTTAGATTAATTAATTCTAACAACCCCCTGTGTGGTTGACATTGGCCTTATTTCATGATTAGGAATACATCGTGTTCAAGGAGATTCAGGTACTGTTTCAGGATCCCTTAGTCAGTAGGAACCAGATACAGAATTAAACCTTGATGGACCAACCCCCCAAATCCCTACCTTCAGGAACTCTACAGAAGGAAGTGTTCTATGCAGAAGAGACAGTTTGTGACAAGAGCATGACATCCTGGTGTGGACTGAGAGTAAATGTGCTGAGCTGAATCGTTTGAGTGCATCCTTCAGATAACAGGGGCTGCAGTTTTCTCTGCACCAAGAAGCAATTAGAGGAGTTTTATCCCCCACCCTGTGCTAGGAGTTCAGCTTGGTTGGAGAGAACCTGCGTAATGTGAGGTAGTGGGTAGAGAAAACTAGAGGGGACAGAAAGTAAAGGCAGAAATCTGTTCTGAATGCTCCAAGACAACCTCACTCTTATCAGTCAGCCTTCTTCAAAACCTCCCCTTTTGTGTAAAAAATGTCTGCTACAAATTTTTAAAACAGTGACAATCCTAAAATGAAGTAAAACATTTTATTCAAACCCTGTTCTTGCTTAAAATACTCATTCAATTAAAATACACTATAGGCTTTCTTCTTCCGTTGGGCATTGTACAATTCACTGACTCTCCTTTAGGCAAAGAAGGAATGGGGGAAGGGGCAGAGTTTACATGTAGGTAAGTTTATGCAGGAAAGTCACATTAGTCCAGAGCACTGAGGTAAATCAGAACTCTCAGTTAACACGCACACAATTGAATTTCTTTGCCAAAGAAGTGGGTTGATAGAAGTGGGGGTGCAGCTGTGAAAAAAAAGTTGGCTCTTTCAGATAATCTGGTGGTTTGGGAGAAAACTGGAGAACTGGTGAATACTGACAAAAATAGGACTGCAGCATGTGGTAGTAGATACTGGAGGTACAGCTCAGAGTTGCAAAGTAAGACTCATGCTCAGATGTAGAGAATAGTTTCAGAGACAGCAAGAAAGGATTTATATTCAACAGACTATGAAAAGAAATGGGGAAATTTGTGTTTTGAAGCCCTAGCTCCCCAGCATGTTTAAATGTATTAAACATAAAGCCTTTAAAGTGGAATTAATGCCAAGCAAGGTGCTCCCTATTTTAAAGTGACTTGTGTTCTTATGGGAAGAGATTAGGACACAGAACACACAGACAATAGGAGATTAAAAAATGTGTCCACTGTGTGCCATTGAGAGGAGGGTCCTCTCATAAACCAATTCTAAATATCCCTTGATCTTAGGCATTTAGTCTCTAGGACTTTAGGAAAATCAATTTCTGTTGCTTGAGACTCCCAGGCTGTGTAAGATTCTTGTCATAACCATTATAGTAATAGCAAATGCATACAGACACACACACAAAAAAAATGGTAGCTGGTAGCATACAGACACAAAAACTGGGGGAGAAATGAAGATATGGGGAAAGTGAAAAGAGAGGGAAAAATGTTCAGAGGAGGGGAGGGAGAGTGAGCAAGGGAGCAGAAGGGGAGGGAGAGGGCAAAGGAGAGGGAGAGGGGGAGGGGGAAAGAGAGGGAGAGGGGAAGGGAGAGGGAGAGAAAATGAGAGAGAGAGAGAGAGAGAGAGAGAGAGAGAGAGAGAGAGAGAGAGAGAGAACAAGGGAGCAGAGAACTTTTGTTTTTCGTTGTTTGCCTTTAAGTGGAAATTTATAAAAGTTGATAAACATATGTGAGAAATTTCAGCTTAAACTTTTAGGCCAAAAGTTTCCAGAGATACTTTTATTGAGAGTACAGTGACCCTCAGGTAAGGGATAACAGGGAATAAGCTGTGCCTGGACAGAGCATAAAATGCACATAGACATCTCTGAAGCATGTACTGAACTGGTGCCAGACTGAGTAGCAGAATACTGCCTTGGTCAACTGTGGCCCTGTCTGTGTGGTTTGTAGTGTAAGATTCCCTTACAGTACAATACCACCCCCACCCCCAGCTCCCCAGCAAGTACCTGAAAGAGACAGTGAGCCACATATTATGATTTGAGCAGGCAATCCTTTGAGCAATATTTTAGTTTTTATCATGCTATGTCCAAATACTTAAAGAAAACAAGAGAGGGAAGGCAGTCTAATTTGTGGTTTTGGAAATGCCTGTCCACAATCCTTGATTCTGTTGATTCTTGGTTAGTTCTGCAGCAGATTTTGGCCCCAGAAGTATAATATAAAAGAGCTTCCTACCTTACAGCAGCCAGAAAGTAGCCAGAAAAAAAGAGATAAAGACAAGATTTTTTCCCCCAGGGCCTGCCCCTGGTTACGTTCCCCAATTGAGTCCCAACTCCTATTTTCTTTTTTATTTAAATTTCTTTTTTAGATTTTAAAACGTATGTATAAGTGTTTTGGTTAAATATATGTCCGTGCAGCATATGTGCCTAGTTTCTATGCAAGTCAGAAGAGGGCATCGAATCCCCTGGAACTGAAGTCATATTATGTTCATGAACCGCCATGTGGGAGCTGGGAATTGAAACAAGGTCAGTGTGTGTGAGTGTGTGTGTGTGTGTGTGTGTGTGTGTGTGTGTGTGTGTGTGTGTGTGAATGTGGTATCTCTGCAATTAGCCAGGCAACATGACTCAGTAGCTGGTTTTGGTTCAATTTCAAAGTCTGACCTCAAGTAGTTTATTTTAGGTATATTTAAGTATAGCACAATTTGGTGAAAAAATTTCCTGACAGTAATTAACTCAATCATGTGCACAACAAAGCTTAAGACATTATTATATCAAAAATCTTTGTAAAGTCCATGAGACATCATCCATAAAGATGGGTTCTATAGACTGACAGAGAAAAACACACTCACAATAAGGGTCTAGGTCTTCCCCTAGACTCTAGGGTAATAGGGAAAGCTCTGGTGTGGTCTGGGTCTCACAGCACAAATGTCACTAGGCTATTAGCTATCTCTGCTCCCTGTCTTCTGGGCAGGGCACAGGTTCTACATCTCTCTGAAGAGACAACCCTCCACGATTAACATGCCTGGTTTCCCTGTGCTAATCTGAGCACAGGGACCTCTGTGCCTCCTGCAGGGTCTCTGCAAGAGCAACGGGTGCTTTAAACTGCTAAACCATTTCTTCAGCTCCAGCTCCTTATTTCTATCATCTCCCAATAGTGTCATCTTAAATGAATCAATCAAGGGCTTAATTCATTCAGTAGGCCAGGACTCCATGGTCTAGTCAGCTCACGAAGCCCTGGTATAGACATATAGACATTCTAGATGAAAGAACTGGCTCACTGTTCCCACAGACGGTAGTAATAGAAAGTCCCCAAGCCAGGGAACTTTCCGGTGAAAAGAGTCTCCATTTGATCATGCCCTTTAATTACAGCAAGGGATAGAACTTTTCCTCTTAGTAGTTTGTCTTTGACTGGAATTTCATAAAACTGACAAGCAACTATCTGACATATGAATGATGCAATTTTCATTTTCATCTTTTGGGATGCTGTGCTACATTTATATATTCTTTCCATCATTTCAAGTACAAAACCAAATGCTTAAGAAGAGATATTAACAAGAGGAAGCGAAGAGGGGAGTAATAGCAAAATAAGTAGCTAGCCAGAGTAGCAGATTCCAAGTACCTGCCAGCGAAATGCTAAGTGGATTGAAGGGTTGGAGGAATGAAAATATAAATAACAGCATAGTAAAGACACTGTGATTATGCTTTGTATCTAAGTAGACGCACTGGTATCTGAAACTGTTGTGGCTAAGTGTCTGGACCATAGACAACCTCCAATTTATATTGATTAAACTGAAAGGATTTTTCAATTGTACTGTTACATAAAAGCAATACATGTTCAGTAGAAACCATACTTTACAATTTGAATTTAAAATTTTGACCTTTACCCAGGTGAGTGGTATGTGTTAAATTTTCATGATGTACTTCCCAGAATCAAAGGGCGAAGAAGTGATGTTCTACATTGCCGCATGTTGTTAAGCTATATTTGTTTCAGTTGGTTACATATACCAGATATATCTTTTTTATTTAATGATATTTGCAACCTTATGATGGGCTTATATTATTATATCGCATCTTAAGTTGAGGAACATCTTTACTGAACCCCAGGAACTCAATTAGCTACCTTCTTAAACTTAGTCTAAATACACAAGACACTAAGTTTCATTTTTATTTCTAACTAAAAGAACAAAATCAAACTCTTTACAATGGGCAATCTACAAGAGACAGAAGAATACTATATTTATTTTCCTGTACAAATCAGCACAATTAAAATATCTTAATATAAAATAAAATAGAAAAATAAATACATGACTCAAGAGAAATGTGGATCTTATAAATAGTTATTATGGGGATTTATCTGCTATTCTCAATTAAAGAAAAGACTTGGTCTACTCGCCAAAATTAATAAACATAAATCATAAAAACAGGCTTAACACTTCAGGATACTATATGAAGAAATATGAAAATTTCGTTTCAAAGCACAAACATTAATTTTAACCGAGACTATCAAAGATTGCTAGGAGAGAATAAGATGGAGGGTGTAATAAAGTTTCTAGAGACAGAGAAGCTACTAGATGGGAAAGCAATTCTGGTGTTCCCTTTTCTTGTTAATTACATGCAGGGAGAACACAGTACAGGGTACAAAACAGCATTCTTCACACTTATTATTTATTTTTGTAAAAAGAGGCATACATATAAAAAGCATTTTTGTATCAATTTATCTTATTTTCTGTGGGGAAAGAGCATTTAAAGATATCTATGTAGAATAATTCATGAAACAATACACAATTCACCCATCAAGTTAAATTTTAAATGTCGACATGGCTTTCTTCTTAATGAACTGGCAGAAGTCCATACATGGGTAAAGATTAAATAGTCAACCAACCTGCCTGGCAACACATAACAGCCTGAAGCCTGAGCTTCCTAAGTGTGCAAGGGCCTGCCCAGTGCCTGTGTATGCAGGAGAGCTTGTCTTCTACACTCAACCAGTTATTTCAGACAACATCCAACATTTACCTACTCCTGCTTCTTGGGAGAAAACAACACATGCCCTGGATCTGAGGTGCACTAGGGATGAGGAATGCTATTGAAGTCTCAAAAGAGGGGAGGGAAATAAAAGTCCTGTTATAAGCTGTTTCATTCATTATCAGTTACCAATCACATATCTCTGTATTCTAAAACATACTGAACATTTCTTCAGCAAGGGATTATAGCATTAAAAAAAAAAAGTCCCAAGTATGTCTGTCCATATTACAGAGAGGTCTTAGCAGGAGAGGAACACAGACACAGTTTTACAAAATTTAAAAAGTAAGTAAATAAAAAAGAACTTTGCTGTTGCCTGTAAGGACAGAGAGAATGTGGTTCCGTAGAGTTAATGTGGTTCTGTGTGGCTTTTAATAATTCAGAGGAAATCTTTATTTGGGAGAGTACATTCTCATTCACATAAAACAACAGTTTATGCTATTTATTCACATAAATAGCAAACAGCATATAGAAATTAGAAGCAAACCGACTTAAGTATTAATGCTTTTTATAGTTTTGGTTTACAGTAAGTTACTCTCAAATGAATTAAAATTCATGGTTAAAAATATTGATGAAGGGGCTCAGCAGCTCAGAGCACTGTCAAGCTCTTCCTGAGGTCCTGAGTTCAATTCCCAGCAACCACATGGTGGCTCACAACCATCTATACTGGGATCTGATGCTCTCTGCTGGCATGCAGGTGTACATGTAGATAGAGCACACACATATAAAGTAAATAAATACAAATGTTTAAAAATATATATGGATGGAGTCCTCAGAGAGGAAAAGGTCAGGGACTTCACCACTATCATTAAAATAATGGTTTATGAGGGGTAAGATCAAATTGTACTCATCTATTCTGGAAGACTGGACATTGATTAGCTGAGCGCATAGAACGCAGTTTAGAATTTTCTGAGGCAATCAGTTACTATGGTAACACCTATTGGTAGTTACTCTTCCAGAAGAGAATAAGATGGCAACCCTGGTGTATAAGCCACAGGGCAGGTTAGGATTGCCCATTGAGCCAAGAGCAGCCTCTTCACTCCCTCCAGTAAGCTCGGTTGTTTATGCTATGTTTATGTATTCCTCCTCCTCACACATTTTACAGGTTTGAACACATGATCCACATGAGCCAGAAGCAATGATGACCCTACAGTTAGAACAAAGAGAAGCACAGCATGCTGACCATGAATGCCAACAGCTACTGGCATAGTTTTACTGCAACCAACTAACTTGAACTGATAATCAAATGATTTTGATCATGGTGTTGGAAAACTACCTTTAAGTACTTTTTGAAAAAATGTTTAATTCCTTGAGTAACTATAAATAAGTCATTTAATCACCCCATCTACCATTCTTTCTATTCACAGCGTCTAACAGTTCTCTGTCATACTCCTCCTTTTCCAGTCACTTAGTACTGTTCTGCCTTTACTTTCTGCTTAATGAGACTTCAGTATCCCTTGCCACTCCCTATCTCCCATCAGCTACCAGCATGGGAGAATGACTGTCAATATTTGGAAACTGATATGGCTATTAAGTCACTGGCAGGGTAAAACTGCCTTTTATGGGTATTCACACCATAAAAATTGGCAGAAGCTGCAAATCAGGGATGCTTCCATTTCTTTTCCCTTTTTTTCACTTCCCCAAGATACATCTTACTAACATATCACTGTCCTTGGCAAACCCCAACTCAGGTTGAAATAGCTTTCTCCTTTCTCCAAATATACATTTACATTGCTGAAGATTTCTAGAGAAATGGCAAAACATTGAGTTTTTTTGCTACTATAGACTCATGCTCTCTTCATACAGTTCAGCAATTCTTTTGTTTTCTGCAATGCCTAAAACCTCTCCCATGTGCTGTGCTTCAGGCTTCTTACTCTACAACTCCTTCATCCTGGGCCCTGCTTAACAGAAACAACACAGAGCTTCTGATGGAGCGGCTCCAAGTTCCTCCTCACTCAAGTGTGCAATGGCCTTGCTCTTGCTCATCCATCTCTCCATCCCTCTCTTATTTTCCCCTGTTGTAACGGAAGAAAGACCTAGTCTTCTGAGATGAATCTCTACTCCCTTGAAGGTACTTCACTGTTCATGTATTTCCTTTTCCTTGTTGAATCTTCAATTTTTCTCTTTTCTGTGGGTTTCTCCTTATTGACAGGTAGAGAGTGTTTTGGTCTCATGTATCCTTATAACTCTGGACGACAGTCACATTGCCCCCTCTCAGTTTTACAAAGCTACTACACTCTCCCTTCTGACAGGCTCTGAACACAAGATTCTCCTACTTCAGAATACCCCTATCATCTCAATTCTAGAACACTTTCCCTAAATTACTGAGTTAAAATCAGGTTGGTTTTCTTTGCTCTCATATCCTTTTTAGTGTTCTGAGCAATAGTCTTATAAATATGGTTTGTTTTGCTTTGCAAATAGGGACTCAAGTATCCCAGAATAGCCTAGAAATCACTTATGTTGCTTTGACTGGTCATTCTGTCTCTCCCTCCATATCCTTACAGCAATATGCCACCACACCTGGTTTATGTGGGATTGGGGCTTGAACCCAGGACTCTGTACATGATAGATGTGGGTTGACCGAAATGTCACCCCCATAGGCTTATGTGTCTGAGTATTTAGCCCCTAGCTAGTGATACTGCTTGAGAAGGCTCTGAAGCTTTAGGAAGTGAAGGCTTGCTGAAGGAAGTAGGTCATTGGGCATGACTGTGAAACTTTACAGCATGGCTTCACTTCTTGTTCTAGCTGTGCTTCTTGAGTGTAGATGACATGTGAGCATTCATCTTTCTGTTCCTACCCCCACACCTTCCCTTCCCACTGCTGGGCTTTCCTGTCATGATGGACTATATCTCCCTAAAACTACGAGCCAAGGAACACCCTTTCTTCTTTACATTGCTTTAGCTCGGATATTTTATCATAAATATAAGGAAATAACTAAGACAATGGCAAGCAATCAACAGTTACATTCCCCTCTTTATAACTGTATTACTTATGTGGTTCTCTTACTAACATCTTCCTTATAGCACTGTGAGCTCTGTGAGTTTAGAAAGCACACTTGCTTTATCTCAGCCTCATATTCTTTAGATTTAGCATAGAAGCTGACACACTGCAAATGCTCAGTGCAAAAGAACGTTTCATTAATGTTTTCTTTTCAGCATTTAAAGATTCAACATTGCTACGCCCACAATGCCTTTGTGCCCATCTTCCATCCTGCTTACATACTTACCCTCTGACTTACTTGCTGGCTATCTCGTCCACTTCCTGTCCTCTACGGCCTTTTAGGAAAAGTGCCTCCTCTCCATTCTTCCATTGACTCCCTTCCTATTTATCCTTTTAATGATTGGCTCTTTTCCTCCACTCCACTGAAACTGCTCCCTTAAAGGCCATCCTTTAATGTACCTCTTGAGCATTACGTATTGTACAAAGTCCATTTCGAGTCCTCAATACCGTACATGACTTCTAGGCACCACTGATACTTGCTTAACTTGCCCTCATCATCTTCCTCCTCTTGTGCTGGGGATAGAATCCAGGGCCTCAGATACATTTTATTGATAACAATGCCCTTTCTCTTTTAACATTCACACATCTTACTCTTGTGAGTTTCTCCTGTGTTTTCAGTTTTGCCCTCTTCTAAGCACAGTTCATTTTTATGTGTTTATGCATTGATCCTCAGTCCTTCTCTTTGAACACTTGGTATCATCCTTTATGAGAATTCACTTACTCCAATGTTTTAACACTATGACTTCCAAACATATATGTTTAGCTCAGCTTTTACTTCAATATCCACCTGACTACTAGATATACCACTTATCAGGATATGAGTGTGTGGCTATATACCAGCAATGTAAATATCTTAAACTTAACTCATTATCACCCACTCATGCAATGTATTCTCTTATTTATTCCTCAGTGTGATGACTACCAAGCTGCCAACATAGGAATGCTGAGTTCTTTCCCTGGCTCTCTTCCCCATTCTAGTGCTCATTAAATCATGAGGTCTGCTGATTCTATCTCTTTAATAACGCCTGTCCATCCCTCCCCAGCCCACTCCTCTCTTCATTAGTGCAAGGTTGTTTGAACAGAGCTGTCACCACCATCATAAGACAGCCGACAATGCATTTTCCACATGGCAGCTAGAATGACATGTCTAAAACATAAATCTGGCCATCTCTGTCTTTCATTCAAAACCTCTCAGTCCTTAGAGTTCTCAGGTTAAAATTGGATTGCTTCCAAGGCTCTGTTTATTTTGCCTGTCTTCTAGTCCCCTCACCCCAATGCCCACCCCCAGCCCTTCCCTCCCTAATCTCTGATCAGGACCTACATTTAAATCTTGCATAACTGTGTATTCTCCTCACCCATGGATTTCTTCATTCCCAAACCCACCCCATCCCACCCTGCTTCCCTCTTTCACTTCCCCAGGGCCCGTTTTAATCCTTATCTTTAATAACACCCGGGATCTCTTACATAGTTCCCTGTGTATAATAATCACCCAATACCTCGTCTTCCTTTCCTAACTTCCTTCTTCTAGTTCACGTTGCCTTTTGTCATTTATCATTTTATTTTTTTGAAGCAGAATCTCACTATGTAGCCCTTGCTAGTCTAGAACTTGATCTGTAGATTAGGCTGCCCTTGAATTCAGAGATCTACCAGCATGTGCCTCCCAAGAGCTGGGATTAAAGCATGCATCACCAGGGCTGGTGAAATTTGTATTTTAGAACTGAATGGTTTACTTTAACAGACTTCTAGAGTAATCATAATCTAAACGTAACCCAGATAAATGTAATTCTCTTGGCATCTTTGGAACAACCAGCAGCAAAAAAGTGTTTCCAATTTACTTTCCACAAAATATATTTAATAGTCCTCAGCCTTTGGAATATACCTTCAATGTCTATGAGTAAACATAATTTTGGCTAAGACATTTAGTTCAGCTAAACAGTCTGTGCATGCATGTATTTGTGTCTACCTGCCAGTCTGTCTTTCTGTCTTTCTGGTTGTGTTTTGAGATAAATGTGCCTGAGCTGACTTCAAACTGAACTTGAATCAGTCCTTCTGCCTCACCTGCCCAAGTGTTGGGACAGTAAGAATGTGCCACTATTCTCAGCTGGAGGAATGAGTCTTGAAGGCTTTATCAAGTTTGCCTTCAGGATGAAAATTTGAGAGGTCTTTTTTTGGGGGGAGGGCAGTATTAGAAAATGATTGTTTTAAATATGGGGTTCATTTGAAAGAGAAAAACAATCTTTTCCCCATTCAGTTATTTACTTTCAGCATCGATTTATTCTTTTGGGCATTTGTACTTTATTTTTCAATAGGTTAGAGTAAAAATAAAAATTGAAGTTGAGAACAGTGCTTCAAGCCCACACGCTGGGCATGGTATCACATACTTATAGGGCCAGCACTCAGGCCAAAGCAGCTGGAGGCCAGCCAGGGTAGCTAGCTAAGGTAACACAGTGAGACCCTGCCTTTTGTTTTTTAATTTACTGTTGTTGTATTTTAATGTTGCAGTGGACTAGTACCTGGAAGAACTCCAAATCAATTATTAATTAGGCTCATACAATTATATCTTAAGTAATAAGCTCATTAAATTAATGGAAACACTTGTTTTATTTGCTTAGTTCAAAATCTAGAATGAGCTTGCCTCATTCTCTCAACAGCTAAATTTACATACAGTGAAAATGTCACGGTTTTTCCCACTTTCAATCTATTTCTCCTGAACTGCTGCTATCCTGATTCAGCTGACCCACGGATGACTTCTGGCTTTGTGTGCACTCTCTACTCTTTTTACCCATCCTTACCCATCATATAACTGATGTATGCCATCTTCTCAGAACCCAGAACATACTATTCTTCCCTGCCACTTCAAAGTAAGCCTAAATATAACAACTCTTGGCTCCTTTGTGGGCCCTGTAACTTCAATTCTGATTCCGCACACTCTTCTATAGCTCCACTGGCTGACCTGCCATCCTTTACACTCATGGGGCCTGAGCTGGTCTCAGGACATTTGAGCAGGCTCTTCCCTGCCTGGAGCAATTATTCCCTGGACCATCTTCGTGAGTTACCCTCTGTCTCATTTATGTCTGACCAAGATCTACACACACTAGTGAAAACATCAGTACTCATCCATTTCCTTTCTCCTTTTCTATATCTACTTATCACCTACTAACATAAATAATTTATTGTGTTAATTATTTATTGTCTGTTCTCTCCTATGATACTATAAGATCCATAATACATGTCTTTTGGCTTAATAAACAAGTTTATGTCAATTCTGGAGGTATATGTAGTGACATTAGGAAACTGGTTCTAAATCTTTTAGAGAAAATATGCTCACCTACCATAGTTTTCATTTGTGTGGATACAGCTTTTAATTTTAAGTTAATTTATAAGATTTGTTTAGTCAGACACATGACACAGACCAATATATCTACAGGGATCTGGTAGACGTGAGATGGCTCTGGAAAGACCAAGACTCAAACTGCCTAAGTACTTAAAGAAAAGGAAAGAACTGTTTGGCATATTTTTCCTGCTCTGTCCTAAATAATCTTAAAACAGATGGCAAAAGCTAAATACCAAGTCTGCTGTCATGGAAACCACTATTATAGCAGCCCATTCCAGAGCCCCACCTAAAAGATAACTGACTCCCTTCTATTACAATCTGAGCCCTGGACCTTTCACTGTGAGTCCTACTAAAGGTAGAACAACTGTCAACATCCTGGAATGCTGAAGTCTAGGCGAGAAGAGTGTGTACACAGCATCCCCAAAACACACTCAGACCAGCACCACAGACACCAGAAGGTGCACACACTTTGCTATGTTTACGGTATTCTACATGTAAGTTATACAGTCATCATATGTCAGTTCGTGGATCTTACTTTAATATTGCAAGCCTGCTCCATCAATCTTCTCGCATTCTCCTCTGCCCGGTATCTCTTTGGAAGTTGAACTCTGAAAAACTTCAAAGCACCTTCAAAATCAGCCTGAAGGAGGTCTTCCTTTGAGGTCTGTAAAACAATCACCAAGACACAACATCACACTAAAGCTTGACTGCATTACACGAGTAAATGTATTACAGAAAAAAGAATGTTGATTTTCATGAATATGCCATTACATACTTTTAGTATTTCTACTATTCACAACATATTAGCATGAGACATGCAGAAATAAATCCTAAAGCAATGTAAGAGACAATTATTAACTAATTAACATTTAATTTATATTATATGGAGACTATAATAATGGATCCCTGTAAAGTTTACCAAGCTAGAAGTTAAAAAAGAAAAAGAGAGAGACAGACAGACAGAGACAGAGACAGAGACAGAAAGAAAAGAAAATGAGTAAACTCCTGAATTAACCTGTGACTTCACCTTGATGAGGATTTTATTTATAGCAATCAAAGCCCATCATTGTTACATAATAAACACCTAATGGGAAGATGGCATTTTACTAATGGCAACAGCAGCTTAAGTGAAGAAAACAAGGACTAGATCCAACAACTACAGAAAGCTATGAAAAAGTAAACGAAGCAAACCATTTAACTACTGGCTTCTTACTAAAAAAAGTTTGCAAAATTCACTTTATTTTTTTACTTTCTTTGGGGGGGGGTTGACTTTATTGGATATTTTCTTTATTTACATTTCAAATGTTATCCCCTTTCCTGGTTTCCCCTCCAAAAGCCCCCTCCCTCATGTCCTTCCCCCTCCCCCTGCTCACCAACCCACCCACTACTGCTTCCTGGCCCTGGCTTTCTCCTACACTGGGCCATAGAGCCTTCACAGGACCAAGGGCCTCTTCTTCCACTGATGTCCAACTAGGCCATCCTCAGCTACATATGCAGCTGGAGCCATGGGTCCCTCCATGTGTACTCTTAGGTTGGTGGTTTAGTCCATGGGAGCTCTGGGGTTGCTGGCTAGTTCATATTGTTGTTCCTCCTATGTGGCTGCAAACCCCCTCAATTCCTTGGGTCCTTTCTCTAGCTCCTTCACTGGGGACCTTGTGCTCAGTCCTATGGATGGCTGTGAGCATCCATTTCTGTATTTGTCAGGTACTTGCAGAGCCTCTCAGGAGACAGCTATATCCAAGCTCCTGTCAGCAAGCACTTGTTGGCATCCACAATAGTGTCTGGCTTTGGTGACTGTATATAGATGGATCCCTAGGTGGGGCAGTCTCTGGATAGTCATTCCTTCAGCCTCTACTCTGCACCTTGTCTCTGTAACTCCCTCCATGGGTGTTTTGTTCCCCCTTCTAAGAAGCATCAAAGTATCCACACTCTGGTCTTCCTTCTTCTTGAGTTTCATGTTTGTGAATTGTATCTTGGGTATGCTGAGATTCTGGGATAATAGCCACTTATCAATGAGTGCATATCATGTGTGTTCTTTTGTGATTGGGTTACCTCACTCAGGATGATATCCTCCAGATCCATCCATTTGCCTAAGAATTTCATAAATTCTTTATTTTTAATAGCTGAGTAGTACTCCATTGTGTAAATGTACCACATTTTCTGTATTGATTCCTCTTTTGAGGGACATCTGGGTTCTTTCCAGCTTCTGGCTATTATAAAAAAGGCTGCTATGAACATAGTGGAACATGTGTCCTTATTGCATGTTAGAGCATCTTCTGGGTATATGCCCAGGAGAGGTATTGCGGGATCCTCCAGTAGTACTATGTCCAATTTTCTGAGGAACTGCCAAACTGATTTCAAGAATGGTTGTACCAGATTGCAATTCCACCAGCAATGGAGGAGTGTTCCTCTTTCTCCACATCCTCACCAGTGTCTGCTGGCACCTGAATTTTTGTTCTTAGCCATTCTGACTGGTGTGAGGTGGAATCTCAGGGTTGTTTTGATTTGCATTTCCCTGATGATTAAGGATGTTGAACATTTTTTAGGTGCTTCTCAGCCATTTGGTATTCTTCAGTTGAGAATTCTTTGTTTAGCTCTGTACCCCATTTTTACATAGGGTTATTTGGTTCTCTAGTGTCTAACTTCTTGAGTTCTTTGTATATGTTGGATATTAGCGCTCAATTGGATGTAGGATTGGTAAAGATCTTTTCCCAATCTGTTGGTTGCCTTTTTATCTTACTGACAGTGTCCTTTGCCTTACAGAAGCTTTGCAATTTTATGAGGTCCCATTTGTCCATTCTTGATCTTACAGCACAACACATTGGTGTTCTGTTCAGGAATTTTTCCCCTATGTCCATATGTTTAAGGCTCTTCCCCACTTTCTCCTCTATAAGTTTCAGTGTCTCTGGTTTTATGTGGAGGTCCTTGATCCACTTGGACTTGAGCTTTGTATAAGGAGATAAGAATGGATCAATTCTATAGCTGTCTCTTGTGAGGCTATGCCGGTGCCTGGCAAACACAGAAGTGGATGCTCACAGTCAGCTATTGGATGGAACACAGGGCCCCCAATGGAAGGGCTAGAGAAAGTACCCAAGGAGCTAAAGGGGTCTGCAACCCTATTGGAGGAACAACAATATGAACTAACCAGTACCCCCAGAGCTCGTGTCTCTAGCGGCATATGTAGCAGAAGATGGACTAGTCGGCCATCATTGGGAAGAGAGGCCCCTTGGTCTTGCAAACTTTATATTCCTCAGTACAGGGGAACACCAGGGCCAAGAAGTGGGAGTGGGTGGGTAGGGGAGTGGGGCGGGGAGGGTATGGGGGACTTTTGTGATAGCATTTGAAATGTAAAATAAGAAAATACATAATTAAAAAAAAGGGGGGGGAAGGGAACTGTAGCTCTGAGGTTGAATGCTTGCCAGCTTGCCTACAAGGCACTTGGTTTGATTCCTAAGAATACAAAACAAAGAATGGAAAATTATTTTAAGTTGTTTTGAAATATACACAGTTTTAAGTAGCTTCTGTAATGTTCAACAGCATACCAAAACTTAGCCTTCTGATCTAACTGAAACACTGTATACATCAAGCAATTTCTCCCCATCCCCTCTACCCTCCAGACTTTGATAAATTCCATTCTACTCTCAATAAAAAAAAAAAAAAGAACAAAGAAGAACGGATCAATTCAAATTCTTCTACATGCTAACTGCCAGTTAAGCCAGCACCATTTGTTGAAAATGCTGTCTTCTTTCCACTGGATGGTTTTAGCTCTTTTGTCAAAGATCAAGTGACCATAGGTATGTGGGTGCATTTCTGGGTCTTCAATTCTATTCCATTGATCTACCTGCCTGTCACTGTACCAATTCTATGCAGTTTTGATCACAATTGCTCTGTAGTACAGCAGAATCAATCAGAATATCTGCACATAGGAAAAAGACTGAAAGGAAACACAGCAGAATGTTTGCTCAGATAAAAGGACTATAGGTGATTTTTTTCTTTTGATTTTACAGTAGTTTCTGCAATATTCTAGTAAACAATTAAAAACAATAGTGACGCCAGGCGTGGTGGCGCAAGCCTTTAATCCCAGCACTCGGGAGGCAGAGGCAGGCAGATTTCTGAGTTCAAGGCTAACCTGGTCTACAAAGTGAGTTCCAGGACAGCCAGGGCTATACAGAGAAACCCTGTCTCGAAAAACCAAAAACAAACAAACAGAAAACCAAAAAACAAAACAACAAAAAAACCCAATAGTGACAAAATCTCTGGTACATACTAATGATTTAGGTAGAAAGGTATATAGAAATAAGTAAAAAAGAAATTAAGCATATTCAGTGAGGAAAAAGGCACAGGCCTGAAATTTGACGTAGGTTGATCATCCTGAGTTTGAGGCAAGCCGTGGTTATTTAGCGAGTTCTAGTACATTATCTTAAAACACACAAGCACACAACTGTATCTAAGAGATTTTCCCTCCACAGTTGAGGCACAGTTCCTTCCAAATTTGCAAAGATTTAGATGCCTCACTAGGGATTTGACACAAAGTAGGTATTTGGTTCTGGGAACAGAATTGGGCCCTCACCCACACTAACCATATGCTCTAACCCTGAGCTATGTATCTTTAGTTTGTTTTTTAAAAAAAATGCTTTAGAATTGATAATTGATAATCTCTCTGTGTGTATATCTATCTGGGAATTTCACTGTGTTTGATTTTGGTTTTAGATTTGTATTACATAGCCACGGTTCCTCGAATGAAAGCAAAATGGGACCGTGTGGTAAACTTGCCCATGTGTGAATGCTTGTAGAGCCCATGGTGACAACAGGCCTCCAGCTGCCTCTCCACTTCATGTTTTCAGAGAAGGCCTTGCACTACATCAGACATCTGTTGTTTCAGCTAGCCTGGCTGGCCAGTGAACTCATGAGGTTCCCCCAGCTCTACTCCCTGGTGTTGGGGTTAGAGGCACACACGATCACATCTGGCTTTTAATGTAGGTGCTGAGGATTAGAACTGGCATTTTCCTCCCTGCACAGATGCAACTCCTTAACCTAAGGAAGACAGGATTTCAAAGTTTAACATAAAGTCTCACAACTCAGAGACAAACTTACCTAGCCTTTTGATAGTTTGCTTGTTCCTTTCCTTATCTTCCTCACATCCCTTAAGTATATACTACATATATGAAAGGCTTTATATATTCATATTTTGAGTAGCAATGAATGTATCTTACTAAATACATGTTTCAGAGATGCCAAGCACTAATATTATTGTTAGTCTAAGGAACAATGAGACGTGCTTCCTATGAAAAGGACACATGGCCTCAACCAGGATCACTAGCTCTAATCCACACGAATTAATAATTACCTAGCTATGAAGATGATAACAATGGTTATAATTAAGCTTAGAGTTATATAAATATTAATCCCCTGACAAAGAGGAAAGACTTAGCACATGACTTCATGATGATAAGTCTTAATCTTTAGCAGAAAGGCTGACACTTCTGTAACCAAACCAAGTACTCTCAAAAGATGTCCTAGCTTCTGACCACAGAATCCCATCAAGCTAGACTTGATTTACCCTGCAAAGGCTATTACTTCTCAACTGAAAAGTTATTAACTTTTTGTTTATAGGCATAACCAATAAAAGATGAACCATTTTTTTATCTTTATGGCAAATTCTTAAGAGTGTTTCTATTGTACCTTTGAATAATTGCAAGAGAACAGTAAATTATCAAAAGGCAAATATTCCTCCAACACTGCTAAGTAACAGTGATCAGAGGTAACATCTACATGATAGCATCTAAATAATAAAGTGATTTACCAATATATGTCTCTTGCTTTATGACAACCTTTTCATAGTGTGAACTATGTTTATCCCTTACATCTTCAGAGGCGATAGCACTCATTCCTTCATTTGGACAGAATTATATATGAAGCCTGTTGGTATGATTAAAGACATTTATACAAATTCTACTTCCGTTTTTTCCCAAGTAGGTAGTAAGAAATATCTGCAAGAAGTGATTTTACTATAATATTCTTTGAGGTTGCCGCGGTAATAGGAATAAAATATTCAAGCACACAACAGACATCAGTGTAAGTGTGGTCTATGGACTCATATAAGCTCAAGTACAGCAGGCTCAGGGTTAAGAGACAAAACTTACACAGTACCAACTAAGGAACTGATTCTGAACTTATTTTAATATGAAGATGTTTGGGGATTTTTGAGGGACATAAAAAATATACATATAACATCTTCTGTATTTGGGCTTTTAACTTTTTAAAAAGCAATAATCTCTGTCCAGTGAGCAATCTTTACAGATGTTAGCAATAAAGGTAAAAAAAGGAGACAATCCAGTCTCCAGTAGTTTTTTTTTTTTTTTTTTTTTTAATACCTCACTTTATTTCAGAAAAGCCCATAAACTAAAAACATATTAGGGCATATTTTGATAGCATAAAATTTTTCATTACAATGAAATATTGCAATGTTTACTAAATGAGCAGCTATAATATTTGCTTGAATGTGCACACATGCGTGTGCGCGCCCGCGCACAAACACACACACACACACACACACACACACACACACACCCCTCAATCTTTAAACTTACTTTGGAAATATCCAGAGGATCGGTTTGAAAATATAGATGACACTAGTTTTAATATCTAATGATATGACAATAACTTCTCATGTCATATGATTGAAACAAACAAACAAACAAACAAACAAACAAACAACCCTAGAGAGAAAAGAAGACTTCTGACTGTGAAGAAAGTTAAAGTTTTTCTTCCCCCACAAAGCTCACTAGCAGCGCACAACCTCTGGCCATGTGCTATGTACTTCTGCTGACACCACATCGAATGTGTTTTCCCACTGAAAAATGCAGTGTAAGAATAACACATTTTCTTTTTTAAAGAAGAAAATTTGGTGGAGATAGTTCTAACATCTGAGTTTTAGTTCTAGATGTTTCTATTCTAACTCCTAAATACTCTTGGATGAGAAATTTTTCCTCAAACTCTCTACTAAGCAACAAATTCTAAGTGAGTATTTGGGGCAGGGGAAGCTGCATAGTTCTTTTCTCATCCGCACTGTTTTTACACTGAATGGCCTTTTCTTTTTTCACTTATGATGTCCTATAGGATTTCTGTTTAGCCTCCCCTCCACTGTTGTAAGCCTAAGAACTTTAAAAGAGGATAAGGATAACCTTTAGCTGGTGTATAAGATGTTTACATCTATCTGAGTATTCTAATTCCAATAAAGAAAGATGTTTGCTAAGTCATCACATGGAACTGATGCATCTTGGTAACATCTAAAACAAAGTACTTGTGTAAGTACTTGATCTCCTGGGGGATTGTTCTTTACTGTCTGTACCTTTGAGAGGTAAATCACACAGATTGTAAATGTCTCTCACCGTCACACAAGCCTCAGCATTTAGCTCTCTCTGTCAATTAGGAACCATAAATAAAGCTCAAAGCACAAATCCATTCTGGTTGGATAAACATCGTTTACTTGCTTGTTTTTGTTTTTGTTTGTTGTTACATGAGGCCCTCTGCAGCACAGGCTGGCCTAGAACTCACTATGTACCACAAGCTGATCTTTGGCTTCAGCCTCCTGAGTGCCAGGGTCATAGGGAAGCACAGCTACACCTGGCTTTGACTTTTATTTTTTTAAACTAATTTATAATGAAGAAATTTAGTGACATTTTACAATAAAATAAGTAATCTGTACATGTTTGTATGCAGTCATGTTTAAAACATGACTAAAAAGGCAGAGTCATGTCTTAAACTTGGGTCTTGGCCTCCTGGCTGGAAATGGACAGATACTGATACTGCATGTGGAAGGATGCCTCCTAGGCCCACCATCAATCCTAAATCATTAGCCAGTCCAATAACACTGAGTTGAGCAACTAAGCCCATCCCCCACCCTTCCAGTATACAAGCTAAACTTTGAGTGGTAACTCTTTCGATAGCAGATCCCAATTCACAGTCACCATGTTAATTAAAGGAATCCCCAAATATAAGCTACATACAACCAAGGGTTCTATCAATAATCTTTCAAGGGCAACTGTGTACAACAATGCCTGAGACTTCCAAATGATCACAAATACAGATCAGCATATGTTAGTCACATACAGTTAGCACTATTGCCTAGGCTCTATAAGATAGAGTCCAAAAAGCCCGAGGGAAGCACCTCCTTTAGATACATCATTTGACATCCAGATTTGCCCATCTGCAACATAGGGATATATGTAACCTCCCTAAGATCTCAAGTTTGGAAGCCCAACTCCCTGTGGATTTTATTGCTAATTAAATGTTTTTAACTAGTAGTTCAAATTTATCTCTCATACAGATATGACTGTGAGACATCTTTTAAGCTATCAATTCATGTTTTTACTTCAAAATACTGAAAACTTGAAAGTAAAATAGGCTACACTAGGGACTGTGAAGTAATGATTAAAAACCCCTGAGTAGCCTTTAAGACTTGAAATTTGCTACACCAAGACTCAGAGATGCAAGGAATTTGTCTAAATGTATATTAGCAATTTCTAGTGCCAAAATTTCTGGACTTAAAAAATAAAACTCATTTCTAATACATGAGGATCTTTCTATTTTCTCCCTTGTAAATTAAACTGTTAATCAGGAAAGCAATGGTTTCACCTAGGCATTGAAACGTATGTACTCATATTTGTAAAAATTCTTCCCTACATGGAAAAGAAATTGTCATATTTCTCAAATAACCTTTCTATAATTTTAAACTGCTCATCACATCTAACTTCATCTTGCAATGATCAACCGACTTTTTTCATGGTGGGAAATTTCTCATACACATGGCTACAGCATGTCTGTTATGATCAAACAGAAGAAATGGAGGAAGAGAAGTAAGAATTAAATCCAGTCAAATAAACACTGAAAAGATATGCATCTGAGAGAATCATATAAATCCAGAATAGCATTAAAATTCCATTTTACAATGCAGACAATGCTGGTTTGGGTTTTTTGTTGTTGTTGTTTTTTTAATTTCCAATAACCAAATGATGGTATAGGACTACTGTAGACCAATTATATCACCCAACAGTTGCTAGGTACAGCTCTGGAACCACTGAAGAGAAACCCTGCCACAGCAATTATGGGTATTTAATTTTAACCCTTGGTAGGAAATGAAGAAGGCTGATTTTTCTCTTATTCAGAAAATCAAATAACAAACAGGCCAGACTTCTCAGACTCATAGAACAGACCCAGTAGCTGTATGCCGTTTTATAGACACATAGTTCAATCACCCTAGGAGAGAAACCTGCAATTTCTTAGCCAAGGAATTTTAGATAATAAATCCCCACTTCTCAAATTTAATTGGCAATCCTGCGAGGAGGCTGGGAAGCCAGCCTCACATAGTCTAGATAGATGGCTATTTCTGTTGTAAAATTTAACCCTTTGGAGAAATAAATAACAGAACACCCACATCAAGTTTTGGGGTTTTCTGGTTCATTGCTGAGGCTAGACAGCCTGAAAATGTTCCCCCCTCCTCCTTGCCACAGAGATAATGCCACCGATGTGACCCTCAGCTCTGAGAAAAGAACCATAATTTCCTATGGCCAGTTAAGGAGTGGCATGGTCCAGGCTTCAAGGAAGCTACAGAGCAGTGGCCACTCAGCCCTCCTTCTCAGTAGAAAGGGTTGAAAGGGAAGAAATCAGGAACCCACAAGCCTCCAGAATGGCATTCCCATAGAGCACTACACAGACTCTCTACAAATTAAGTTCAATGAAAAACAATCTCACCGCAAGAAGCCGTGGCACAAACAGCCGATGCCCCATCCCCAGAAGTTCCAGCACTCGACATGCATACTCATTCACCAGCTTGCTCCTCTCGTCGTGCATGTCCTGAGACTTTTTGACAGGAGGTGTGAGCTTAGCAGCTGGGGCTGGGCAGGGCACCCCTTCTTCCATGAGCAGTAAATAGGTATCCAGAATGAGAAAGCTGGATCTCTCATCCACAATCCTAAGAACTGCAGATAGAGGGGAGCCAGGCTATGTCTCCCCAGGAGGATGCACAAAATGGTCTATGATGGGAACTGTCAGCTAATGTCGCCACAAGAAAAACATTTTGTCTAAATTATCAACTATGCACAAGCCCTGGAGCACACTAGAGAAGGAAATCAAAGGTTGCTACAAATAAAAAATGGCAAAAGCAATTCAATCCTGGCAAAATAGCCAGGAGCGGAGCAGGAAGAGTTCAGATGCATGTGTCAAAATGGACAAGCTCAGAGGGCTCTAGCATGTGTGACTGAGAGAGGGAGAGGTGTGTGTGTGTGTGTGTGTGTGTGTGTGTGTGTGTGAGAGAGAGAGAGAGAGAGAGAGAGAGAGAGAGAGAGAGAGAGAGAGAGAGAGAGAGAGAGAGAGAGGATATCTGTGTACGAGCAGACGAGCAGGCAAGGCGGCAGGAGCTGTATGTAGCCAGGAAGCCAGGGCAGTTGTGAAGCTGCAAGGAGAAAAGGATGAGCTCATTGCAATCTGTGATTCCTGACAAGCAGCCCTGCCGCTGTTGCTGTCGCTGCCCGGTTACTGCTGCCGCCACCGCCACCGCCACCGTGCTGCCTCTAGCTGTGAATCAGTAATGAAGGGGTAAGAAAGGAAGGGGAGCAAGCAGAGGGGGGAGGTAGGTGAATGAGCATGCAGAGCGAGTCTCAGGGGAGAATGCTGTAATAAGAAGCCAATGGCGAGCCATTGGACAGATAGGCTTTCCCCTCCCAGTCCACCTTCAATCAGCGTTAGTCTGACAGTTTATGCTGTTGAATCCCAAACACACAGACAGATGAACTAGCTTTTCCTAACATGTGATGCTAACAGTAAAATCAGACAGACAGACAGCTAAAAGGCTGACCCTATTCACTCTTGCTTTCTAGCAAGAACAGACAGAAATCTTATCTTATGCCCTGTGTTCAAACTGGGAAGCTACAATCCTTGTCACATTACTGAAATCTCCAGACAAGATAGGTGTTAGGGTAAAATGACAGAATATGAACAGAAGAGCATGCACCAGCATTTGGTGACACGCCCTCAGGCTGGAGTGTTTATGAACAGACTGACTTACTAATTGCAGGGCATAGAGGAGCAATATAGCACAGTGGGAAGGCTGGCCACGTTTATATACATGTAATGCTGAAACACAAAAGCCTACAGCATAATACTGAGGAATATTTAGTAACTGTTAAAGTTGAAATTCTCAAAACCAAGTAACTTTCATATGCCACAGACCTTTATAAACAGCAGGGGTTTTCTGGGTGTTTTGTTTTGTTTTGTTTTGTTTTGTTTTTCGAGACAGGGTTTCTCTGTGTAGCCTTGGCTGTCCTGGGACTCACTCTTTGGACCAGGCTGGCCTCAAACTCAGAAATCTGCCTGCCTCTGCTTCCCAAGTGCTGGGATTAAAGGTGTACACCACCACGCCCAGCTTATAAACAGCAGTTTTAAACACCAATTTAATTCTGATGTTCTATTAGATAAAATAAAATATAGTTTTGACCATCTCTGATCAAATAAATGCTTCCCCAATGAGGCTGCTAACACTAGGAATTAAGCATAGTTTATATTTTCTAAATTTCCAAACTAGATAGTGGTGGTCCACACCTATAATCCCAGCATTCAGGAGGTTGAAGATCTCTGAGTTCCAGGACAACCAGACCTGCATGGAGAAACCCTGTCTTGAAAAACAAACATACATACGTACGTACATACATACATATACATACATACATACATACATACATACATACATACATATGTAAATCTCCAAGATAAAGCAAACAATCAATTGTAGCAGAATGGAGGCAAAAGCACAGTATTACCTTCAGGACAGTTGCCTAATGTTATCTTAACAATGTGTCCTGGGTCCAAGTGTCCTGGCCCCTTGTTTTTATAGCTGATCTCTTAAAACAGGCACTAGTATTTTATATAAAGTTTTATCATGGTACAAGAAGCAAAGCTAACAGAAAGATTTTGCTGACAGGACGTGATATAGCTGTCTCTTGTGAGGCTCTGCCAGTGCCTGGTAAATACAGAAGTGGATGCTCACAGTCAGCTATTGGATGGAACACAGGGCCCCCCAACGGAGGAGCTAGAGAAAGTACCCAAGGAGCTGAAAGGGTCTGTAACCCTATAGGAGGAACAACAATATAAACTAACCAGTGCCCCGGAGCTTGTGTCTCTAGCTGCATATGTAGCAGAGGATGGCCTAGTCGGCCATCAGTGGGAGGAGAGGCCCTTGGTCTTGCAAAGATTATATGCCCCAGTACAGGGGAATGCCAGGGCCAGGAAGCAGGAGTGGGTGGGTTGGGGAGCAGGGCGGGGGGTGGGGGGAGGGTATGGGGGACTTTCAGGATAGCATTTGAAATGTAAATGAAAAAATATCTAATAAAAAATTGTTTTTGAAAAAAAAAAAGTAAGGCTAAGAGGGCATCCCAAATGTCCCCCCCCCCCCCACACACACACACTTTCTTTCCCCTTGAGTCAGCATTTCCTACTCTAGCACAAAAGAGCTGCAAATCTGGATGTAATCCAATGGAAACTTAACTTTCTGACAAGTACCTGTAATCCAAATACTAGAGAGAGAATAACTGTGGTTCTAGTGGGCTATTATCCTTTTAACAAAACATTGATTTGTTGCCAAATCTTAAGCAAAGAAGATAAAAATAAAAACAAAACATTAACATCCGACTGGGTATGGAGACACTCATCTACCATCCTAGCACTTGAAAAGTTCAAGGCCAGACTAGGCTGCAAAAGAACACCCTGACTCAAAAAAGAGGGGTGGCTGAGGATGTAATTCTGTGGTAGAACACTTGCCTAACATGAGCAAGGCCCTTTGTACATAACCATTTATGTATGTAGTAACAACTAATGAAAAAGGAAGCCATGAATTTGAAAAGAGGAAGGAGGGAATGTATAAGAGTGTGTGAGGGCTGGTGAGATGGCTCAGTGGGTAAGAGCACCCGACTGCTCTTCCGAAGGTCCAGAGTTCAAATCCCAGCAACCACATGGTGGCTCACAACCATCCACAATGAGATCTGGCGCCCTCTTCTGGAGTGTCTGAAGACAGCTACAGTGTACTTATATATAATTAATAAATCTTTAAAAAAAAAAAAAAAGAGTGTGTGAAAGGAAAGGGAAGTAGGATATGATATACTTAAACTATACTTTCAAAATATAAATAATAAAAGTACAGATAAAAACAGAAAAACTTCTATAAAGTACAATTTTTACCATGAAAATTATTGGCTATTATATGTGTGTGTGTGTGTGTATACTTTATGTGTTGTGTGTACATATTCTAGTTTCCTAAGATTTGGAGGAAACCTTTATTGGGCTGATTAGGATGAGATATCTTGAGTTAGAACTAGAAAACTTCTGGGTATTTCATACTCTACACACACATGGCACACTGGGAGGGGAGGGGTCACATTTCACATTAAGACAGTGCTACTAAAAGTGATTGTGAAAAGCACTGTCATAAACCATTCAGCACACAACTTTCTGGATTGGAGGAAAAGGAAGAATGCAGTGCCTTCTAAGCTTACAGGAATTTTTTTTGGAAAGTCTTTCCAACATATCCCAGGTGGGTCCTGAACCCTCTCTGTATGTAGGCTGGCCTTGGTCCTCTTGCCTCTGCCTTCATGTTCTAGAATTATAGATGTATGTAACTATATCAGGCTTATAATAGTTCATATAATCTTTCTTTAAAAGGACACAGACATATTTCAGCTCAAATGACTTGTTATCAGAGAACACTTCAGTATGTTTTTCCCATAGAAACTAGAAGATATAAAAACTTCCTTCAAATATTCTGGTAAAAAGAAGTAAAAATGAATCAAATCATTGTAGAGCTGAATGATTTGATTCTGATGCTTACAAAATAAATGTTAAGTAGTAAATGCAATAATGAAAATATAGTATCAGTAAGAAAAATACTTAGAAAATTTGGTACATTTGATAAAGACTACATGAGAGTCGTTCTAACAGACAGTCATGGACCTCAGTTTCCCAAATATCCCTACCACACTGTTCCTCAGGAATCCACCATGCATGCCGTCAGTTTCCCACATTTTAACTTAGTCTTATTTTCAGTTGACCTTTTGACAGAATCCTTGTCAATGCCAAGAAAAATAACTATTCTAGAGCATCATTTAGGTAAGCAGAAGACTGGATTCTGGAAATTTTTATAGCAATAAAGGGGCTACCATCATCTCAAGATTTTTTCCTTCTGTCTTCCAAGCCCACAATACCATATTTACGGTCCAAGCAAGTCAGTAACAAATCATAGAACATTTTCTTAAGAAAAAGATTTGGTGGGAGCACCCTCATAGAGGCAGGAGGACGTGGAGGGGATAGAGGGTTTGTGGAGGCAAAACTGTGAAGGGGGATAACATTTGAAATGTAAAGAAATAAAATAACCAACAAAAAAATTTTAAAAGAGAAAAAGATTTGACTTATATAGTTGTTTAAAAATTTGAAACAGCAACCTTTGTGCTAACTAGTTCATAATAATAGACTTCTCAAATTTTCTTACATTACCATAAAAAAGTTTGTGTTTATTCAAGAAATATCCTTATGCTAAAAAGGAGTGTGGATAAATCGTTCATGGAAGAGGGAAACCTTTCCTCATCCACCTGGCTCCTCTGCCAGGACTTCTGTAAATAACTCTGACCTCAGGCAGGACAACAAGGGACAACAACACAAGTCCAACATCTATGGGTTGCAGACACATGGAGGCACTGGCACTGGGTGTTAGTCACTCAGAGGAGTGGCAGATCCTGGGCCTGTGCAGCATCTTAACAAAGAGCAGTATTTTTTTTTTCTTCAGAAAAATGACAAGGCAAAAGCATGTTGAGCTTCTAGGGTGACAAATCTCAGGAAGGTAAATATATGGAGCAACTTTCGAACACACTCTGCATTGTAGACCATCCATGCCATCTCATCTCCATCCCTGATGCTGCTAGCAGCACCTTCCTGGTACAGGGAGCCAGAGGAACATCTTTACAAGAGACATTTATTTATTTATTTTTTAATTTTTAATATTTTTTTATTACGTATTTTCCTCAATTACATTTCCAATGCTATCCCAAAAGTCCCCCATACCCCCCCCTTTCCCTACCCACCCATTCCCATTCTTTTGGCCCTGGCATTCCCCTGTATTGGGGCATATAAAGTTTGCAAGTCCAATGGGCCTTACAAGAGACATTTATGCTCTACTTTTAAACAAAACATTCATCTTTCGTCAGCCTTTCATTTCTAGTTTAGAAGAATACAGGAATCAGAATGTGGTACCCTGTAACCCCTTTGTATTGAGAGAAGAATATGGGAAAGTGCTAATAATTGTCCCTAAGCCATAGTGCAATGACTAGAAATATTATTTTCTGGTCTTCTGGAAAGTAGGTGGCCAGTGATGTGGTAGTCTGAATGAAATGGCCCCATATAGGCTCATTGGGAGTGGCATTATTTGAAAGAATTAGGACATGTGACCTTGTTGGAGTAGGTGTGGTCTTGTTGAACGAAATGTGTTTACTGGGGGTGGGCTTTGAGGTTTCAAAAGCTCAAGCCAGGCCAAAAGGCTCACTTGCTTCCTGCTGACTGCCAATTCAGATGTAGAAGTCTCAGCTACTTCTCTAGCACCAGGTCTGCATGCAGGTTTAGCACCATGCTCCCTGCCATGATGATAATGTACTAAACCTCTGAACTCTAACCCAGCCCCAATAAAATGTTTTTCCTTTATAAGAGTTACTGTGGTCATCATGTTCCTTCATGGCAATAAAACCCAAACTAAGACAGATAGAAAAGACTTAATTGGAGTCTTGTACTTGAGAATGCCCATATGAGCCATTCTGCTATGACTGCCAGACATGCTCAGGACAGAAAAAGATTTACATTGTAAAATGAACATATTTGACTAAATTCACAGGTCTACAACTATGAACACTAATTTTTTTAATGTTAGTTTTTTTTTTTTTTAAAGAAAACGTTACAAAGATGATAAGCAAATACACTCCAACTTTCAGGATCTTAAAATGACGGAGACATCCAAAGAGGAAGATACAACAGGGTCTATCAGACACCAATAGAAGAAAAAGCACATGATATGCTATGATGTAGGCATGCCTTTGTCTGTAATAGATGAGGATAGGACCAGGCCAGTGGGATTGGCCTAATCCTTGAAAGGTGAGTACTGAGAATTAAATACATCTCTAAGAACACAGGAAGGTGCTGATCATTAAACCATCTTTTAGTTACATTTACACAATCACCACCACTTCATTGTGTTCCAGGTCATCAAAACTCAGAACCTCAAAAGTGCAAGTCATGCCTCTATCTGCACAGTCATATCTCTATCCCTTAGTTACATTTACCAGCTATACTCATATGGAAGTTTCTTAACACTCTTTTAGTCTCCGTAAGATGGCAACATCACCTACATGGCCAAAATGTACAAATTTATTAAGATGCATATATGAAAGAATCTGTTATAGAGCCTAGCACATAGTTGTTACTCAATAGCTAGTAATTTTCTTCATTCTTACCTGTAAGTCATGTAAAACAGGAGAAAATGTATTAAGTATTGTGTTTACCTGGATTACAATTAAGAAAGGTAAAGAGAACTCTGAGCATATTAACAATAGAAAAAGAACCAGAAAAAAAAATATTCCCAGGTTACCTGTACCTCTGGCTCACTCTAAGACACAGATTAGGTACCTGTGCCTTTTCTACACTAGGGGAAGGTAAAGATGCCACAACATTATTTTCAAGCCATTTCTCTTTTGTCTGACTGCTTTTTAAAAATTTATTTTATGTATGTAAGTACACTGTCATAGTCTTTAGACACACCAGAAGAAGGCATCTGATCCCATTTATAGATGGTTGTAAGCCACCCTATGGTTGCTGGGAATTGAACTCAGGACCTCAAGAAGAGCAGTCTTAACTGCTGAGCCATCTCTCCAGTCCTCTGACTGCTTTTTAAAAGATAATTTTTTTTATGATTTTAGAGCTTTATTGTAGAACGACAGGGGGAGAAAGAGAACATAGAAAGAGGGAGAGAGGCCAGCCATGGCCACATGGAGAGAGGGGGGAAGGGAGAGAGAGAAGGAGGGCTAGAGAATAAGAAAGGTGAGGGCTTAAAGAGCGGAATTCTTTAAAATTTGAAAATTTCCCAATATCCAAAATTCAGGTCAAAGATCAAAGATGATACTCTGAGTAGCGCTGATCTCTCAACATTGTAAAATCCCATACAAAAAAAAAAAGCAAAAAGGGCTGGTGAGATGGCTTAGTGGGTAAGAGCACCCGACTGCTCTTCCAAAGTTCCAGAGTTCAAATCCCAGCAACCACATGGTGGCTCACAACCATCCGCAACGAGATCTGGCACCCTCTTCTGGAGTGTCTGAAGACAGCTACAGTGTACTTACATATAATAAATAAATAAAATCTTTTAAAAAAATCCCATACAACTAAATCATTCTTCCATTCAAGTCTTAGTTCCACTCAACACCTTGCTACAGGATTCTGGGGTAGGAAGACAAGTCAGACATTGCTTCCAATAGTATGGATTATTCAAGTCCTTGACAAAAAGTGGAAAATGAAATGTGATGAGATTGAGCTTATAAGCCATCTCACAGGAAAATGAGTCTCATTAGTTTACAGTTGTAACTCATATATCAAAGAAATAGAGTATGAAATAAAAAACACAACATAATTGACTGGCACTGTGGTAGGTGGTTCAAATTATAAATCTATAGGAATGTGAAGGAGAAAAAGATTACTGAAAATATTGTAGACTTGCTAATTGGTTGTGTATGTGTTTTTAGGAATGTCTGACTTGATGAAGGAGGCTGTCATATTGTTACTGTTCTTGCTTGTGTTATGCAAAAGAGAATGGTCCCCAAAGCAACTTGAGGATACTCTGAATGGACTTAACAGTATCCCATTTTCAGTGTGATGCCTTGACTAATGGAAGAACTGCTCTACTACTTTTTGGTAAGGCAGTCTCTGCCTTACATCAGCATTAACAGGTAGCTCAGAAGGCAGCCATTTTATTACTATACATTTTATTTGTTTGAAGAGCACTGTATAGACAGAAATCTGAAACTTGTAGGCAGTAGTCTCAAATATATCCATATCTATAGTTTAATAAGTATATATTGAATATATATTTAAATAATATTGAATATATCATATATAAACTATATTAAAATATATAAATACATTACTTTAATAAGTTTAATATATATGCATGTATATTAAACTAAAATATTAATGCCACACAATATATACAACTTGATGTATGTGATGGATAATTTTATGTCAACTTGACAGAAGTTAGAGTCATTTAAGAAAAGGGAACCTGAATTGAAAACTGCCTCCACAGGTTGGCTTGTGGGTAAGACTCTGGTGTATTTTCTTGATAGACAACTGATGGGGAAGGGCCCAGCCTATTGTAGGTGGCGTCACCCTGATGCGGGTGTTCCTGGGTGCTATGACAAAGCAGGCTGAGCAAGCCACAAGGAGTAGCAAGTAAGCAGGGCCTCTGCATCAGCTCTTGCCTTCAGGCTCCTGCCCTGTTGGAGTTCTTGCCTTGACTTCCTTAGATAATGGACTATGAAGTGAGAGTGTAAGAGACATAAATCCTTTCCTCCCCATGCTTTTGATCATCATGTCCTATTACAGCAATAGAAACCTTAAGGAAGATGGTGTATTTAGAAATAAACATATATATCCATGAAACAAGTATCACTATCAACATCATGAACTTACCCATCTCTCAAAACTCCTCCTTGTCACACTCCTCTTTTTCAGTTAGAGCTTTTAATATGAGTTCTATTACAGTAAGGTATTTTATAACAAGAGGGCAAGTCTATCCCACATGTCATATGGCATTACTTAAACTATTTTAAGAGACTCAATTTCTTTTCTCTTAGGTAACTTTCCCTGCTTCTCACTGGGCTTCCTGTGGCTGGTTTTATGACCATTATTCACAATCCTCTCTGTTACCTCAAGTATATAGGTGTTTAGATAATGTCTGAACACATTGAAAACATATTCTAGATCTTACAACCCAGTTGTAAAATATGAGACCTTAGGTTCTAGAAGGTATCAAGACCTAATAACTTATATATTCTATTGATGAAAAGATCAAGACAAAAAATAGGTGACTGGTCACAGCCATGAAACTTGCATGAAGCCAAGATCCAAGAATCCATATACACAGCAGGAACTTGAGTATTTCCAGCATTTGCTACTTTTCAATTAGCCTATAAAGAAACCATCTTATTACAATTTTGTTTTACCCTTGTATCTCCATAGAATTGGTCCATAGCTTGTAACTGCCAGCTACTTAGAAAGAATAAGATTCTGGAGCTGGAGAGATGGCTCAGAGGTTAAGAGCACTGACTGCTTTGCCAGAGGTCCTGAGTTCAATCCCCAGCAACTACATGGTGGCTCACAACCATCTGTAATGGGATCTGTTGCCCTCTTCTGGTGTGTCTGATGACAGCTGCAGTATACTCATATAAATAGAATAAATAAATCTTTAAAAAAAAAGAATCTAAGATTCATAAGGGCTGTATGGGTGGAGGAGCCTGGGTAGAGGAGATCCACTGCTGCAGCAGAACAGTCACTTTTAAATATATACTTTTGATAATAGAGCACATCTAAATTTCAGTGATAGACTGCGTCCATTTCAATCAAACATTTCCAGCAGCTATAATCCTGGAAGCTCTGCCAAAGTCTATTCACACAGGGTTTCTTTCTTGAAGCCATGTCCATGACATAGGTTTGAAGTGGAACACTATCTTGGGTTTTTCATCATCTTTCCTGGGAAGTGTATATAAAGCTCATATTTATTTTCATGCTTCAGCAGAAGGTACAAACATATGTTAGAAGAGGGTTTTAAAAATTAAAGCTTATCAGATTAAAATGACATAGAATCTAGACTAATCTGTGATCCTTTAAGATAGACTAGCATCTTGTTCTTACTAGCATCTATATATGTGTTTTGTTACTATGAAAATAATGGATATTGTACTAATCTGGTAAACTGCTAATTTTCTCACTTTCTTCTGGTTCATCTCCAAGTATCCATTAAACTATGGATCTTATGCCATTAAACTATGGCAATCTATGACATCTTCAGGCTGTGTGGAATGCCAGTGCGAGTTTAGCAGCTGTCACAGTGAGAAATAATATTTTCTGTAAGGGAGTTAGTTATATGGGTCAACTCCTGTATTACAAGTGAATTTGTCTCTGCAAAATGAACATGTCAAGATGGAGACTTTCATTTTTTTTCAAAGTGGAAAAGTCCAAAGTTGTAATATGGTGTACAGCCCCTTCATACTCCAGTCTACCAACGCATGCTCATTCACTCACAGCTTCAAATGGAGGTATTGGAATTCAGAGTCAGCAAAAAGAAAAAGTACAGCAAGAGTGGAAGTGAAGTTTCCTTTAGTCTTATGGTGGTGACCACTCTGGCCCTCTCCCTGTGAGTGGAGTGCCTGAGCACATTCAGCACTGCACAGCTGTGTCACAGGTGGACAGGAATGCATGAGCAAGAGTGCATGTGGGTCTCCCTACTGATGGGCTCTTTTACTAATGGGCTTTTCCTCCTGAATAGGGCATAATATAGCAATTTGCACATCAAATAACTAAAAGTGTGGATAAATTCTTTCTCCTTTCTTTTTTTTAATAAGAATTTTTCAATTTATTTATTGACTTTATTATTTATTTATTATATGTAAGTACACTGTAGTTGTCTTCAGACACTCCAGAAGAGAGAGTCAGATCTCGTTACGGATGGTTGTGAGCCACCATGTGGTTGATGGGATTTGAACTTCGGACCTTTGGAAGAGCAGTCAGGTGCTCTTACCCACTGAGCCATCTCACCAGCCCTCTTTCTCCTTTCTTATATGGGGGACTATGATAAGAACCATGAACTATGCTAAGGACACATAGATAACTTGTTAATATGCACTGACACATTTAATCTGAATAATTATTTGTGCCCATTTCATTCAGGGAGCATCTGAGCTTAGAACATTAAGTGACTTGACTGAGGTCATATAGCTAGTGATGGGCTGAGATTATGTTACTCCATAATATGGCATCTTGGATATTTTGGAATGAAGTGTTTGAGAGGTATTGGGAGAATGTTTTGCCACCATGTATTAAAAGCAAGCTGACTTCCATCAGAGAGGTCCTTTCTAAGGTCAGAGGATCACATCTCTGTGCAGTCAGAGTATGCTGAGAGAGCCTACTCAACAGGCCTTCCTAAATTTTCCTTGAAATTATCATTCTTAGTTCATACCTTTTTTCCTGGTAATATTTTCTCTAGTCCTCCACTCTTTACCAAATACAGCATAAGAATGCTTGAGTCTGGGCTAGAGAGATGAGTAAGCAGTTAAGAGCACTGACTATTTTTCCAAAGGTCCTGAGTTCAATTCCCAGCAACCACATAGTGACTCACAACCATCTGTAATGGGATCTGATGCCCTCTTCTGGTGTGTCAGAAGACAGCGTACTCCTGTCCATAAAATAAATAATTCTTTTTTTTTTTTTTAAATGTTTGAGTTTAAACATTCCTCTAGGTCCTTGTTTCCTTATAAAGGATCCTGTGTGATATAATTTTTTGGATTTTGGGGGGTTTTGGTTTGTTTGTTTGTTTTTGTTTTTCAAGATAGGATTTCTTTATGTGGCCTGACTGTCCTGGAACTCACTCTATAGACCAAGCTGGCCTTGAACTCAGATCTGCCTGCCTCTGCCTCTCAAGTGCTGGGATTAAAGGTATGGGCCACCACCACCTGGCTATGATATAATGTAATAAAAACCACATTATTTGCATGTTTTTCTCTTTTTTATCTTTTCCTGTCTATCCCTGTGAAGAGAATTTAGAAGGGTAAGAGGAAAGCTGCTTCTCTTCCCATGTAAACAAATAATAGCTGCAACTACAGAAAACAGCTAAATGTTTGAAACTTATTTGAGTTATTTAAACAATGAAGGAAGTGGAGTTAACAGGTTGCGTCCTGGAAAGTAATCTGGCTGACATGACAGTTATAAAACTGAGGAATACTGAAGGGTCATGGTATTTTGGTTCTGATAGAAAAGACAAATGCAGAAGAAGACAGTTAAGACTCTATTAAGGAGTAATGTCTACAACACATGATCTTATCCAGGCTTTCTTTCTTTTTTCTTGTTACTAAGAAGACTTATTTTAAAATGTTAAAAATAGAATTTTTTAAGGAAAAATTCACCTCTTTCCCTAGTCCATAATGTTTCAGAGCAGAGTTTTTCAATATTTGGATCTATGAACACTGGGATTTTTATTCTTCTAGGGTCACTGAAGTTCTAGGATTTTGAGTTCTCTTGCTTCTGTTTTCTGAGTGCCCAGATCCAACTGGACTTAAAAGGCAATGACTTAAAGAAAAATCAAGATGTGGCCTTACGGAGTTGCACCCAGGCATGAAGAATATAATAAAAGAACTGTTTTTGAGACAGGGTTTCTCTGTGTGGCCCTGTCTATCCTAGAACCAACTCTATAGACCAGGCTGTCCTCAAACTCTCAGATCTGCCTGCTTCTGCATCCCACGTGCTGGGATTAAAGGCATGTAATACCATGGACAGCTAAGAATATATTAAAATATTAAAAAAATAAACTGAGAAAGCCCAATCTTATAAGAATGACCAGGTCTCTCCTCATATACAGGCAGACACCCTGCTGGAACTCTGTCTATAGAGTCCAAGCTAACTGACTTGATGGTGCCAGGAAGTGGGAGTCTCACTGGGAGCCAATCCCTTTCCCTGCCTCCCACTTGGGAGTTAGAACACCTGGCTATAGGATCACGCTGTGCAGCCCCTAAGCACCCTGTGGTCAAAAGCATAAAAAAAGAAACCACTCCTGCCTTGTGGGCTCTGGTTCCCTTTGAAGGCCCCAGCATGCTGGGTCTGTCTCAGGTGCTGGGATCTCAATTATCCTCTGAGCTACACCATGATCTTGACCTTTTGTTTGTCTGTAAACAGTGTCAACAGCTCTTCTAACAATATCCTTGTTTTCCAGCAATCCACCATAGTGTCTTCTTGAACCTCCTTTCCCATCCAAACTCTCACAAAGTCAAAGGCCATAATGGTCTGTAAGATAATCTAGGATCATTGATGTTCTTAAGCATTAGCTGTTTTTTCCCTGCCTTGATGTCATCTTTCCCATCAGACATTAAATGATGACAGAAATATAAATAAGGGATTCCAAGGTCAAGAGCAATGCCAAAAAAAGTCCCAGGTGCCTTTCACCTTCATGTCCAGCAAACACTTACTGAGCTGATAAATAACAGATTCTCATATAATACTCACCCATAAGTTTTCCAATTATTTGATTTAAATTTGTCAAGCAAAGTAAATAGTAAATAGCAAAATACATACATACATTTTCAACAAAAGGGTACCAAAGTGCAAGAAAGAATAAAAAGGAAGGGAACCCTTCCTATTCATTCTACAACATCTGCATACCACACACCCAAGCCAGATAAAAATGTGACAAAAAAGAAGGAAAGAAAGAAAGAGAAGAGAAGAGAAGAGAAGAGAAGAGAAGAGAAGAGAAGAGAAGAGAAGAGAAGAAAAGAAAAGAAAAGAAAAGAAAAGAAAAGAAAAGAAAGAAAAGAAAAAAAAAGAAAAATATAGACAATCATTTCTGGATATAGATGCAAAAATTCTCAAAAAATACTATCAAATTAAAATCAGTAGATTTTATTGCATCTAAAAGAAATTATATATAATCATGAAGTTTATTTATCCCAGGGGTGTAAATGTTTCCATATATAAACATGAAGAAACAACACATTATAGAGACACAATGAAGGATGAAAGTCATATCATGATCCCAGAACACACAAAAAAAGCATCTGATGAAAATTAATAATGGTTCATGTTGAAAACCCTGTAAAAATTCAGTACAGAAGCAATGTACCTGAATACAAGAAGAGATATCTATGATATCTTACATAACTTACATCATTTAAATTGGAAGAGGATATTGACTTTCTAAGATCAAGTACAAGACACAGATGTCCACTTAACCACTCTTATTAAATAAAATGTTAGAAGCATTAGCCATAGCAAAAAGACAAATGAAAGAAACAAAGAGCATTCAAGCAGGAAAGGAGGATCTTAATGGTCTTTGCAGATGACATGCTTTTATGTATAGAAAAATCTAACAGGGGCTGGAGAGATGGCTCAACAGTTAAGAGCACTGACTGCTCTTCTAGAGGTCCTGAGTTCAATTCCCAGCAACCACATGGTGGCTCACAACGATCTGTAAAAGGATCTGATGCCCTCTTCTGGTGTGTTTGTGAACAGCTATAGTGTACTCATAAACATAAAATAAATAAATCTTAAAAAAATTAACTGGAAATAAAAAAAACCCTAGAAACTCCACCAAAAAGCTATTAGAACATGTAACAAATTGAGAAAAGTCACAGAGTGCAAAATTCACCATATATAAATCAGTAGTTTTTCTATAGCAATAAATACAAACTGTTGAGACAATTTCATTCGCCATAGTTAATAAAAACACAAATCCAGGCATAAACTTAATTCATGAACTAGATGGACGCTACAATGCAAACAAGAAAACGCTGATGAGGGGCTGGAGAGATGGCTCAGTGGGTAAGAGCACCTGACTGCTCTTCCGAAGGTCCTGAGTTCAAATCCCAGCAACCACATGGTGGCTCACAACCATCCGTAATGAGATCTGATGCCCTTTCCTGGTGCATCTGAAGACAGCTACAGTGTACTTAGATATAATAATAATAAATAAATAAATAAAAAGATCTATTTAAAAAAAAAAAAAGAAAACGCTGATGAAATACATTAAGAAATACACACATACAAAACTTGGCTGGCACTCCATGTCCATGGACTGGGATGATACTGTCAAAATGTCCATACTAGGCCAGGAAATTCACATATTCAATGACATTTCTATCAAATTTCAATGACATTCTTCATAGGTTTAGAAAAAAAATCACAAAATTAATGAGGAGGGCACAAATATCCTGAAATAATCAAGGCATGTTCAGCAGGAAGAACAAAGTTGGGAGCATTTATAGCACCTAACTTTAGTAGATACTACAGAGCACTAGGAACCAAAGCAATGGAACACTGATGTAAAAGCAGAAAAAAACAGACCAATAAAGAGAATCAAATATCACAAAATAAATCCACATCTGAGCCAAATGATCATAACAAAGATGGAAAGAATATATTCTTGAGAAAAGAGTACTTTTGATAAATGGTGTTACAGTGCTAAAGGAGATAGTTCAGTTAGTGTGGTGGTTTGAATAAGAAAGGCCTTCAAGACTAATATTTAAATGCTTAGGGAGTGGCAGTAGGAGGTGTGGCCTTGAAAGAGAAAGTGTGTCACTGAGGGTGAGATATATATATATATATATATATATATATATATATATATAAACAGCACTTCTTATGTCTCACCATATGAAAAAAAAAGTCAATTCAAACTTATATGTAACACTAGAAACTCTAAAATCCCCTGAGAGCAACAAAACAAAAGAGAACAGCTTTAAGACACTTGGTTGGGACGAATGCTTTTTGGTGTTTGACTTCATATATAAGCAACAGAACCAAAACCTGACAAAGGCTATCCCATCATGTGAAAATGCTTCTGAACAACAAAACTAACAATTGAGAGAGACAAAATCGGAGAACATACAGAATGGGAAAAAAATACTTATTAGACTACTTATCTGGCTGGGATTAATCTCCAGGGCACATAAAGAATATATACAATCAACATAAATAAAGCCAAAGAATTCAATTAAAGATGGTAAATGGCATAGACATTTATAAGAACACATGAAAATAACCAAAGAAACATGGAAAAGTTCAAGCTCACTAGTCGTTGTGAGTCAGGCCACAGTAAGATGTCATCTCACCAGTTAAAATGACAACTATGAAACAGACAAACATAAACAGGGGCTATGATTACTTGCTGTTCTTGCAGAAGACTGCAGTTCCCATCTCAATACTCATGCTAGGAGCTCAGAGCTGCCTGTAATTCCACCCTCTTCTGAAGCCCTCTTCTAGCCTCCAAAAGCACCTGCCCTCATGTACACATACTTCAAGATAGAGTTTAACAATAGAAATAAAACATTTAATAAAGGAACAAATGCTGGTGCAGCTGTGGAGAAGGTGGAGCTCTCATACACTATTGGCAGAAACAGAAATCTGTGTCTCCATTATGGAAAACACTGTGCAGGGTCTCAAAAAACCATAAAAATAGAACTAACATATGATCCACTCCTGGTATACAGCCAAGAGAATAGAGATCTGCATGCATAAGTGACATCTGCACTACAATGTTTTTTGTAGAACTAACTATTCACAGGAGCCAAGATATGACATCAACCTAAGTGTATATCAAATGATGAGTGTATAAAGAAAAATGTCACACACGGACACGGACACACACACACTCCAGAATATCATTTGGTCCTAAAAACAACAACAAGAACAACCACCAAACCAAAATTCTATCACCTATAGCCATGTGACTGAAGTGCTAGAGGTTGTGCAGTAAGTCAAGCACGGAAAGGCAAATATCATATGTCCTCATATACATATAAAAGCCAAGGTATTCTTTTCAAAAACGTTGTGAATAGAATAGTGGTACCAAAGCTAGGTTTGGTGTCATATGCATGCCTGTAACTCCAGCACTTGGGGTGTGGAGCCAGCTGGATTACGAACTTAAGGATAGCAGTGTGGGCTTCATAAACACATACACAAATAAAATAAAATCTGTTCTTTCTTTCTAATAATGTTTTTATTCACTTTGCATCCTGATTGCAGCCCCCTCCTCTTCTCCCTGTTCCCCCTTACAAGTCCTTCCCCCATTGCTCCCTCCTCTTCTTCTTAGAGAAGGGGAACCCCCCCTTGGGTACCACCCCACCCTGGGTCATCTAGTCCCAGTCAGAACTAGGCACATCCTCTTCCACTGAGGCCCAACCAGGCAGGTCAGGTTGGGGGAGAAGGATGCAATGATAGGGGACAGAGGAAAACCTGTTCTCCAAGTACTTAAGCCGCAGCCACCTACAATTTCTTTGAGTTCAGGGTTCCCATAAACATGAGAATACTAACAAGTTCATGTTTTTATCCTGTTAATGTCAACTGGGCATTTCCCCCAAAAGACTCAGTGACTTTCCCTATAATGATTGCAAACATCAGTCAGTGTTATCGCCATAGCACTCTTTGCTCTAGTTTGGCCAACCTGTGAAGGTTTATGTGCTGAAGCTTAGTCTCCAGCCAGCCCTGAGGTTGTTAAGAGGGGAGACTTAACAGGGTCCTGGGCTCCAGTCTCAGGAAGATTAAAACTGGTCTTGTGGAGTGAGTTGTGGCTGCAGTAGAGCAGCAGCTCCTGCCAGAACGGGCTGTTAGGAAGGGTACTCCCTTGTCTTTGCTCACTTTCTCTTAGCTGTGTTCCTTCTTCACCTGGCTTGTCCTCTTTCTACATTTCTGCTATGTTGTGACACAGTCAAGTCACCCTCTCCAGAATGCTTTCACTATGTTCTTTGAACCCTTCAGCTATCATGACTATAAAATAATCCTACTTTCAAATTATTCAGCCTTAGATATTGTGTTTCAGTGACATAGACTAGAATATATTCATCCCTCATTTTCCTTCAGCATTCCAAACCATCTACACATCTTGAAAAATTCAAAGTTTCAAAAAGAATCTCTGAGTCTGCCCTCTTTCTCCATATACACATGGACTACCTTAGTGCAAGCCAGCACTCTTTTCTGTATGGTGTGCTGAAATAATACTTGAACTAGAGTCCAAGTGTCTATGGTCATGCCCTTCAATCTACATCTTATACGGCAACATTCCTTAATCAAAATGATGTTCTAAAACCTAAAGATCAGGTAAAACATCTACTTGCTTAGACTTTACAATGGTATCCTGTTGAATTCCAATGTAGACACCATCCTTTGCTTATATGTTCTTACTAACTTGGCTTCTGACCATAATTCTTCCCTCTCTAAGTCTCACTAGGTCACTAAATTCTAGCCACATTGGCCTTTTTGAATACACAAAACTTCTCCCACCTCAGAGCTTGGTACTTATTATTGCCTTGGTCTTTAGAGTACCATTCAGCTTCTATGCTTCTCTTACTGATTGGAGGATATAAATCCAGTATTTTCTTGTATTAGTTTAAGATACCTATCACTAGCCTGTTCTTTCTTATATATTATCTCTCTGCCTATATAATCCTGGGCTGTCACTGCAGATCGCAGTAGAAAGAAGAGATAAGGTTTTAAACCATTCCTGACAAGATAATGGAAGGAAAGAACATATATGTAAGTCTCTAGCCTTAGAAGATTCCACTTGTTCAATTATTTTACTTTTAGAGTATTATAATTTTACATGGCCTTTGAACTTTATTATTTTAGCAAGCAAGAATCAACTATAATCATCCCTTGACATTTATTTATTTATTTATTTATTTGTTTGTTTGTTTTTGTTTTTGTTTTTTCGAGACAGGGTTTCTCTGTATAGCCCTGGCTGTCCTGGAGCTCACTTTGTAGACCAGGCTGGCCTCGAACTCAGAAATCCGCCTGCCTCTGCCTCCCGAGTGCTGGGATTAAAGGCGTGCGCCACCACGCCCGGCTCCCTTGACATTTATACATTTGGTATTTACTGCTCTATTCTTCCTCAGAGACTCCTTCACGGGGAAACAGCACAGTACACTGTGGGCTTACTCCGGAATGAACTGAATGACTTCTTTGTAGCAGATGGTGAATAGGCTTCAATCACAGCTTCTGTCCTTCACAATTACTAAATGTTCTTATAGCAAGGCAGTTACTTTGTTTTAATTCCATAAACAAATTCAGTAAAAAGGTCATAGGACTATATAAAAATAAACCGAAAACTTGGAAACATTTTGAAATGTATTCTTCTTGATTGTTGTTTTTCTCCCTGGAGTACAGGTTTACACATATTAAATACTAAATTAACTGATCTAACCCAATTAAGTACAGTGATTCCTTGTGAATATAATAACTGATACCAAATAGAACACTTCCTCAAAAGCTATTATTACCATATAAGCATCATAAATAAGGACTAGCCACGAAAAATGAAAAGACCGTTTTAGAAATGGAAATAGTTGAGTCACTCTGGTTTTGGTACAGAACAGAAAGGTTTCTAAATTAAAAGTTACCATAATGTTGCTGTTTAAAGTGTTCTGCGAGCTTTGGATTATTCATGCTATATAACTGTCAGTTAGTTTAAGAAAAAGAAGGAAATTCGCCACCTAGAAAACTTAGAATCAAGTCTTGGACCAAGAAAATAAGAGAGGAATAGATGAACTTGAGAGGTTTTGTAGTCTGGATCAGCAGTGTTTCTTCAGAGCCAACTTGTAGTTGCCTATATAGAATAAAATATCAAGTCAAGATTTCTGTAATTATCCTTCTAATTCCTTTACTGAAATTGTTGATTTTTCTTTGGTAGTTGAATGATAAAATAGCCTTAACCTAAGGGCAAGACTTAATACTTAGTGATGAAATCACCGAGACGGAAATACTGTACGTAGAAATATTGTTGTAACAGATTTCAATCTCCAAAATACAAAACAAACAAACAAAAACCCACAGAAATATCTGAAGAGCTTATTGTAGACAACGAGAACACAATGGGTCACATCTGAAATATATCACCTTTCATCATTTCATGATTAAGGAAGAGTCACTTATAATTTAAAGATTGAGAAGAAATGGTTGGTGGCTTGCTTTCCAATGGTGATTTTTAAAAGTAGCCAGATCAATCAATCAGTAAAGAGTGTGCAGAACTGCCCAGGCAGCAGGGCAGAATTTTAAAAGGAATTTAGACATTTATGAGTGCTATGATCTGTAATATTCAAATCAGTTCTCCTAAGACAGCAATCTGGGAAAGATGCTATGAGTAAGCAAGATTTAGCAATGCAAAGACATGTCAGGATATGTGTCTAGTCTGAGAACACAGCTAGAGTATGTCCAGCACATATAAATTCTGAGTTGATCCCCAGTACCACTTACAGCAGGTATGGTGGTGAATCAGAAATTCAAGGTCATCTTCAGCTATGTTTGAAGTTGGAGGCTAGCCTTGGACAAATAAGAACCTGTCTTAAAAACAATACACCACAGAGGCCAACCTCCTTCCTGGCCTCAATCTGTTCTGATTTCTAGCAAGTTTGCCTTCACTGCTCTCTCAGCAGAGTAGTCAGGAGGTCCCAGCTGGCAAGAATTCATCCTTCTTCTTTCCTCCTCTCCCCTGTGTTCTTCATCTAGCATAGTGTTAGGCTGGACCCCTGTTCACCTCTGCTCAAGGTGGGAAACCCCAACTGCCCTTCTTTCCCCAACCCCTCTTGCACAGAAAAACAGAACAAAGGACTGGCTCTTAGAGCCCAGTACTACATTCTTGGCAGCTGTCCCAACCTTCTCCCCTGATGCTGCCAGCCACCCAGATCCATACCGAAGTGCTCAGCTCTTGACCATACTTGGGCACAGTCCCAGCTCCTGGCTGACACATCATCACCCCTCAACTGAGATCTTTTGTAAAACTTAGGCCAGATGCGTGAAGTGACTTCCTCAGCCCTTTTCTCTGGGACTGATGAACAGGTCTGGGAGCACTGCCTAATAAACCTGCCTTTGTATCCCTTTAATATGGTCTATTCAGGCCTTCTATCTGCATCACCCAGAAAGAGCAAATGCCTATCACATAGTATCTACTGCTATTCCTGGTATCAGGGGCTGAATAGAACACTCTTCTTCACAGGGTTCTCTAAGCTACCCTCCTCTTGGTCTCAGATTGTTAGCTCTCTTCTTCCTCAAATTTTTTCTACTGAAGTCACATGGCATTTGAGTTGGACTTTTTTTTTTTTCTTCCCGAGACAGGGTTTCTCTGTGTAGCCCTGGCTGTCCTAGAACTCACTTTGTAGACCAGGCTGGCCTCGAACTCAGATATCTACCTGCCTCTGCCTCCCAAGTGCTGGGATTAAAGGCACAGCCCAGCTTGGGCATAATTGTTATGTGTTTTTATTTCATTTCTTTTCTTATTATCTATATCTGTCTCTCTATCAGTCTATCTATCTATCTATCTATCTATCTATCTATCTATTATTTATTTATTTATTTTTGAGACAGTGACTATGTAGCTCTGGTTGGCTTTGAACTCACTATGTGGAGAGACTGACCTCAAATTCACAGAGACCCACCTCCCTCTGCTTTCAAGTGCAAGTTAAAACCATGTGCTTTGTTTCTTTCTCCATTCACTGAAGTTTGTGAAAGGTCAGGCCCAGAGCTGGGGCCTATAGTCTTTTCTTTAGCTGGGATACTCACCTGGCAGAACAGTTATGAGTGGTAAACACTCTGGCTGTAGTTGTTAAGGTCACAACTTGTCTTGTCTGCAGTGGTCAGGCTGAAATTTCATGAAAGGAACCTGACTTTTGTAAATTCTGAACTTTCCCTCAATTGCTCAATTATCTCTTGTCCACATCTGTGGAGTGTGCTATTTCCTGCTCATGTTAAGCATTCAGTTCTATCAGAAACTGGTTAAAGACACTTTAGTGAGTAACCCCGTGGTTTTCATTGCTGGCTATAGCATAGCTCCAAGTCCCAGGCAGCTTCTTAACTAGAACTTTAATGTAATCTGTGCCTCCTTGGTCTCAGGACTTTAAGCCTTGTAGACCATCCCATTGTGTCCAACTCAGACTTCTAAGTTACCTACACTCCATGGCTTTGAAGTAACTAAATGGAGCCTTGGAATGTCTCCACTGGAGGAAGGGACTGTGTGGGAGGAAGCTGGTCATGGATACTGAATGGTCAATGCAGTAGAGGATGACAGATTATAATTATTATCTATGAAATGTGTTCTTCCTGCTGTACAGATTAGAACTGTAATAGGACATATGAATACTGAAGTACAGACTATATTTCCCAGTTCCCCCACAGTTGTGTGGCCATCAACAAAACTTTTGCCCAAGTAATATAAATAAAAGTGTAATATGGGGGGCTTGTGAGATGGCTCAGTGGGTACTGACTGCTCTTCAAATCCCAGCAACCACATGGTGGCTCACAACCACCTGTATTGAGATCTGATGCCTTCTTCTGGTACATCTGGGGACAGGTACAGTGTACTTATTTATAATGATAAATAAATCTTTTTTAAAAGTGTAATATGTAATTTATTTGCTTAAACAGAAACTGCCTGTTCACTACCTCTTCCTGTGACTGGGAAGTGGATGTGGGGATGACCTAGCTTTAACATGCACATGTCAATGCCTTAGTGGGCTGTGGAAGAAAACCATTCATAGAGCTGGAGTCTGAAAGAGGGCAGGGAGCTGGTACAACCACTTTTTAGGCAAATCCTTTGCACTGGGCTCTGGGAGAGAGCATGCTATCTATTTATACCACCTTTTTATAGTTCCTCTTTCATATACTTTTATATTTAAAATTTTATATTTAAACTAAAAAAATATATACCTGTTGCGGATAGCCGGTGATTGGGTGGAGAAAGAGGGGAAGGTGGAGCTGAAGGTTTTGGGAGAGAGAGGACTACAGAGGAGGAGGAAGAGCAAAGTGGAGTAGAAGCGCAGATCTGCCCAGTCTAGGTACACAACATATATTCATATTAATTGAGTTGTGTTTTCATTGCCAGGGCTTACTTGGGTTGGAGATTTACCACAACATATACCTCTCAAAATTATAAATGCTAAAAATGGAGGATTTTATTCTAAATTTATTTAACTTTCCCCAAACTAAATTCTTACAGTTCAAGGACAGCAAGAACGGAGAAGCAGCAAGCCAGAGTTCTGGTTGCTCTATTTCTAGTAAAACTTAAGCCTTTTCTCAACACAAACCAAGTGTCAGATCAATTTATGTTTCAGTTACAGTTTCTCTGACTGGTTACACCATTGTGATGACAACAATTGATTTTCAAAGTGAGTCATCAAATTGTCAACACCCTAATGAACAAAATTAGTCTGTTTCATGCTGAAAGCAGTGCTAGCAACTGGCGCAGATAAAGTGTCACACAAACTTATGGAACAGTGACAGCCTCTGACAAAAGTCTTCTGAGAATGCTGATGAGCTCACACAGTGACGGGGCACAGGAAGGACTGGAAAAGCCAAGTGTGACTACAGCGTCCATGCCACTCAAGAAGGACTTCATACGTCGGAGAGACGGAGAAAGGACACTGGCTTAGCTTAACTTAGCGATCAAGCATCACTCCAGCCAGCCAAGAGCAGAGAGTATTTTAATCCTATGATCCTTTGTGACAGTGAGTTCAGCAGGCTGAATTAAATTATTTGTTCATATAATGGCTCTGGGTTTCTCTATCTCTATCCTAGTCAACCAGAGACATTCTTTTTTTTTTTTTTTTAAATTGGGACAATCTTAAACATATAGCCTTTAAATAATTTCACTAGAAGCTTTCTTTTCACTGTCATATAAAAGCAATACTTGTGAAACAGGTTGATTTTACTACAGTCTCAGAATTTCCTGCTGTACAAGATGAAAAGGCAGAGAATTTTGACTGAGAGTTACTAGGTATATCATGTGAGACATAAAGTCTCTTTTTTTTATAGAGTATCTGTAAGATTTAAAACATGCACACACACCATAGTGTAAGGTTGCAAACACTAGCTCCACAGGAAGACAGAAGCAACCGAGGCTCTGTTGTATAACTTGCCTAGATGAACTGATGCCTTGGGCCAGTTGAGACCATACACTAACTCATGAAACTCCACTCCAACAGTACTAAGACTGCTAGAATCAAGGGCTATATAGTATTCTATGCGAAAGGCACAAATACTGTCATCACACTAATATTAAGTACCTGAAACAGTCAAGGGTACAGACTGGATACAGAATGGTGACTGGGAAGGCAGAGGAGTGAGACCTACACATCTCTGCTGGGGACAATGAAGAAGACTGGGAATAACTGCTAGCATTGTATGGGAATGGGAATGGCCTCAAGTACTGAAACTGCACACAGGAAAATCATTAAAATGGTGAATCTTATGTTGTATTAAATGTAAGATCAGGAAGATTATTTCAAAAGTGCTTGACACAGAATCTAGTACACTTCAGGTACTTAGTAGGAAACAAGGCCCTTGCTATTATTTGTAACAATTGCACAAAAGGCATTTAGGTGCACCTCACAAACTGTAAATGCTGGAATGTTACACCATCATTACACAATTAGGACTTTGGTTAAAGACTGACAGTGATCAATAAGCTGTCATGACCCTCTTTATCTGTGTGGATTACTAGCATTACTTTTCAATAGGCAATAGACTAACTGATGCAACCTACAATCTGATGACTCACTTTGAGAATCAATTGATATCACAATAGTACAAGTCAAATAAAATTATATAACAGAGGTCAGCTGTTCTCTGAATAGCTTCAACATATTCTCTCTCTCTCTCTCTCTCTCTCTCTCTCTCTCTGTGAGTGTGTGTGTGTGTATGTGTGTGTGTATATAAATAAGATAGAGTAAGCATAGTGCATGTGTGCATTAGAAAACTACAGCACACTAGTTACATTCAAACATGCTTTTAAACCGGATTTCTAGGTGGCTTATACACATTCATAACCCCAGTTCCAGGAGATCCAGTGCCATTTTCTGGATTCCATGGACAATGTATACATGCAGTGCACAGACATATGTGTAGCCAAAGCACTCACCCACATAAATAAATTTTTTTTTAAAAAAACATTTAGTTTCAGATGAAAACGCACAAATTGGCAGCAGCAGTATAAAGACCTCCAGCACCTCACAGCAAAGGATCCAGCTTGGTCAGCTTCCCTAACAACTCATTTTATTCATATATATTTTACTTAACTGAGTTTACAGTGTAGCAGTTTGCACATGTGGTTTTCATACTCCCCATGGTTGATGCTGTCCTCACTGTCTTCCCTTCCCCGCTGCACTCTTGCCCCCGCCTGCCTCCCTGCTCATGCCTGCTTCCACTTTGTTCTGTTGCTTTCCTTGTGTTCTCTCTTAAATCCTCTCTCTCACTTTCCCCACTCTGAGACTCCTTTCTGTTTCTTGGCCTGCACTGTCCTGAACACATCCATCTAACAGATGGAGGCTAAGACTGTCATGTAGGAGAGAGCACAGAGTACTTGTCTTTCTCAGTCTGGGTTCTCTGTGTAGCCCTGGCTGTCCTGAGGCTCACTCTGTAGACCAGGCTGGCCTCAAACTCAGAAATCTGCCTGCCTCTGCCTCCCAAGTGCTGGGATTAAAGGCGTGGGCCACCATGCTCGGCCCAGTCCAGTTTCCTTTAAGGCAGAATAAAACCCCATTGTATTTATAACATTTTCATAATCAATTCTGTCCATGTGCATTTAGCCCAATTTCATCTCCTTGCTACAGTGAAGGCAGCAAGGATGTGCACATATCTCTGTAATAGGATGTGGAGTCCTTTGAGCACATGCCCAGGAGTACTACAGCTGGGTCATGTAACAGTTTTGTTTTGTTTTGTTTTGTTTTTTTAAGATTTATTTATTTCATGTAAGTACACTGTCGCTGTCTTCAGACACACCAGAAGAGGGCATCGGATCCCATTACAGATGGTTGTGAGCTACCATGGGGTTGCTGGGAATTGAATTCAGGACCTCTGGAAGAGCAATCAGTACTCTTAACCACTGAGCCATCTCTCCAACCCTATTTTTAGTTTTTTTCAGATCCCTTCACACTGATAGCCGTAACAGCTACAACAGTGGTCTATAGGTTACTATTTCCCCATACCCCCATATTACTTGTTCCTGTTTTTATTTTATGAATGTCTTGCTTGTATGCATGTCTGTGCTGAATGTGCATACCTGTGGAAATCAGAAGAGGGAGTTGGATCCCCTGGAAATGCTTAAAGATGGCTGTGAATCACAGTGTATGTACTGGGAATTGAACCTGAATCTTCTGGAAGAGCAGCCACTGTTCTTACTGCTGAGCCAGCTCTCCAGCCCTTCATTTGTTTTTCTTAATGATGGCTAATCTGAGATGAATGTTATCTCAAAGTAGTTTTAATTTTAATTTCTCTGATGGCTAGAGATGCTGAATATTTATACACTATTTGAATGTCTTCTTTTGTGAACATTTGCATGTTGTTATTCCTGTCTAAAAGTCTCTGTTTAGTTTAATTATGATCTTTAGTAAAAAAAAAAAATCTTTCCTGGTATTCCCAGAATAAAGCTGGCAACCTTTCTTTAGGCTGCCAACCTTATACCTATATTTATTATTATTATTATTATTATTATTATTATTATTATTATTATTATTTTGAGGCTAGGTAGCCCTGGTGGCCTGTAACTCACTATGGAGATCAGGTTGGAGTGAAGCTCTGCCCACCTCTGCCTCCTGAGTGCTGGGATTAAAGGACTGTGGCACTGTGACTGGCCCACAAGTTCCCTAAAAGACAGAACAACTATAATTGTACACTCACCACCTTCTTCCACTACAACTACAACAACTTTACAACACCAGATCTTAGCTCTTACCTCACCATACACTGCTAACCTAGGACTTGAACAAAATAGGAGCTTTCAGAATGTCTGTTGAATGCCTGAGCCAACCTACTCTGACAGGCTTCTTGAAAGTGAGGCAGAGAAGACAGGACCAAGAACATATGTGGGTAGTTGACCATGGAATAAATGCTGAACATATCCATACTAACAGGCAGAATGGTCAAAGAAGTGGAAGATAAAGACAAAAGTTTTTTTTAAGTAGGGGGTTGAAAGCTTGAATGAATTTATGCTTAGAATTTACTTTACTCACAAAAGTAGGGCAGGGAGGTTTGATTCTGTCTCTGCCAAATGATCTCATATTTCTTAAGGTACACTGAGATCAAATGAATTACTGGCTGCTTGAAACAAGGACAGGCTTACTAAAAGCTCCCCTTGATTCCTGGCACTTTCGATGCCCGATGAGAACTAAGGAAAGATTGCCTCAGTACACTTAAAGTTAGATGGCATGTTCTGTGACGCCGGCTTTCCCTGATACTGATCCCTACTTCACAGCATGCATTACTTCTGAAACAAAGTTACCTGAGAATTCTACAGTAACTAGAAGCTCTATATGTATTTGTTGGTTTGTTCTTAGCATGAATCTATCATAAGACGGAGGGTACATTAGATTAAAATATAAAGCACTTAAAATACAGAGAGATGTTAAATCACTGGGGGAGACGCAAACTAGAGGAGGCAAGCAGTGGTGTGGTTAAACCATTTCCACGGCTATGCATGCGTAGAGCCCTGCTGCCACCAGCAGGAGAGCAGCCGTTCCTTCAGCAAAGGAAAAAACAATCAAAAAACCTGAGCTGCAAGCAAAAGCCACTGCAGTTTCCTCTCCAACCCAGGACTTTCCAATCTAACTTAAAAACTGAAGAAAATACAACCAAATCTTCAATTTTTCTTATGCCACCATATCTGAGCACAGAAACAAGAACTCTGAATTCTAAAGTACTTCTTCAAATGCCAAGGAGATGAAAAATTCACTGCCAGTTTTAGCATGTGTGCCTCTTCTAACACATATGGTATTCAAGCAAGGTTGTACACTGTAGGCGAACATCTGCAACAAATTAGTCCTTCTCAAGAGCAGCAGGATGGGAAGTGGGAATTATCTTTTGGAAGGTCAAAGGAATACTGAACTCATCAGTCTGGTGCTAAACAACTCGTGAGCGTGTGTGTATGTGTGTGTGTGTGTGTGTGTGTGTGTGTGTGTGTACTTCTCACAAACAGCTCCTAATTCTGTAACTGTTGGCTCTCTAGTAAGTCCATTTCTTTATTTCTCCTTTGGCCATATAAAGACACTAACAGAGGATAAATTATGCCTTATTCTTGTATCCAGAATGACCCTTCAAAACATGTATGCCAGGGGCTGGAGAGGTGGCTTGGCAGTTAAGAGCACTGACTGCTCTTCCAGAGGTTCCCAGTTCAAATCCCAGAAACCACATGGTGGCTCACAACCATCTGTAATGAGATCTGATGCCCTCTTCTGGTGAGGCTGAAGACAGCTACAGTGTACTTATATATAATAAATAAATAAATCTTAAAGAAAAAAGTGTATGCCAGAGAGCAGTATCTTTTAAGAGATAGAACCTACTGGAATATTTAGGACACCAAGGATATGCTGCTGAAGCAGGCTGGGGTCCCACTCCCTGTACTCTCCTGTTCTTTCCCGCTCTGATGCTAGGAGTTTTGCTGATAGATGCTCTCTCTGGCTGTGATGTGGTGCTGCCTCACCACAGGCTATGGACTAGTACACACTGGGATCAAAACTAAATAGTTTCTCTGTATAATCATCCCCAGTATTTGTTATAACGCCCGAAGGCTGGCTGACAGAATTGTTTCTAAGAAGTAGGGTCATTACCATTACTATATGATGAACAATGGGAGAAGCTTTGGGATTACTTTGCAGGAGGAATATGGACAAGTTTGGAGGATCTAGAGAGAGCTTAGAATGATATAAGCAGAGCTTAATGAGTGATTCAAGTGAGGGCTTAGAAGACCAGAAAACTGATAGGAATGTGGGCAGAAAAGGCTACATCAAACGGGAATGGGGATTCTGTTGAAAATTAGGTAGAGACCACACTTAGCTCCACATTGTCCATATCCTCCTACTCTGTGGGAGATAGGCTGTAAGGTTATTGTGGTTTAGATATGAAGTATCCCCCACAAAAGGCTCACGTGGAAGCCTTCATTTCACGTGGTGCATCTAATCATTGAGAGAGACTGGAACACAATGGCTCTGACCTAGTTAATGGATCAATCCATTATAAATATAACTTGAAGGCACTATTTGGATTGTCATCAGTGAGAGAACAGAAACATAGATCCATATGCTCACCCTCAGCAGTTAGAGCTCCCCTAAGCTTTAGGGGTGTCAACTCAAGCCAAACCAGAATTGCAGTACCAACACTAAGAGAAAAATTTCAGGATTAGCCACTTTACAACTAAGCAGAGTGGGAGACCTATTAGAGGTATTTTAATATAGTCTTACGCAGAAGGGTCAGGAGGGAAAGCAGGGAGATACAGTGATGGCATGGGTGTGGGCTTGCTGGAGAGGCCAAGAAAGCCAATCATACTCAGATGTGACACAGGCTCCTCAAGAGACAGCCACAGGTAATCACTTAGAATTAGTCATCGACACCTAATTAGTCATTAGGTGGCTCTAAAGTATATCTCAGAAAGCCTGCTAAGAAATCCTCCCTTTGCTCTCTTCCGACCAGTGAGATTCCAGGGTTGCTCAGGAGACACCTTCACCGAGCTCTGGCAGGTTTAGAGCTGGGAAGGGAGAAAGGCTGTAAGTGCTGGTTACTGTGCTGGAATCCTTTTCACTTTTGCTGGTGGGGCCTTCAGGTGGACTCTGCGGGAGGGGCTTCTTCCCCTTCTCCTGTCATCAAGACTTTCTATTCTGCCTCAGAGGGCTGTGGAAACTCTCAGCAGCGAGGCCTACTTGAAAAAGTAGACTTGTTGGGGTTGTAGCCCTGGCTGGACCCTTTTCTGTCTTTCCCTGCTTTCTGGTCATTCCTAGATGAGAAACCTTGCCATGTGTTTAGGCCACCGTTAAGTTGTAACTCACCTTCATCTCAAAGCAATTATGCAACCAACCTTGGAGGAAATTTCTAAAATTTTTTCTTACTTATTTTTTATTTGTGGATGTAGGCAGCCGGCACCTAAAAGATGGCGCCAGTCTCCAGTACACCGTTGTGTAAACAATGCCACTGTGCAGGCGCTAGCCCGAATTTGGCGCCAACCCCTCCTGAGCGGGTGCATACAAATTAAAGTGCCAGCAGACTGACCAATCCCAGGAGGACACATAGCTCTCCCCAGTGCTGGGGTGTATAAAAGCAGTCCTCCCTGGGTTCCTGGGTTTCCGTAGCATCGAGGTGTTCCTGGAATAAAGCTGTTGAGAAGAATCCAACCGTGTTGCATTTTTCCTTGCCGGACGAGGTGAGCGCAACATGTGGAGGGCAACTTGTATGTATGCTACAGTAGGCTTATAGAGGTCACAGAACAACTTGCCACAGTTGGTTTTTCCTTCTACCATATGGTTCCCAGGTGTCAAACTCAGGTCATCATGCTTGGTGGCAATCAACTGTCATATCTGCCTAAATTCCTCTCAAATATTTACCACAAAAAAGCTAGTTATCACAAAAGTAATGAAGAGTGTCCTTAAAGAGGGACCTTCAAGGCTACAAGGCATCCAGACTGCTAATTTACAGTGCTAATTGGAAGACAGAAAGGAGAGGAGTAAACTTTTTTTTTAATTTGCAGTTTAGTTAGAAGTAGGACATATGTGTAAAGTAGTTTGGGGCAAGGAGTGTGGAATTACTATAACATAAAAAAGCCAAGGGATAGCTGTGTGCACAAAAACATCTCAACACTCTACAGGACAATCCTCTCTGTCACAGGCTCACAGATGTGTCATGCCCTCTGGTCAAGTCCTCTTGACAGGCTGAAAGTCTATAAGCACTCACCGAGGAAAAGAGTTTCACAGAAACTCACCTCCTGGAGCTTTGGCGTTCTCATTTACCCATATACTCATACCCTATTCCCGAGTTAGTCTGGTGTATGGAACTACGAGCTCTCTTTTAATATTTTATTATAAATGCCTTTTAAGATTAAATTCTATTATAGTTAAGTCTCCCCAGTGTTCCAAGGTCCCAGAAGCCAGCTTAGAATCCTGTAAGAATGCAGTAAGGAAATTACCTATTCAGTTACTAATTAAGCATTACAAAAGACAGAGTCAGTAGCTCAAAGCTGGTCTGCAAAATATTTACCAAGGACAGTAGCAAATCTCACCCAAACAAGGGAATACCATATTAGAGCTAGGGAATCCCACTGAGACAGAGATCTTCTCTACAGCTAGGTATTGCAAGCTTCACATTAGAAGCAAGTTGGTAAATTCTTCTGTAGACCCAGGAAATAGGGTGTTGGGATATTGCAGTATTCATGAAAAGGTCTGCTAGTGCAGAACCCTTGGTGGTGGGTTTAACAATAGACTAGTTTAGACCTGGTTCCCTTCTTTTGTGGCAGCAGCCTGGTCCACACCTTCTTTTGATGTATACATTGCTTTTGTATTGCGGCACTGTAACTTGGTGGATTGTATTTTGCCTGGTTTCTTGTTATTTCTTTGGTATAAAAAGTTTGATGCTCGATCTGACACAATACATTCAGATTCTACACAATCTCAAGTGTTGGTCTGTCTGTCACCCGCTGGTGCCTTGTCACCTGCCCCAGAGACCCATTTCACGCAGACAAAGGGACCCAGATAGTCTGCAGCACAGATGTAGATATAAAAATCTGATTCCAAGACCTGAGATAAGATCCAGGGTGCCCTATACAGCCAATGAACCTAGGAACTTACTTCATACTTAGCTGAAAGTCCAGTCGTGGTATAAGTGGGTCCAGGAATAGCTTATGCTGACATAAGACCATAGCAATATCCAAGCAAGGCTGGTTTTGCAGTCATTAAGCGTGTAAGAACTGTGGCATCATGGAGGCTTTCACTGAGATGTCAGAGGAAAGCCCCGGAGTCCGGGAAGTGTCCTGCAGGGACAGAATCCCTGTGGGCAGTCCCACAGAGGATGGAGATTGAAGCTGCGAGAGGCTGAAGCAGCAGTAGAGATTCCAGGAAGGCAGAGGGGACAACAATGACCAGACATGCTAAGGGAAATTGTAGATAGAGAGCAAAGCCAGCCTGAAAGATCAGTGTTATAAGTCCCATCAGCAGGACTGCAGGAGTGGTGATGTCCTTACTCACAGGTCCTCACAAGCCACAGTGTAGACCAACCAGACACAGATTTAAGCTTTAGTGCAGGCTTTCCTTGGTTTTGGTATTGCTTTGGGATGATTTCTTACTACTGTTATATTCCTATCTTTGGAATAGAAATGTCTGCATGTTCCTGTCCCCAGTTTATCTGGGAAGCATGCAAGTTTTGTTGTGACTTTTTGTCTTTATGGAGCTGAGAGTTTAAGTTGCTATGTGTCTAAGGAGACTGTTAACGTGGATTTTCAAACAATGTTGAAGCAGCAAAGTGTTTGTAGACTCTTAAGGATGAATTAGAGGCATCATTGGGTACAGTTTTTGGAGATGACACTTGAAGTTAAATAGTCTGGCTCCAATGTCTTTATCAGTGGTTCTCAACATGTGGGCCACAACCCATTTGGGGGTCAAATGACCTTTTTACAAAAGGGGTTGTTTATCAGATATCCTGCAGATAAGATATTTATATTATTATTAATAACAGTAGTGAAATTGCAGTTATGAAGTAGCAACAAAAATAATTTTATGGTTGGGGGTCAAGACAACCATAACCAACTATATTAAAGGATCATAGTATTAGGAAGGTTGAGAACCACTGATCTACATGATCTTAACTACAACATACATATGTGAGATCCTGTCTCAAACAAACATATGCACACAGAAACCAAACCAAACTAAACTAAAAGACCCTGGTGAGGATGAAGGGGGAAAGAAAACCCTAATACACCACTGGTTAGGAATGTCAACTAACACCGTCATTCTGGACAATGATATGACAAATTTTCACAAGCCGAAAACAGAACTGCCATACTTTCCAGGTGGGCCATTGTTGAGTTCTATGTTCCTGAAGAAATCCAAGGCAGCACATCATGGACACGTGCACATCTATGTTTACACTGACACTGTTCACACAGTCAGGATAGAGGGTCAGTCTTGGTGCTCACTAACAGACAATAAAGAAAATTGAATAGAGACACATGATGGGCTTGTGGGCTGTAAAGAATGGATTTATATCATTTTCAAGAAAATAAATGGAACTGAAGATCACTACACTAAGAAAAATCTGCCAAACCCAAAAAGATAAATATTGCATATTTTCTTCCATATGAAAAATAGTTGTTACAAAAAGAACATAAAAGAAAGGGGACTATTAGAGAGGGAGGGAACAACAGTGTGGGGGAAAAGCAGCCAGCATAACTGGGTGAGACATGTCCATATAACATAATTAAAGTACATTATACACTTGTATGAAAATATCACATAGTCGGGCATGGTGGCGTACGCCTATAATCCCAGCAGTCAGGAGGCAGAGACAAGTGGATTTCTGAGTTTAAGGCCAGCCTGGCCTACAGAGTGAGTTCCAGGACAGCCAAGGCTAGACAGAGAAACCCTGTCTCAAAATACCAAAAACCCAAAAAACCAAAAAAAAAAAAAGAAAGAAAGAAAAAAGAAAAAAAGAAAATATCACAAAATTCCTATGAGTATGTTCAATTAGGATGTGCTAGAAGTAAATAAAACTCAAAGCAATTAACTCGAGCTTTGTCATTACTGAGAGACAACATTTCAGGCACTCTTGGGCTTCAGCCTCTTCTGTTCTCACCTGGGCTTGTGGTTATGCTAGTTCACAGCACAAAAGATGCATGAGAAATCCCTTCCAAAACAGAGAAAGTGTCTACTGAAAATTCAGTTAGGCTCAGAGCTACTGTAAAGTAGTCAGGTTTTAACTTTTATATAAACATATACACATTCTCTTTTCTGACATATAAGAAATGAGAACTCAGTCAGTATTGTGCATGTTTGAATGTTCCTTCTGCCAGGCAGGTAATTAGATGGATGGTGTTCACTTTAATGTAGTCACACAAATTCCATCTCTGTGTAGAGTTGGTTTCAGGATTCATTCAGGGTAGTCACAAGCATAGTCACAAGCATAGGGCCCTACTGTACCAGTACCTCTTTTATCATTTCTAACTACTCTAACCCTGCAATATGATGTTTTAAGGATGTTCACGTATCACTAAAGAAGACAACAGATGCCTTTCTACCCAGAGGCCAAAAAATGTCCTCGGCCACGGCTATACCTGGGTTAAAATACTAAAATTAAAAATATTACAAACAAGTCAACATGCTGCTTAAGAAAGCAATTAAGTCAATAGCTACAGTATTAAGCTGGTATGCAGTAAAGGCCTTATGTCCAGAGTGATAGCACTGGGTTGTAGAAAGGCAAACTGAACATTAGTAAATAAGCTACCAAATATAAGAAAAGACTTTTTGGAAAACACATAATGCCTGAGGGTGAAAAAGAGAAAAAGAAACTATAGCAAAAGGCAGAACTTTGTTGGACTCACTTGTGCATGCATATGATTTGATGACAGTTTTAGTCTCAAACACATAAGATGTTTTTTTCCTAACTAGTCATTATTAAGCTTTATTCTAGCCTTCTTGAGAGAGTATGTGATAAAGTTTAGATTTATTTTAATATCAGAAAATAATCAAAGCCAAGATTCACAATTTTATGAAAGGACTAAGTAAGTATATCTCTACCATTTTATGATAACAGTTTAAGTCGGGGGCTGGAGAGATGGCTCCAGTATTAAGAGCAACTATCTGCTCCACAGTCAGGAGGACCATGTAATAATTAATAGCAGCTAATGTTACTTAGGTAGTAACTGTCCTAGACAGTTATTTAGAAATTTCATATACCTTATTAATTATAATACCATAAATTAATTTTCTTGAAACTAAAGTTCTAAGTACTTAATTTACCAAAGGTCACTAAATAAGGCTGAAAGTAGAACTGGTTCTGGCCTGGCTTAAAGTCTGTGATTAAACTACCATCTTATTAGGGAAAAGAAAGGCAATTTTGATCTTCAATAACAGAATGTCTTCTCTCTTTTTTTTTAAAATCAACTTTGTAGCAAATATCTTACTGTTACTACACTGTTAGGGCTTATATTGATATGTTGATATAAAATTAAGCAAGGTGATTATAATTGAATTCTAGTGTCATATATTTCCAGCCATCAGGGGAAAGAACAGGAAATTGGGATATAGTAGTTTCTTTTTTTAGTATATTATAGATGCTTTTAAACAATTCAATTATATGTTTAGGAACCTCCAGGGATGTTATTATGATTAGAAGTATTTTTAGGAAAAAATGTGGCTTCATCTTGATAGAGCATAGGTTTAACTTGCCTCAGATTACCTAGCTCATAGGCATGAAAGCATCTTTTATGTTTACGGAATAAGTGCTAGCAAGATTAAACAGACTTTAAGAAAAACAAATACCAAATAAATGATAATTTAAAAGAATGCCAGGGAGAGGATCAGACTTTCTCAGAAATGTTGTCTTTCTCTGTGCCAGTGGGCTAGTTCAGCATGACAGCTGTGCAGCCCTGATGCCGAGTTCAATCTTTGAATCCCACAGTGGAAGGAGAGAACTGGTTCCTGAGAGATGTTCTCTGACTTCCACATGCAAATAAAAATTTTACAGAGGCTAAAATGAGTCACAGGGTCTACACGGAATGATTCCAGTAACAAGCAAAAGAGGTAAAATATTTTGGTAAGTTAAAACGAAAACAGACATACCTTTAGAAGAGCCAAAGCTACATGAAAGATTATATTCAAACCCTGAAACAGAAAATAGATAAATAAATGAATAAAGTGATCATCACTAGGACCACATCTCCTATCACTATATTATTAAACATTTTCTCATGATGTTATACATTTTTTTAAAGATTTATTTATTTATTATGAGTACACTGTCATTGTCTTCAGACATACCAGAAGAGGGCTTCAGATCCCATTACAGATGGTTGTGAGCCACCATGTGGTTGCTGAGAATTGAACCCAGGACCTCTGGAAGAGCAGTCATTACTCTTAACTGATGAGCCATCTCTCCAACCCAGATGTCATACATTATTAACAAAATTCTCAAATTCTCTCATTTTTACTTAAAATAACATTATGGTTGAATGTGAAATATTTGTGAAGGCCTAGCTGATGGTGGTGTTTTAGGAGACACTGGGGCTTGCTGCCCACAGGGCCTACCTGGTAGGTGCAGGATAGAGCAGGTTATAGGCCAGCTTCACTTCCAGAGATTTTTCTTCACCTGCTGAAAGTGAGCAGGCAGCCTTGCGCTCCTGCCGCCACAGACATGGTTCCCCATCCTGATCATGATGACATTACCCTTAGCTAGTGAGCTAAAGTGAGTCCTTTTCCCTTAACTTGCTTCTGTAAGTATTCTGTCACAGTAAGACCAATAAAATAGTAATTAAAACTTCTCTGACAAATTTATTAAAATGCAATGTTCTATTTAATACATACTATTTTTACTGTCTTTTATAAAGTATTTATCCTCTATCCATTTGTGGATTATTTATGTCTAGGCTTGCAAACATCAAATTCCTTGTCCAAGAAGGAAAAGGGATGGTGATATTTAAAAGTATTGGCTGAATTTTCTAATCCTACTCTGGCTTTCTGGGTAATGTGGATATCTTGAGATATAGAATCTTATGTGCCAAGATACCAGAATCACAAATGATGTCTCCAAAGACTGTGCTAGTTTCTTTCCATGCAAGTTCTCCTATGTGAGAACGGTTTTTCAGTTGATATATCTGATAAGCTCAGGCTCAACTAATACATCCTCTTCACAGGATCTGTCTGTCTTCTAGATGTGAACTGCACTATATCAAGTGTATTCTAGAAAAGCTTTCTGATTTCTTTCTCAAAAATCAGAAGTGATGTTTAGGAAAAGGTACCCAGTGTCTTGTAATGATTTGTGAAGCAACGTTTTACAACCAGGCATCAAAATTGCAAAAGAATGATCGGAAATATGAATGATAAACACAAAATATTTGGCTGATTAGAATACAAACTATAAACCAAATATTTTGGTTGACTTGCTTGGTTAACTACAAAATCAGAAGTAAGTACAACCAGGAACAGAGACAAAATAAATGGACATTACCATCCCAAGAGATGATGCTAGTCTGATTGTGATTATAGCCCACCAGCTAGAAAAAGGGAAAGACTGTTTTAGACTTGTTTTTAAATGTGGGTTAAAATTACAATTGTTCTCCCAATCTGTATTTGTCATCTTAAGATCTCAACTAGCTACTGACTATCTGTCAAAGTTTCTATGCCAGAATTTAAAAAGCAAACAAAGACCCATCTAAGGCCATGTATCCCATGATAGCAGCTAGGTAGAATGAAATCTCACAACTGAGTGCTTATCAACTTGCCATCAGAATAAATGCAACATGTATCTGTTCTCGTTTATCCAATAAGTCTCTCTTACATCTCTCTAGTTCCCTCAAACGTGTTAACACTTAGGTACTTTCCCTTAACTTAGTCCCCACTCCTCCTTCCCAAATCCTATCATGGTTTCATGGAAAACACCACTACATATTCAGTCACCATGCTTGTTATTTACAGCATCACTATAAAATAGCCCCTACCTCTGTTTTTAACACAATGAGGAAACCTCCCTGATTCTCATAATACTATGGAGGTGTCAGAGTATGAACATGACTAGCCCAAGCTCGTGTACCTGTATAGTAACAGGATTAGATCACCTCCAGCCTAAGTCTCAGAGGTATAATCTATGACCATTCTTCAAAGAGTGCAGGAATACACCTGGAGCATGCTTTCTTAGTGTTATACTAGCCATCCTAATGTTTTGTAGTTGATTTTTTCCCCCTATGAATTCAACTAGACTTCTTCATAGAATTGCCTTCATACTGTGGTAAAAAACACCTTTTCTTGAATTGTATTAAAAACAAATGTTGAAGCAACAAGGCTATGAAAATATAAGACCAGAGAAATATAAATACTTATTTTAAAAACTTCTTATTTTAAAAACTTAAAACCTGGGGTGCATAGTGAGGGGTGGGAGGAGAGAGTTATTTCCAAAATGCTTCCACTGTTCAGGCAGAGGTTATTTCTAGCAATTTATTAATAGGTGTTAACTTTCTGAAAATACCTCTTACCTTCAGAAACTCAACTTTTGCCCAATCTTAAAACCAAGATAACACCATGCTTTGACGGCATTTACAGCTTTGGGCTCAACCTGCTTCCACTTTACCTGCCTTTATAATGGGACTAATCTTACTATGCTAAAGATACAATCTGTAATCAAGTTTTCCAAACTGAACTGAACTATGCCTCCTCTCCTCTGTGACTCTTCCATTCCCCTGACTCAGAATGAAGGATGGCTGTGAGCATTATTGTAACTACTCCCTGGAAGCGGTGGCTTGAGAACAAAAATGAATGTCCACTGTAACTGTTAAAAGCAGCAGGTGGATACACATGGGTAACATCTGTTTGAGATTTTGAGCACTATTCTAGGTCAGAAGGGGTCAGCAAAGTAATTTCTTCCCTTGTAAAATTCTGGTAAGAAATATTGAGACAAAAAATTCATTATTTATTTCTTATGTTGTGTTTTATGTGCTATTCAATAAACAAGAAAAAGGCATTATTAAATAAAAGCAAATAACTATGTTGTTATGGCTATTTGCTACTTTCAATATTAAGTCTACCTACTATGTTTAAGTCTAAGAGTAAAATAATTAATAAATAATAAATAAGAGTATATAAGCAGGTGTACTGGCATATACCTTTAGTTCCAGCTAAAGGATATCTATTAGTATCTGTGAGTTCAAGGCCAACCCAGAGCTATATGAGACTGCCTTAAAACAAAACAAAACAAACAAAAGAGTGTATATATATATCATATATATATATATATATATATATATATATATATATATATGAATGAATTGGTATTTAAATGTGCCAAGATCTGGGTTAATTACATTAAAATTATATCTTATTTTGTTTGTTTGGGTGGTTAGCTGGGTTGTTTTTTGTTTGTTGGTTTGGTTTTGGTTTTTCAAGACACAGTTTCTCTGTGTAGCCCTGGATGTCCTGGAACTCACTTTGTAGGCCAGGCTGGCCTTGAACTCAGGGATCCACCTGCCTCTGTCTCCCAAGTGCTGGGATTAAAGGCATGCACCAATACTGCCTGGCTTAAAAGCATATCCTTATTCTTCACACATCAACCTTAAACTTTCACAAAAAGAAATTATGATTTCCAGGATGAGCTAGGAATAGTAGTACACCTACCAGAAATCAGAGGATGAGGCAGGAGGATGGAAGGTTCAAGCCACCCTGGGTTACACAATGAAGCCTTACTTCAAAATTCAAAAAACAGCTTTACAGAAATCCATGTGGATTTTCTAGGGCTGCCCAGTACAAGCTACAGATCACAGATGGTAATTTAAGCAGCACAGTTATAAAAGTCATCTTCTAAAGCACTAAGTCAGAGAAGGTGACTCAGTAACAAGTGATTATTTACAGCATAGATCTCAAAGTAACACCCTATGTTTTACTGGTGTGTGTGTGTGTGTGTGTGTGTGTGTGTGTGAGAGAGAGAGAGAGAGAGAGAGAGAGAGACAGAGAGACAGAGACAGAGACAGAGAGACAGACAGACAGAGAGAGAGACAGAGACAGAGTCAGACACAGAGAGAGACAGAGTCCTGTATGGTGGTGCTGAGTAGAGGTCTTTGGGTCCCTTAAACAGGATTGTGGAACTCTGACTTCCTCCCCCTTATACTTTCTAGTTATGAGGTTAAGAGATTTTGTTCTAACAATATGAATTAACCAGTACCTTCATAGCTCCCTGGGACTAAACCACCAACCAAAGAAAACACATGGAGGGACTCATGGCTCTAGCTGCATGTGTAGCAGAGGATGGCCTAGTCAGTCATCAATGAGAGGAGAGACCCTTGGTTCTGTGAAGGTTCTATGCCCCAGTATAGGGGAATGCCAGAGCCAGGAAGCGGGAGTGGGTGGGTTGGTGAGCAGGGGGAGGGGGGAGAAGGGGTAGGGGATTTTCAGAGGGGAAACTAGGAAAGTGGATAACATTTGAAATGTAAATAAAGAAAATATCTAATAATAAAAAGCGGTTTTGTTCTGAACTGCTGTCATGATGTGCTACTAACCATAGGTCTAAGGAAATGGGGTCATCTAACCACACAGTGAAATTTCTAAACTGTGAGCTAAAAGAACCCTTTTCTCTTTATAGATTATCTCAGGCACGTATTACAGCAGTAAAAAGCTCAGAGGACAATAAGCAAATTTACCCTTATCTCAGTATTATTTAATGTATCCTCTAAATTCAAAGGATTAAAGGAAGTCCTCCATTTAAATACAATTAAAACCACAGAGCAGAAAGTAAAAACAGGTGCATTCCACCCAAATAAAACTCTATCAGTTGTTTCAATATTGAAAACACTCACAAAAAAGTGGCTGACTGCTGTCAGGATATGAGACAATAACAATCCAGTCTGCTGCAGAAAGAACAGGTCATCACCTTCCTTTAGTGATAGCAGATTGAAATCAGCCTTGTGTTCATGAAGAAATGGTTCTTTAACTGATCTGGACACTGCAGTTTCATAATCCAGTCACAGTCTGGCAACATGTTTGCCTTAAAGAACACCTACAACTAATTGCCCCAAATTGAGCTCTAATGTGCAGATCACAGTGTTCCGGGGTAGACTAACCACTAAGCCCTCACAATCCTACATAAATAAAGGCTGACAGTTGAGCACTCACTGAAAGAAAGACTGAACATTTGGCTGTGATGAGCAGACAACCGTGGGTTCAGAGAAAACTGGCAGTTTATGAGAGACGCTATCAAAAGCTGTGCTGACAGCACTGGGGAGACATGCTGAAAAGGTAATGTCAAGAAAGGGCCACATGCACATCAACACCTGGGTCAGCATGTGAGAATGGAAAGTTACCAATGGAGTGCAAGGTCAACAAATCTGAAGGGACCAAGATAAAAGGATGCCACGGGCAGCAGGAGGAATGGAAGATATACTGACCAAAGGAAACAGCACACAAAAATCAAATCAAGTGACAAGCATATCTGATAATTGCTAGTATTATTAGGACATTCATTAACCTACCATCTTCAGCACTTTATGGCTTTTTTCTCCATGAGTCCTCCTCTACAAATCTGTGCAATATTTGTAATTGTTACCATTTTTGAGCCAGAAAAACTGAGCCTCAGAGGCACCACACTGTTGCTAGCTCTTAACGCCAGGGTCAGAAGTAGGACTGTCAGAGTGACACAGATCCTCGGGATTCTCATTCACTTCATCGTAAGCTTACTTAGTAAAACTTCCGGTAGCAACCTGTGGTGGTGAGGGATGGCTACAAGTCCTTGACACTTCTCCCACCGAGAGGTAGGGCCTCTGGACTCTCTCTGAATTGGGTAACTATGCCACTGCTTTGATGAGAGAATACGGTGGGCGGGATGCAAGGTCTGCTTCTTAATCCTGGACTCCAGAGACTGATTCTCTGCTCTGATGAGTCACTCTTGCAAGTCAGCTATGGCATAGGAAGGACAAGACGACTTAGACCTTCATGTTCTAAGATGAACAACGAGAGGGCATGGTGGACCAGACAATGCCACTGATAGACCAAGGATTACCAAGATGCTGATATATAAAAGAAGTGAATTATATGTTCTAATTCATGCCACGTGAACCAAAAATTGGTCATATAGCTGAGCTTTCCCCAATCTTTAACTCATGAGACCATGAATAAAATTAATAAGTGATTTTAATTTTTAAAACATTCATTGAAATAACAACTAATGTCTGAAAAAAAAACTTCAAGAATTTCTGCATACCTTTTACAAAATTTCACCAATGTCAGTATGCTACATAACTAGATGACATATAATGAACAAAACCACAAAGAATAAAACCTTGGTCAAAATCTCCACCAATGTCACCTTTTCTCACGTAGGATATAATCCTAGCCCACACTTCGAAATTCAATTTCCCAAGCATCTAGTCTTTTAGCTAGAACAGATTTCACCCTCATGTCCATGACTATGGCGTTTCTAAAGAATACCTGCCAGGTTTTTAAAAAATGTTCATTTTTTTTCTGTATAATTAAATTTAGGTTGTGTTTTTGCCAATACCACAGCAGTGATAATGGGCTCTTTTCAGTACACACCACCAGAAGGTGATGTGACACCAGTGTCCCTCCATAAAATCATGGTTTCAATCCATTTGGTTCTGGTGTTACTTGTACAATACACTAGAGCCACAACAGAACAGAATCTAGTCTGCCTTTCTTTGATAAATTTCTCTCTTCTATAGTCTGTGTAGTAATGCCCTCCATGTCCTCAAGAAAATGAAGAGACAAAAACAAACAAACAAACAAACAAACAAAAAACCCAAACAACAACAACAAAAAATCAAAAACCCAAAAAACTAAAGAGGTTGCTTTTAAACATAAGTCCTTCAGCAAGAATACTGCATCACATTAGCCAAACGCTCACTGCATTACTCTTCCTCTCTTTAAACACTTGAAAGGCCCAATCTTTTAGGATAGATTAATTGGAATTTGATAGATAATAAGCAAAAAGAGGTGATTTGGTTCTGGGGATTTTTCATGGGCAACCACTAGAGGTCAGTATTGGATCACTGAAAGTCAAGTACTTGTTTCCTGTAACAGATTTCATAGACCCTCAGAAGAGTTATTTAAAAACCCTCATGCCACATCTTCCCTGTGTTATTAATGATGACTAATAAGATGTAAAATATACAAACAGCAGGTTATTTTATTCTCCCTTTCCCCTAGTTTCATAACATATTCACATTTACTATAATTCTTTTATTATTTTGCCCCAAACGAATAGTGAACAAAGTGTTCAATATATTGCATATAAAACATTTAAAACAACTTTTTTTTAAAGAAGAAAGTGAGATGCATGAGCACACTGGACTTCATTGGTTGGCCACTCATTTACCTATCAGTAAGTAGATCCCTATACACTATGGAGGACAGAGCCTGTCTGTGTTTTTAAAGATACACACACACCAGCTGTCAGAATGCTACCTGGAATAGAGATGTGCAGTCTGAGAAAGGTGATTCTAATTAGATGACCTGTCTCTCTCTCTCTCTCTCTCTCTCTCTCTCTCTCTCTCTCTCTCTCTCTCTCTCTCTCTCTCTCTCTCTCTAGTTCCTGAACCTAGGACTTTGCATATGCTAAGCAACAAGTCTACTACCAACTTACATTCTCAACCCTCATTCTTCCTTTTCCTTTCTTCTCCCCTCCCCTTCCCTCCCCTCCCCTTCCCTCCTCTCCCCTCCCCTCCCCTCTCCTTAGAACAATTCAACTTTTACTTCTACCCTCTGTTGATTTCCTGCCACCTACAGCCACTAGCAGCCTGGTCTACAAACAAAACAAAACAAAAAACAAAACAAAACAAACCCTCTAAGACACATGATATAATTTGAGCTCATTTAAGGGACCTAAATTACTTGTGCTTTGGGGACCTAAAATCTTTATTGTAAGGAACTATAAAAATATTGCTTCATTCACTTTTACCAGTGGGCCTTGTGAGATGGCTTGGCACTTGCTGTGTATGCCCAAGGAGCTGACTTTACTTTAGAAACCAATGTAAAGGAGGGGAGGTAGTGCCATCATATTCCTTCATGGTACTCTTTCAGAATGTGAGGTGGAAGGTGGAGACAGAAGAATCTCCTGGAAGCTTGCAGGCTCACTGCAAACACGGACATGTGAGGCCCCTGCCCTCTCTTTAACATAACAAGTGAAGCAGAAAACCTGAATGTTGTTATCTGAATACATACAGCATGGCTGTATTCCCAAACACATTGATCACAAAATTTAGAATTTTGAAAAATTAAGAAATTCAACTAACTTTTTGTCTGTTAGGCTATCGTTAATTGCTCTATTTTGAAAAAAGAAAAGAAAAAAAAGAAAAAAGAAAATTTCAAATATGCCAGGTGGTTTACTGAGTTCGTAGAATTTAGGACTGTACTGTCCAGTTTTCTGGTTCTGGCTCAGCTCTCTATGTGTTAAGTCAGTGGTGTTCAGCCATAGCTATTTATTAAAATCACTTGGGGAAATTTTATACCACACAGAGGCCAATGCTTGACAAGAGAACAACCACAATAACAACAAAATATTTCTCAGGAGCCATATAGTTACTTGCATTTTTAAGAACTTCCCAGGCAATGATGCCATGAATCCAAGATGAGAATTGAGCATTAACCAGAAGTAGCAAGTCACCTATTTGTCAGAATGACCCAAAAAAGTCTTAGTAATGCTCTAGATTCTACTTCAGCTGATCTAGGCAGGGCCTGGGCTTGTAAGGCATTTCTGATATGCACCAAATATTTACAGCTAACCTAATATTTAAAGATAAACCCCAAATTCATCCATTTGTACACAGGAGGATGGATATTATTTCAGGAACTGAAAAATGACTAATGTTAAATAATCTCTGGAACATGTAAATTCTGATCATAAATGTTACCAAAATGTAACCTCTTCAGTTCCCTAATGAATATTCCTTTCATGCACATTCACATGCATAAAAATTCATGAACAGAACAAAGTGGATGCTTCCCACAGCAAACAAACAGTATATTATTTTTATTATGCAATGATCTCAAAGTATTTACAATATCAAGGTAACATTAAATTCATGAATTTAAAAATGAATATATGCAGGGCTGGAGAGATGACTGTGCAGTTAAAAGCACTGGCTGCTCTTCCAGACGACTGAGGTTTAATCCCCAGAACGCACATAGTGGCTCACAACCATCTATTACTCCAGTTTCAGGGAACCTGACACACTTTTTGGCCTCCAAGGGCACCAGGCACACATGTAGGCATACATGAAGGTAAAACACTCATACACATAAAATAAAAAATAGAAATTAACAGTGACATAATTCCAGTTATAAAATAGCAATTAAAATAATGTTATGGTTGGGAGTCACCACACCATGAGGAACTGTATTAAAGGGTTGCAGTGTTAGGAAAGCTGAGAACTTTGCTTTAGATGATTTGCCAGCAGTAAGAAAGTGTGTAACGATCATTTAGAAAGTTGTTGAGGACATGTAAGTTCTATTAAATTTCACAATTGTGTCTGTTCCGTGATCTGTCTGTGTGTACACATATATACATTCTGGTAACGAGGTAGTCTGCTACTCTAACAGGAAGCTATGGATTGGCTACTCTAAAACCGACAGGAATGGACCTGCCATGGTGGACACAACTTTAATCCATAGTGTTCCAGAAGCAGAGGCAGGCAGCGTGATCTACACCTCAAGTTTCGGGCCAGCCACGGCGACATAACAAGACCCTGTCTTTACATAATTACATAAGTCTGCAGGAAACACACTAACACAAGTTAAACTTAATAAAATACAAATATAAATGGGAGACTGGAATGTGTAGACATTTTTTCTAGTACTATAGATGGAACTTGGAAATTAACACATTAGGCTTGAACATGATTAAAAATTGACTAACAGTAAGATGAAAGAGCACACAGTGGGGGCAGTGTGACAAAATCCCAAATGAGTGACTTTCAGAGAAAATGAGCCATTAGTATTATTCCCTTGAAAATTCCATTGACACATCAGTCTTTGCTCATCTTGTTATCACCAAATTTTAAAGGAAGTACATTTCCCTTGATTCCTGGGAAAGCACATTCCTTACCAGAAGAACCAATCACACACATGCTTTTCAAACTAGTAAAATATACTTCAATCTGAGGTTTTAATGAAACAAAACTTACTTATATAAAAAGCAGAAATGACAATTTTTTATTTTTTTATTTTTTAATCAAGCTTTTAATGAAAAGATCATAAAATAACAGTTTCTCAACACTGCACATTAAGACTGCACGCTTTTCAATGGAGAGATTAGATGTGGATAAATCACTCTAACATCGGAGGGCTGCAGAGCTACAGCTCTGACCTGAATGCATCCATCCAAACTCTTTAGAGAAGTAAATTCAAATCAATGTGATGAGTGGCAGTAAAGGTTACCGGTACCAGAGTGCGATTCCAGCATCCTTCCCCTGCTCAGGGAAGGACATAAAGGACTTCCTGATCCCTCTTCCAGTTCCAATTAAATGAAACAGATATACCCCATCCCTCCTGAGGTATTTGCAAATGGGATGGAAAGAACCCAACTTGAGGCTCCTGGAAGAAACAACTGATGGGTGGGTACAGGGGGTTCCTCTCAGCACCTGGCCCCATGGGGCTCCACCAAGAGGAGGGGAGGACCCTGGGAACTATCTCTGACCCAAGTGTTATGCATCATTTTTTGAGTCAATAAATTACAGCAATAAATAGCAAGGTGAGGTAGGGGAGGGGTCCCTGGTAGAGAGCTAAAGTAAGGTGACTGAAGCTGCAGGTTTCCTAGGAAGAGGTCCTGGGCAGCACAGATCCACAGCTCCCACCCTTTCCTGGGCTGGAATGTCAGACTGAGGTTGGGTCCCTTTCTATCCCTCATTCCTGGCATCCATTTCAGTTTCAGTATCATTGGCCCCATTGTGACTGGGGAAAGGAAGACCTTGGCCCCTTTAGTAGAGCACAGTAGGGCTTTGAAAGCCTGTCCATTCTTTACAGGTCTTGCCCTTGGCTTCTGCCTTCATTCATAGCACTTGCTACCTGAGGCCTTCCTCCCGGCTGCCCAGGGTTTCTCCTACTCAGGAAGGCAGACAGTCCAGCAGATTGCACTCCTGCACAAGGACCTGAGGTCCAGTGGATACTGACAGTGTGGGCAGCAGGTGGGGACCTGACTTCTCTCAGTGTTGATGTACAGAAAACATACTTCCTGGGTCATATGAGGTCAGGAGTCACAGTTGAGGTGTATGGCTATGCTGCAAGTCTGAGAATCTGACATGTTCATCTTTTCCTTTTTACAATCTTGGATGAGCCCTTAAGCTCAGTCTGGAGGGAAGGGGCACTGGCAGAGCTGGGCCTGCTCTGCCAGCTTGCCCTAAGTCTGAGAAATAAATACATTCATCACTGCACAAACACTGATACAAAAACAACACTGTGATTGCATCATCTGTTAGTAAGGACCAGACTCCACTGAGCTTCATAAAGCTACCGGCTCTTTTGCTTGAGTGACTCACAGTAACACAAGGCTCATGGACAGGGCCAATATCCATGCCTTGGGTTCAGCTAAGAAGCCTGGGGGCTAGTCACCATGGCGCATGCTCTTTGTTGTCAGCTGAGCTTGAAGAGGTTCCCCCAAAAATAGGGACAATTTTTTCTTTAATGTAACACAGTACTCTGATGAACCAAAACCACTGGTTTTCCTGGATGGAAACATTCTAAATTGGCAAAGTTCTTACTGCTACAGGTTTACATGTTCTTTTCAGGCAAAATCATAGTAAACACAATGATGTAAGACTGCACGCTCCCAATATCTCTCTATCTCTCTCTCTCTCAATCTATCTGTCTGTCTATCTGTCTATCCATCCACCCATCCATCCACAAGTCAGGGATAGCTGAAATCTGTAGCCTCTGTCCTGTGAAGCATAATAATTACCTACTCCACTTTCAGAAGGCAAAACAAAAAAGACCTTATGGATATTTTCAATTGAGTAATATAATTAAAGGGGCAAACCATGAGTTCTGGTTCAATGAAGCATGGATAGTCATTTGCTAGCTTCCTGATACAGTTTAGCACACTCACACTGATACCATAAACTGAGAGACAGAGACAGTTTCTTTTATAGAAACCAAGGGGAGAAAGCATCCATGGAAAAGGGGAGGATCATTAAGCCACTCATACTAAAAGAGCTTTTCCAAGAAATGCTGTTCTCACATCAAGAAATTATACTGGAAATCACAGGTCTGCCTTCCAGAGAGAGGAGGTGTTCCTTTTTAAGAAAAGATGGAAGAATTAGTTCAGTTAATTAGTCTGAGCTCTATGAAACAACCTGGAAAGGAAAATATGACAGGAGTGATATAGAACGAAGCACAAGGGCCTAATTAGTAAAGGATACCATAGAAACTAGTCTATCCTGGTTGCTGGAAAAATGTCTGTAACTGTAGGGAAAGGCACTAGAAGTCCTGTTCAATCCATTCCTATCTAAACATAGTAAATTAAGCTTAATACTAAGCAGTCTGGCAGTTAAATGTAGCAGTCCATCCCTAAGCCAAAGCTTCAGAGGAAACCTATTACAGTTCATCTCTGCTTCCAGTTAGCTTGGTAAGTAAGTGCCTCAGCTTCTCTCTATGTAAGACTCCTAAGTAGATAAACGAGGAACACTGGGGAAGAATGGCAAGAGGATTTGTCAAATGTTATATTTTTTGAATCCCATCCTGGAATAAGGATTAAGGAAATCCAATATGGATATGATCATCCCTCATATGTTTTAGTTCATTACATACCACTCTGCAGGTTCTAACAGTGTAAAACTAACTTCAGGAAACACTGGTTGTGTGTATGTCTGTGTGTCTGTGTGCTTATGTTACTGGAGATGAACCCAGGGACTTTTTCTTATGCTAGATAAGAACTCTACCATTGGGCTATACCACCAGCCTCAGTTATGCTTATCTTACTTTAGTTTGTTTATTTTATTTTATTTTATTTTTTATTGAGATAGGTATTCTCTCTGTAGCCCCGGCTGCTCTAGAAGTAATTTTGTATACCAGGCAGGCCTCGAACTCAGAGATCCTACTGCATCTGCCTCCCAGTGCTGGGAATGAAGGTGTGCAACAACCACTGCCCAGCTCATTTCTGCATTTTTAATTAAGAAAAGTAAATTAAAGGAAGAAAAAGGTCCTCCCCACCTAACTTTAACATGTATGCCTACTTTTCCCAGATGTTCTACCAGAAAGGTTTTTATTCAATGCAGACTCACTCATCAATACATCTCGGGAGCTTTATTTTAAAGAATATATTGCATGTTCAACTACTTATTATCTCTAATTTCCCAGTCTATGCAAGACATCATGTGTGTCTGTGTTAGATATGTGATATATGTACACAGTATGCATGCACATGCATACATAGGGGCCTATGCTGTGCATGTATGTGCAGAAGTCAGAGGAGGAACCTGGTGTCCTACTCCGCAGCACTCTGCTTTATTCCTTTGAGATGGGGTCTCTTACTGAATCTGGACCTCTTCCTGTCTCCAGGCCCCACATGCCAGGGTTAGAGATGTGCAATGCCAAGGCCAGCTTTTTATATGAATGCTAGGATCAAAACTCAGGTGCTCCTACCTGTGCAGGAAGCACTCATGCCCTTTGAGCCATCTCTCCAGACCCACCATCCCTTGACCCCTGCTGATAGGCCTTTGCCTTAGCCTCCTTGTTTCTGTTCTTGGAACTCCAGTCATTCCCCTACAACTGTATGGGGAGTAGTCTGAGTAGCCTCCCTTTAAAAAATGCTGGATATGGTGGCATGTACCTCTAGTCCCAAGCATTAAAGTGACCTGGTTGAAGCAGAAAGCTTGCTTGAACATAGACGTTCTGGGACATTACAGGCAATACAGCAAGATGAGAAGAGAGGAGAGAGACAGGGACAGGAGAAAGAGAAAGAGGATGGGAGAGAAGATCAGATCATTTTTTTTTTCTGCTCAAAGTCCTTTACCCTTTTTATTTTTAACTTACATTTTATAAGCTCATTACATCAGAATCTAAGGTTAACTTAATTTATTGTTCATGTATAGTTTATGTTCAAAAGAATGAATGAGCTGGGCTTGGTGGTGCTTGCCTTTAATCCCAGCACTTGGGAGGCAGAGGCAGGTGGATTTCTGAGTTCAAGGCCAGCCTGGTCTACAGAGTGAGTTCCAGGACAGCCAGGGCTACACAGAGAAACCCTGTCTCGAAAAACCAAAAAAAAAAAAGGATGAATGAAAATATTAGAAGGGGATGGATGGAGGTGTCAGAGGCAACAGGAAGTGTCACAGGGATGCCCACTATTAGAAATAAGGGTCAGTCCTTGGAGAGACCAGTAAAGGTAAAGGTTTCTTCTGTCTCTGTCTCTGTCTCTGTCTCTGTCTCTCTCTGTCTCTCTGTCTCTCTGTCTCTCTGTCTCTCTGTCTCTCTCTCTCTCTCTCTCTCTCACACACACACACACACAGACACATGAGTTGGGTGGGGTCTGGAACTGACAGATCAGTGGTAGCTTGAATAAGGTTTAAGGAACAAACACAAAGGTTGAGATACAGTGCAGGGAGGAAAGAAGTGTATGTGGGAGCAGAGCAGCCCTGCTGAGAGATGAGAAGGGGCACCTGCACCCTCTTACAGCCAGGAAGGCTGCAAGGCATGCCCATGAGGGACCAGCTTGTGAAGTAGGGCTTCCAATGCTCACTGGCTCCCTGTGCCCTCACTACTTTCTTTACATGGTCCCAGTTTATACTCATTCTAGAGCTTAAGTGGGCAATGTCACCGATATTTCCTTCAGAAGTAAATCTTACTCATTTCTTGCCTTTATCCCTCTTGGGAAAGAAAGGTAGTTTTGAGTTGGGCTAAGGAACACACCTTCCTATCTCTGAATCCATTTTTCATCTCCTTTTAACTATAGAACTTAAACTCTCCACACTTTAGGTTCCTCATAAGCTGCACAGACCTAACATGGCCACTGTTAGGAACACATGGGTAGCTATATGCAAAGCATGCAGAACACTGTCTGACAAACAGGTAAGCACAAATGTCCTAAGAATTATTGTGTTAATGTTACAAAATTAAACTCAGAATTCTTATGTGGAATTTCACCTATCCAATGGTCCATGGACTCTGCTATATATTTTGAAGAAAGTTGATCTGTGTATTTCTTCTTTAACCTTTTGAGAACACTTAGTCTCTTTTCCCAGCTAAACAATATGACTAGGTCAGTAATTTAGTCTTAAGAAACTAAAAAACTTAGGACCAGGTACAAACTATCACAGTTTGTAAAGTGTTGTCCTAGTATACACAGGCCAGTTTCAATATGATGAGGCACGCATTACTAATATTTTGGAGGCAGAGTAGGAAGGGCAAAGTTGACAGCCATTCTCAGCTATGTGGTGAGTTTGATGACAATCTGAGCTACAGGAGACCTTGTTTGAATACACAAACAAGCTTGAGTCACTAGAAAATTGGAGGTAGCTAGCATTTTAGAAGAACAGATCAAAGAATAAAACATTGAAAAACAGACAGAGTTAAGAGTTTATAGCTTTTCCTTCCAGAAAATGATAGAAGCTGATGAGTTTACTCCTTGGTATTTATTCCTTCATTTCTAGTTAGTAATAAAAATGATTTCCATGATCTACTTGCACTATGGTTTTCCATCACTAGGTGTCTAATTGTTCTAAGCTAGACAGGATCATGGGACAAGTTTGAGCCCAACTAGAAGAAACAGATAATGATAACAAGCAGAGTTTGAGAAAAACAGCTAGACACCCAAATGCTGCCCAGTTTCCATGCTTCCAGCTCCACTGTGTGTAGTGGCCTCATTCTAATGTTCCAATTCCTTTTTCTAGAATATAAATTTACTTCCTTTTGTTCTGGTCTCAGGAAATGAAAAACATCTGGTCGCAATCTTTCACACTATTCAGGACGCTTAGACCGTACCCTTGTCACTTGTTGAGTTAAACATTTCTAACTCCTTTAACCTGCCCTCATACACACTGATTATAAATTGTTTCTTGATCACATGTGAATTCTCCTCAAAAGCATTATAATCTCCTAACAGTGAATAAATAAACACATTTTTAATTAGGGGGAATTTTGTAGTTTAAGTGTACATTGTATAGGCTGTTACTAAAGAACTTTGTGCTGCCTACTCTGCTTTAAGCTTCATATAAGCTATGGTTCTTATAATACTGAATCTGGGAAACAAATATAAACAGAAATAAAATCTGTAGTAAATTGTGACTATTTCCAATGAAATACGACATTACAAGGACATTACAAGGCTGGGGTTTCCAGTGCTTAAAGAACAATAATTGGATCTTGCCCATCATTTTCTTAGCAATGTTGCTGGAGATTAACAGTTACCAAGAGAAAAATGCAGCTGTGCACATCAATGCTGGTAGTGAAGTCTAGAAGTCACTGTGGAATGCAGTGTCAATGGCTGTACAGGATGGGCTGCGTGAAGCAGAAAGCCGGGTCCATCCAGATGAATTGGTTGTTGCTTGCTTCCTCAGAAACCTTGCTGAGAGAACTCTCTTTGTGCTATGTGAGTTTGTAGCTTATATAATAACCACATCAGAGTAAACTTCCCTATTCCCTCTTGCATTTTATTTTTCTGAAATTGACTTGGCTATCTTGGAACCCATTTTCATTGATCCATCTGCCTCTGCCTCCCAAATGCTGGGACTAGAAATGTGGACCACCACACTTAACTAAAATTAATAAATCATGGTGTTTCTGAAATAATGCAAAAAGAAAATTCATAGAAAATAGTTTCACTAGAACAATATCTGTGAAAGGGAAGGCCTGTGCGAGGCACATGACAGCACTGACCCACTTGATCCTTACAACGCTGCTTTTCTTCTTCTTCTTGTACTTAACTTTAAATATTATTTTATTTTATGTGAGTGGATGTTTCACCTTCATGTATGCCTGTATATCATGTGTGTGCCAAAGAGGTTGCTGAATTCCCTGTGTCTGGAGTTACAGATATTTGTGAATGCTGGGAATTGCACTGAGGCCCTCTGGAGGAGTAGTTGGGGCTCTTACAGTGGAGTCTCTCCAGCCTATGACCTGTGTTTTAAACATTCTTTTCTTACATAAAAGGAATGAGAGGTACGGAGAAACCAAGTGATTTTTCAGGAGGCTATGGCTGGTAAGAAGCAACTGGAAGAAAAGGCACCTGTGAACACACACACACACACACACACACACACACACACACACACACACACACAGACAAGCCAAGGACAAGTTAAACATATATCAACTGATTACTTACTCTGGGTTGAGACTGCTATTCTCAGGTACAACCCACATGTTTCAAATTCATTTTTCTTTTGCTTCTAATTTTTAAGAATGTGTTTATTTTGTGTTTGGGTATGGGGTGCTCATACACAAACACATGTAGCATGACATATGGTGTCAGAGGACAGGCGGTGGGGCCAGTTCTCTCCTTCTACCATTTGTGTCCCCAGGTTTCTCATCATTGAGTTTGTCAGCAGGCACCTGCTGAGCCATGTAGCCAGCCCCACTTCTGCCCTTTCTATTTAATCTGTTTTTTGCACCATAGATAGCATATCTATCCTACCCAGTGGTTCAAACTAATGACCTTCTTTCCACAGACAGCAGATGGCACCACTCAGCAGCGAAGAATGAGAAACGTGATAAAAGCCAAGCAGCTAAAATAGGTGTTTTAGAAGATGATTCATTTGAAAAAAAAATTGCCATGCCCAATTACAAACTGTAACACGAACATATTATCATATTAAGATTCATTTGTTTATTTTGTACAAAGGGCACACTTAATAACAACAACAGATAATTGAAAAGTCCTCTGTGATAATTAACTAAAAATGAAGACACAAGTTACTTTTGATTCAGAATTGCTGAGCAGATTACACAAGGAAATAAAAATCAATAGGACTTCCCCATAAAGAAAAAGTCTAGAAATTTTTAGTAAATTTAGAAAAATTAGAAAAATTCTAGTAAAAATCTATTCATAAGTAAAAAATTTTAGTAGAGGGATTCATTTAAAATCCTAACAAAATTGCTATAGTCCAGCAAAGATTACTAGAAGAATAAATACTAAAAGTAAAATTTAACAGATCTGAATTATTCTACAAATACAAAGTAACCATAAATATTTGAATGTAATAAAAACGTCAACAATCTAACATGCCAATCAACAGAGATAATTCATAATACTGTCCACTAGGGCACATGGAAAATTATGTTTAATCATCACCTAATTGCATTCCTGATTCCAGAAGCTTCCCCAAACTGTCACTGAACACAACAGGACTCTCAGAGACATGTCAAGTCAAACAGCAGAGTGTGAGCCCCTCTAGCACCACCCAGCAACCAGCAGACATGGTGTCAGAGACGATTTTATTCCTGGAAACATAAGGTGCCACCCCTTCTTCCTTCCAAACACAAAAGGGATATCATAAATGCAACTTATATCAAAGTTATAAATTAAAATAAAAGCAAAGGTTAAAATGAAAATTAAAGGTAAAGTGTGGAAGAGGTTATATATCTTGATTGTGTTCAATGTTATGTCTAAATCCTACTAAATCCTTCTTCCCAAATGGAAAAGTTGTGGGGAAAAAATGAAAGCAGAGTTTCAAAATAAGTTACAATAAGCAGCTTTCACACATTTTTTTCTCTGCAATATCCCAAGCTTTTACACATACAGAATTTTGGGACATAACATTTTCCCACTGTCCTATACAAGTATTTTTTTGTAGGTAAAACTCAGCAATATATATATTTTAACCCAGGCTGGTCTGAAACTTGCTATGTAGCTGAGGCTGGATGTGGACTACTGACCCTGACTCTACTTCTAGGAGCTGGGATTTCAGATGTGATTCACTATAACCAAATGGCAAAATACTAGCTTTTCCTTATGCTCATGCACTACTATCAATCTCTCACTAACCTTTCCCCTAGTGCTGAACTCCGTTATATAGAGAGCCAAGTCTCCTAAATCTGTAAGCCTTTACACCTGCACTTACACAAATCCAGCTTACCGCTTCATCTATCACTCACACACACACACACACACACACACACACACACACACACACACACAGAGAGAGAGAGAGAGAGAGAGAGAGAGAGAGAGAGAGAGAGAGAGAGAGAGAGAGAGAGAGAATGAAGATTTCCACTGCAGTTGCGATGACCTCCATAGGCTCATGAGAGCACCTAACGTATTGCTGTTTGGTTTCTTTTTTCCCTGGCCCATTGCTCTCTTTGTCCTAAAGTTCCTACTTTAAGAGACTTTTACCAAAGAACTTCAATGTATGCCTCTACCTCCCATCAGTGAAATTTCTCCTACTCACCTCTCAGATCTCTTCTCCAATTATTGCTTAAACTATTCCTGAACTCCTAATCTAAAATAAGTTTCCTTATTTTAAAAATTATAGACAATTTATATTTTCCCTTTATGGTTCTTTCTATGATAACCCACAATTTTTGTATTTATTATCTATATGTGCATTAGTCAGTTTTAATTATTCAATAAATAAGTGTGGTGAAATTCTTTTAAACCAGCACTTCTGGTATTCTAGATGCTGAATTGATGAACTACAAAGTTCACACCTTATTTTAAGATAGTCTAGGCTCTCCCCGGTGCCTCCTTCCTGCTGTGAGCCTTACTCTCTCTTATATTGGTATCCCAAATTAAATAATCATTGGTTTTCACTCCCTTTCAATCTCTGAACCTTCAGAAATTCTAAAGTGACGATTTAGCAACCTAATCTTAAAAGTCAAGTTATCATAATGAATACAACACACAATGTCTTCTATGAATTTTTCACCAAGTTTAAGAAACCTCATCAAAGAAATGGTCAGAAAATCTAGTCTGAAAACCCTGCATATATTGTTAACATGTTACTTCTCCCATACTTATGCAGAAATACAGTGGTGTTAGACAATGTGGTATTATGTAGCATACTTTCGAATGTACTCTTAATAAAAAGATGGAGAGATGGCTCCCTAGGTGAAGGCACTTGCTGCCAAGGCTGAGGACCTGAGTGCGAGCACTCACACCCACAGAGCGGAAGGAGAGAACCGACTACGGAAAGTTGTCCTCTGAACTCCCAACATATACCTTGGCACATGTGCCTTCCCGAATGAACACACACACGTGCACGCACTCACACACATACAAGCTAAAGGAAAATTCATAAAAGCAATGAGTAAATTATTTCATTTTTGTGATAGGATCTCACTATATAGTCCTAGGTGGTCTTGGACTTAGCTGTGTAGTTCAAGTAAGCCATCCTCCTACCTCAGTCCTTGTGTGCTGGAATTATGGGCATGTACCAACATGCTCAGTTCAGCATTTATTCTACATGCACACGGTTATTGATACTACACCACTACAGTTTTGGCTGTCTCAGATACCTTTCTAAAACCATCAGCACCATCATGTGAATGCCATGTTTTCAACTCTCAATGGCTTCACACTTAAGTAACTGTACTTCCATACCGAAGGTATACCAAACCCCTCAGGTAGAGAGGGCTAAGTGTGAGGAAAGGAAGCCAAGGCTATCATGCCAATCTCTTAGGACAGACAGCTTTTACTTGAACACGTGAAAAAAACAGGATAACCATGGCTCTACTGTGCAGCAATGTAAATGTGCAGGCTTTAGAAACAGACTGATTTGCAATTCAGAGTTGTTCTGAGTTTGGGGCCATTGCTTGTCAGATACATCACATACACAAAATAATCTTGTCAAGAACACACCAGAGGGATTTTATTCATGTGCCACATACAGTGACAATCTCAGAGAGTACCCAACAGCATACAGTCCTCAGTATGGATCAGAGGTTGCTGGTTCTTAGGATCAATGCTTAACCACTTTAGACTTAAAAACCAGCAAATTCTCAGACAGGTATGATGGTATATACACCATAACCATCCTCCATCCAGGCTTCAGGAATGTAGGAGAAGAAAAGCATGAGTTTAAGGTCAGGCTGGGCTACATAGCAGGTCCTAAGCCAGCCTAAGGTACATCATCTTTCCTCAAAAGATCGTCCCTCAAAAAACAAACAAATCAAAACCTGTCAGGCTGTGTGCCTGGCTGCCTTGTTGCTGGGATGACAAAGCGCTACCAGCATGTTGTTCGGGGAAGGCAGAATGCAATCTAAGATACGGGTCCCTCCCTGTGTTTCCACAAGTGAGAAATAGTGGGGGCGGGATGGATGCTGTGGTTCTCAATCTCCTGTATATCCAAACCCCTCTGAGGACCAGGAGCAGCTGAGAAATGTGGTCTGAGAGTGTGCTCGCCAGGCAGAAAAGGGATGGCTGAGTCCGGGACAGGGAAGAATCCAGCCTGGCTCTGAGGGAGTACTCAAAGTATAAAGGGGCTAAGAAGAGAGTCGTTCGTTCTGTGCGAGTTTAGATACAGCTCTGTATGATGAAACCCCCTCCTTCGACTCCCCACAGCGATCCTTGATGTAGGAGATGGTCCTTGTTTGTCCAAACTGCTTCATTGTTGTGGTGGATACGAATGCATACATCTTATTTGGGGTAAACCAGGGATTAAATGCCTTTCACCAGAAGGGATGCCCAAGAAGGGAAGCTCATTGACTAAACACTCAGGGCCTATCTAGATATCTCATTAGCATGGAGAGCAGTAAGTTTTTATGCTATGTGATTGGTTGTCATGGTCCTCTCAGTGGGCTGTTGTGATTATGTATTCTAGGCTAAGTAGACCCTGACCAGGACCTAGTTCTCAATTATGAGAATTTCCAGGGTTTTTGAATCTGCTTCAAAAACCTTCGACCTTACCAGGTTTTCTGTCTGGTGGCACAGTTTGCTTACCTCATAAAACCCAAGAAGTATCTATATGCAAATTCCTAAGGACCAGCATAATAGCTATTTATCTGTATCTGATTACTCCAACCCAAGTCGTTCTAAAAAAGTCTATTAATTCTGTGTCTTTACCAGTAAGTAAGATTACTGGCCTAAACTAGAACACAAAAATGATGCCCAAGAGCTGGGTCTGCTCCATTGTACTCAGCATGAAGTGGCATCCAAAGCCCCAAAATTTGACAGAAAGAAGAGTGGAAAAGACCCTATGCTTTAGGGGGAGGCACAGAAGAACCCCTTAGAAACAACACAGCATGGACAGAGGCTCACACAAAATGGAGAAATGACCTGAACAATGACAACAGCCACGAGAGACATGTTAACATTGAAGAGGCAATTACAGCCCCTAAAGAATTACAGGCTGCGGAGAAAGGGAGATTAGCCTCTCCAGGGGATGAGCACTCTGACTGGTTACCCCTCACAAAGTGGTCACACACAATACATAACAATAATGATGAAAAAGGAAGTCACCAAGAGAGACTTAGGGCACCAGAGGGCAAAATGACATGATTATATTTTAATTAAAAACAAGCATCTTAAGAAGGGAGAAGAAAAGGTAGTCCCACCCAATCCTGGACCCAAGTTGAATGAAGTACTTGTCTTATATGAGTCTGCTTACATTTAACAAAACCTGTCCAATATACCAAAGTGCAAAATGTTTTAAACTTGGCTATTTTAGACTTAAAGAGGGAATGGTATCAATCATATAGAACTTACTGAATACCAAGTTGTATTACTCATTATTCTTTTTCAATTTTTATTAGATATTTTCTTCATTTACATTTCAAATGCTATCCCGAAAGTCCTCTATACTCTCTCCCACCCCCGCCCTGCTCCCCTACCCACCCACTCCCACTTCTTGGCCCTGGCGTTCCCCTGTACTGGGGCATATAAAGTCATTTTTTTTTTTTTTTACATTCATTTGTGGTTTTGGAAGGGAGGAGTGCCACAGCCATGTGAGAGGGTCAAAGGACAACTTGCAGAAGTGTACTCTCTCTTACTGTGTGCATCAAGAGTCTCACACTCAGGTCATCAGGCCTGGTGGCAAATGCCTTTACTGACTTAGGCATCTCAGTACTAGCGCTAGTTTTCTTTTTTAAATGGTATTTGTGAAACCAGGTTTGATGGCTCATTCCTATAATCGTAGCAACTTGGGACACAGAGCTTGGAGCATCATTGCAAGTTCAAAGCCAGTCTGTTCATGAGATAATACCCCAAAGGAAAGATATCTGACAAGATGCCTTTTTTTTGAACTTGTGTTAATTTGGGAAAAGACACACTATTTTTTTTAATTAGGTATTTTCCTCATTTACATTTCCAATGCTATCCCAAAAGTCCCCCATACCCTCCCCCCCCACTCCCCTACCCACCCACTTTTTGGCCCTGGCGTTCCCCTGTACTGGGGCATATAAAGTTTGCAAGTCCAATGGGCCTCTCTTTCCAGTGATGGCCGACTAGGCCATCTTTTGATACATATGTAGTTAGAGTCAAGAGCTCCGGGGTACTGGTTAGTTCATAATGTTGTTCCACCTATAGGGTTGCAGATCCCTTTAGCTCCTTGGGTATTTTCTCTAGCTCCTCCATTGGGGGCCCTGTGATCCATCCAATAGCTGACTGTGAGCATCCACTTATGTTGTTTGCTAGGCCCCGGCGTAGTCTCACTAGAGACAGCTATATCAGGGTCCTATCAGCAAAATCTTACTAGTGTATGCAATGGTGTCAGCGTTTGGAGGCTGATTATGGGATGGAACCCTGGATATGGCAGTCTCTAGATGGTCCATCCTTTTGAAAGACACACTATTAACAATAAACTTTTAAAAAACTCAATGAAAGCAAACATTTTAATAAGCCCCAAATATTTTATAATGGGAAAATGAAAACCCACCCTCACTCTGTTTGGCAGATTTCCACTTGTTCTCCTAAAATCTCATGCCTGTTTTCAATCACAATTGGTCATGCATCCATGTGAAACAAATCAGATCAAGATATAACTGCTGAGGAAGTGCTGCTGTTAAAATGTGTGTCTGTTCTCTGTCAGCTTGGCTTTGTTGATATGCTCATGGTAACATCTGACCAAAACAGCCTTGAAAGAAATCAGCACACCATGATTCTTACTCTGGAATGAACACTGAAAACACAGCAGCCAAAGAAACATTGCTAGATATCCCCATACCATTTCTATTTCTCTGAATTCATTACCTTCAACTATTATCTTAATTCTTAGAACTCTGCACGCTAATGAATTCAAAGAACTGGAAGGAGTACAATGTCTTACCCCTCCTGCGTAACTCAGTCATACCCCTGCTTTCCCCTTTGCTCTTCACTTTCCTCCACAAAGAGGACCGCACACATGCTGGGCAGGGATGCTACCCACTGCACTATATACTCCCAACTTTATCCCCAACCCCCGCTTGCTACCATTATAGGCACCTTCTCTCTTCTCTCTTCTCTCTCCCTCTCTCCCTCCTTCCCTCCCTCCCTCCCCCTCTCCCTCCCTCCCTCCCTCCCTCCCTCCCCCTCCCTCTCTAATGTATGTGCATGTTTTGCCTGTATGAATTCCTGGGCACTATTTGCTTACCTGGTGCCTACAGAGGCCAAAAGAGGTTCTCAGTTTGTTGAAACTGGAGTTAAAACAAGTGCTTTTAACTGTTAGGCTATCTCTCCAGCTGGCATGAGTATCTTATGCAGGAAGTCATTGGCTCACCCACAGCCATTACAATAGAGTTATTTTTTTATATTTGGATCTATGTTCACTCCATTTTTAATTCATTGGTGTGTATGTGTGTGTATGTGTGTGTGTGTGTGTGTGTGTGTGTGTATCTCACAGGATATACATCTTGTGAGAGGTGCAGATGTAATTTACTCTTTTATATGTCAATATTTAGTTATCCAGCAATCATTCTTTGAGACTAATATTTCCTCATTGAATTGCCTTGACCTCTAATACATGCGTTTATTTTTGACTTTCAATTCCTCAGTTTAGTACTATATAGTTATATATCTATGTGTGTGTGTGTGTGTGTGTGTGTGTATAAAACATATAAACAACAACATCACAAAGTTGTTGTTTATTGGGCCTCTGGTTTTAAATATGATTTTTGTCTTGCTATATAGCCCAGGTTAGTGGTGGGTCATCTTGTTTGTTCCCAATACTGGATTATAGGCATGTGCTACCACATCTGGCTATCCCATAGTTTTTATTTTTGTAGCTTTCTAATAAGTTTTAAGATTGCTCTCTGCCCCAAATTATTCTGATGAAAATTGTCTATGGCCTATGCTTGGAGAAATGGTGTCGGGTGCTTTCAAGTGTAATTGTACTCGTCCAGCAGAGTCTTGTTTGTGTAATCACCAGAAATGTGGCTTTTGCAATATGGACTTCCAAAGCACAAACAGCAATTTATCATGATTAAGTCACTCTCTCCACTTCCAAATCTTCGTCCATGAAATTATATGCCCTTGTTCTCAGTCAGAGGCCAGAGGCTGCAGGCAGATGTTGCATTCTCTTTGGCCAAATAATGTGAGCTGGAGCTCCTGTTTAGTTCACCATAGTTCCGGGTGCTCTGCATTGTTCTCTGCCTAGCCTATTTCATTCTCTTTGTGTATTAGAATTGGCCATGTCTGATCTAAAATCCTTAGTATAGTTCCCTTAAAGAAAAATAGGAAAAAGTACTGATTTCTTATTTTGTTGTAAGCGTGTATCAATTATTTCAATCACATTATCAACATGATTAAGTTCAAAAAACCCTTCCTGAACTGAAAAATATTTAATGGATGTATGTTGACTTGGTGTAATTCTACAGCTTGCAAGATTAAAGTGACTGGGTGAAACTACACTTGGTTCAAAGAATTATCTGGTATCTAATCTACCGGAGATTTCAAAGCTGGAGATAGTTAATATAGTAGGTAAAATATAATTCAAGTTTGTTGGTAAACTTCAAGTAAAATTCTGCATTATCTTTGCCAAAAATATTTAAAAGCTCATCATGACATTAAAGTCATTTAAAACACTTTTATGAAGAAAGCTTTAGAGATGCACAGTCACCATGAAGGCCTGAGGGATCTGTCACCAGTCCACTGTTGTAGCTGTGGCTAATGTTCCAGCATGACTCATTCTCTCTTCCCACAGAGGGTTTCGGGAGATTACTCTGCATTCCTACTGTCCTCGAACTAAGCCTTATCTACCTGGAAGGATGTTTGATTGCCAGCAGACCAGTATTGAGATAAATGCTACCAAGGGTCTCAAAAACGAATGAGGTAATTAGGTGTTAAGAGCAGAGAGAAATCCAACCATAATATCAGGTAAGTCCGACCTCGTTCTTTCTTCTTTGATCAACCCCTTCCTGGAAAAGTCAATTTCTTCCTGCCCTTTTTAGGACTAGGCACTCCCTAACTAGGATAGAGAACAAAAACTTTCTAAAATAGTTGCAAACAGAGAGTCTTGAAACAAAGCCATTAAGGGCGTCTCTTTGACTTGTTTATGGTATATCCTGAGTCCAATGAAAGGTTTTTTTTGTTTTATCACTTTCTTAATTCCAGTCAGATCTCAAACACTCTCTAGTGTAAAATCAGGTCAAAGTAGATAACTGAAAAGCAGGCTGAAACCTCAGAAGAGGGAGCCTGAAGCAGAAAGGGCAGAAAACAGAAGGAAGAAGACATCGAGGATGGACAAGAGAAAGAAAGCTCTGCAGGGGACGCACCTAAATACCAAGGAAAGTGTTGCTGAGCAGAGTCTAGTTATGTAAGAGCAACATGTAGACAAGGCTCGTGCCATGATCCTCTACCTCCAGAGGGGTTTCCTGCCCACCCTAATGGGTAAGTGGAACTCAGAGAACAGAGTCACTCCCCACAAGACACAATACTATGACTAATGAAGTCACTGTGGGTCTGTGCTCCAGCTTTTAAGTTTGGACTGTATCAGACATTAAGGAGATATCAAGAGCAGCATTTCTAAAATTTCCATGTAATTTACTACCAGCACAAACATAAAGAAACTACAAGAAAGCCAAAAGGGGGAGGGGGGCTATCTGGAGGCAGAGTGAGCACATCTTTGAGTAGGTAAGCCAGCAGAAAAACAGGTGCTTCTAAAGGCTGTCTTTCTGAAATCTGGGTGTCAGTGCTGACTCACGTAAGTATGCTCAATAGTATTAGTTTCAGCTCATCATAATTTATTTAATTTTTAAGTTGAAAACTGTTAGATAAAATGTATTTAGATTCCATTTAGTAAGAAAAGGGTTTATAAACTGCTGCTTTAATAGTTTCAGGGCTCTATCATTTATTGTTTCACAGAGTTTTGTTACTACTAATAAATAATGTCTTTTTTTTTTTTGGCGGCAACTGTTGCAGATTTTATTTTTTTATTTTTTTGATTTTTTTTTAATTAGGTAATTTCCTCAATTACATTTCCAATGCTATCCAAAAAGTCCCCAATACACTCCCCCACCCAAGTCCCCCACCCACCCACCCCCACCCCTTGGCCCTGGCATTCCCCTGTACTGGGGCATATAAAGTTGGCAAGTCCAATGGGCCTCTCTTTCCAGTGATAGCCTACTAGGCCATCTTTTGATACAAATGCAGCTAGAGTCAAGAGCTCTGGGGTACTGGTTAGTTCATAATAATGATCCACCTATGGGGTTGCAGTTCCCTTTAGCTCCTTGGGTACTTTCTCTAGCTCCTCCATTGGGGGCCCTGTGATCCATCCAATAGCTGACTGTGAGCATCCACTCCTGTGTTTGCTAGGCCCCGGCATTGTCTCACAAGAGACAGCTATATCTGGGTCCTTTCAGCAAAATCTTGCTAGTGTATGCAATGGTGTCAGCATTTGGAAGCTGATTATGGGATGGATCCCTGGATATGGCAGTCTTTAGATGGTCCATCCTTTCTTCACAGCTCCAACCTTTATCTCTGTAACTCTTTCCATGGGTGTTTTGTTCCCAATTCCAAGAAGGGGCACAGTGTCCACACTTTGGTCTTCGTTCTTCTTGAGTTTCATGCGTTTAACAAATTGTATCTTATATCTTGGGTATCCTAAGTTTTTGGGCTAATATCCACTTATCAGTGAGTACATATTGTGTGAGTTCCTTTGTGAATATGTTACCTCACTCAGAATGATGCCCTCCAGATCCATCCATTTGCCTAGGAATTTCATAAATTCATTCCTTTTAATAGCTGAGTAGTACTCCATTGTGTAAATGTACCACATTTTCTGTATCCATTCCTCTGTTGAGGGGCATCTGGGTTCTTTCCAGCTTCTGGCTATTATAAATAAGGCTGCTATGAACATAGTGGAGCATGTGTCCTTCTTACCGGTTGGAACATCTTCTGGATATATGCCCAGGAGAGGTATTGCTGGATCCTCTGGTAGTATTATGTCCAATTTTCTGAGGAATCGCCAAACTGATTTCCAGAGTGGTTGTACCAGCTTGCAATCCCACCAACAATGAAGGAGTGTTCCTCTTTCTCCACATCCTCGCCAGCATCTGCTGTCACCTGAATTTTTGATCTTAGCCATTCTGACTGGTGTGAGGTGGAATCTCAGGGTTGTTTTGAGTTGCATTTCCCTGATGATTAAGGATGTTGAACATTTTTTCAGGTGCTTCTCTGCCATTCGGTATTCCTCAGGTGAGAATTCTTTGTTCAGTTCTGAGCCCCATTTTTTAACGGGGTTATTTGATTTTCTGGAGTCCACCTTCTTGAGTTCCTTATATATATTGGATATTAGTCCCCTATCTGATTTAGGATGGGTAAAGATCCTTTCCCAATCTGTTGGTGGTCTTTTTGTCTTATTGATGGTGTCTTTTGCCTTGCAGAAGCTTTGCAACTTTATGAGGTCCCATTTATCGATTCTCGATCTTACAGCGCAAGCCTTTGCTGTTCTATTCAGGAATTTTTCCCCTGTACCCATATCTTCGAGGCTTTTCCCTACTTTCTCCTCTATAAGTTTCAGTGTCACTGGTTTTATGTGGAGTTCCTTAATCCACTTAGATTTGACCTTGGTACAAGGAGATAGGAATGAATCAATTAGCATTCTTCTACATGATAACCGCCAGTTGTGCCAGCACCATTTGTTGAAAATGCTGTCTTTTTTCCACTGGATGGTTTTTGCTCCTTTGTCAAAGATCAAGTGACCATAGGTATGTGGGTTGATCTCAGGGTCTTCAATTCTGTTCCACTGGTCTACTTGTCTGTCGTTATACCAGTACCATGCAGTTTTTATCACAATTGCTCTGTAGTACAGCTTTAGGTCAGGCATGGTGATTCCTCCAGAGGTTCTTTTATCCTTGGGAAGAGGTTTTGCTATCCTAGGTTTTTTGTTGTTCCAGATGAATTTGCAGATTGCCCTTTCCAATTCGTTGAAGAATTGAGTTGGAATTTTGATGGGGATTGCATTGAATCTGTAGATTGCTTTTGGCAAGATAGCCATTTTTACAATGTTGATCCTGCCAATCCATGAGCATGGGAGGTTTTTCCATCTTCTGAGATCTTCTTTAATTTATTTCTTCAGGGACTTGAAGTTCTTGTCATACAGATCTTTTACTTCCTTAGTTAGAGTCACGCCAAGGTATTTTATATTGTTTGTGACTATTGAGAAGGGTGTTGTTTCCCTAATTTCCTTCTCTGCTTGTTTATCCTTTGTGTACAGAAAGGCCATTGACTTGCTTGAGTTAATTTTATATCCAGCTACTTCACCGAAGCTATTTATCAGGCTTAGGAGTTCTCTGGTGGAATTTTTAGGGTCACTTATGTATACTATCATATCATCTGCAAAAAGCGATATTTTGACTTCTTCTTTTCCGATTTGTATCCCCTTGATCTCCTTTTGTTGTCTAATTGCTCTGGCTAGGACTTCAAGAACAATGTTGAATAGGTAGGGAGAGAGTGGGCAGCCTTGTCTAGTCCCTGATTTTAGTGGGATTGCTTCCAGCTTCTCACCATTTACTTTGATGTTGGCTACTGGTTTGCTGTATATTGCTTTTATCATGTTTAGGTATGGGCCTTGAATTCCTGATCTTTCCAAGACTTTTATCATGAATGGGTGTTGGATTTTGTCAAATGCTTTTTCAGCATCTAACGAGATGATCATGTGCTTTTTGTCTTTGAGGTTGTTTATATAATGGATTACATTGATGGATTTTCGTATATTGAACCATCCTTGCATCCCTGGGATGAATCCTAATGGTCAGGATGGATGATTGTTTTCATGTGTTCTTGAATTTGGTTAGCGAGAACTTTATTGAGGATTTTTGCATCAATATTCATAAGGGAAATTGGTCTGAATTTCTCTATTTTTGTTGGGTCTTTATGTGGTTTAGGTATCAGAGTAATTGTGGCTTCATAGAATGAGTTGGGTAGAGTACCTTCTGTTTCTATTTTGTGGAATAGTTTGTGAAGAACTGGGATTAGTTCTTCTTTGAAGGTTTGATAGAACTCTGCACTAAACCCATCTGGTCCTGGGCTTTTCTTGGTTGGGAGACTATTAATGACTGCTTCTATTTCTTTAGGGGATATGGGACTGTTTAGATCATTAACCTGATCTTGATTTAACTTTGGTACCTGGTATCTGTCTAGAAACTTGTCCATTTCATCCAGGTTCTCCAGTTTTGTTGAGTATAGCCTTTTGTAGAATGATCTGTTGGTGTTTTGGATTTCTTCAGGGTCTGTTGTTATGTCTCCCTTTTCATTTCTGATTTTGTTAATTAGAGTACTTTCCCTATGCCCTCTAGTGAGTCTGGCTAAGGGTTTATCTATCTTGTTGATTTTCTCAAAGAACCAGCTCCTCGATTGGTTGATTCTTTGAATTGTTCTTCTTGTTTCCACTTGGTTGATTTCACCCCTGAGTTTGATTATTTCTTGCCGTCTACTCCTCTTGGGTGAATTTGCTTCCTTTCGTTCTAGAGCTTTTAGGTGTGTTGTCAAGCTGCTAATGTGTGCTCTCTCTAGTTTCTTTTTGGAGGCACTCAGAGCTATGAGTTTTCCTCTTAGAAATGCTTTCAGTGTGTCCCATAAGTTTGGGTATGTTGTGGCTTCATTTTCATTAAACTCCAGAAAGTCCTTATTTCTTTCTTTATTCCTTCCTTGACCAAGGTATCATTGAGAAGAGTGTTGTTTAGTTTCCACGTGTGTGTTGGCTTTCTATTATTTATTTTGTTATTGAAGATCAGTCTTAGTCCATGGTGATCTGATAGGGTGCATGGGACAATTTCAATATTTTTGTATATATTGAGGCTTGTTTTGTGACCAATTATGTGGTCAGTTTTGGAGAAGGTACCGTGAGGTGCTGAGAAGAAGGTATATCCTTTCGTTTTAGGATAAAATGTTCTGTAGATATCTGTCAGATCCATTTGTTTCATAACCTCTGTTAGTTTCATTGTGTCCCTGTTTAGTTTCTGTTTCCATGATCTGTCCATTGGTGAAAGTGGTGTGTTGAAGTCTCCCACTATTATTGTATGAGGTGCAATGTGTGTTTTGAGCTTTACTAAAGTATCTTTAATGAATGAGGCTGCCCTTGTATTTGGGGCATAGATATTCAGAATTGATAGTTCCTCTTGGAGGATTTTCCCTTTGATGAGAATGAAGTGCCCTTCCTTTTCTTTTTTGATGACTTTGGGTTGGAAGTCAATCTTATCAGATATTAGAATGGCTACTCCAGCTTGTTTCTTCCTACCATTTGCTTGGAAAATTGTTTTCCAGCCTTTCATTCTGAGGTAGTGTCTATCTTTTTCTCTGAGATGAGTTTCCTGTAAGCAGCAAAATGTTGGGTCTTGTTTGTGTAGCCAGTTTGTTAGTCTATGTCTTTTTATCGGTGAGTTGAGTCCATTGATAGAAAGGACCCAAATATAGCTGTCTCTTGTGAGACGATGCCGGGGCCTAGCAAACACAGGAGTGGATGTTCACAGTCAGCTATTGGATGTATCACAGGGCTCCCAATGGAGAAGCTAGAGAAAGTACCTAAGGAGCTAAAGGGATCTGCAACCCTATTGTTGGAACAACATGATGTACTAACCAGAACCCTGGAGCTCTTGTCTCTAGCTGCATATGTATCGAAAGATGGCCTAGTCGGCCATCAATGGAAAGAGAGGCCCATTGGACTTGCAAACTTTATATGCCCCAATATAGGGGAATGCCAGGGCCAAAAGAATGGGAATGGGTGGGTAGGGAAGTGGGGGGCGCTATGGGGGACTTTTGGGATAGTATTGGAAATGTAATTGAGGAAAATATGTAATAAATATATATTAAAAAAAAAAAAAAAAGAGATATTAAGGAAAAGTAATTGTTGTTTCCTGTTATTTTTGTTGTTAAAGTTGGCATTCTGTTCTTGTGGCTGTCGTCTTTAAGGTTTGTTGAGGGATTACCTTCTTGTTGTTTCTAGGGCGTGGTTCCTGTCCTTGTATTGGTTTTTTTCTGTTATTATCCTCTGAAGGGCTGGATTCGTGAAGAGATAATGGGTGAATTTGGTTTTGTCATGGAATACTTTGGTTTCTCCATCTATTTTAACTGAGAGTTTGGCTGGGTATAGTAGCCTGGGCTGGAAATTGTGTTCTCTTAGTTTCTGTATAACATCCGTCCAGGATCTTCTGGCTTTCATAGTCTCTGGTGAAAACTCCGGTGTAATTCTGATAGGCTTGCCTTTATATGTTACTTGACCTTTTTCCCTTACTGCTTTTAGTATTCTATCTTTATTTAGTGCATTTGTTGTTCTGATTATTATGTGTCGGAAGGAATTTCTTTTCTGGTCCAGTCTATTTGGAGTTCTGTAAGCTTCTTGTATGTTCATGGGCATCTCTTTCTTTAGGTTTGGGAAGTTTTCTTCTATAATTTTGTTGAATATATTTGCTGGTCCTTTGAGTTGAAAATCTTCATTCTCATCTACTCCTATTATCCGTAGGTTTGGTCTTCTCATTTTGTCCTGGATTTCCTGGATATTTTGAGTTAGGATCTTTTTGAATTTTGTATTTTCTTTGATTGTCCTGCCGATGTTCTCTATGGAGTCTTCTGCACCTGAGATTCTCTCTTCCATCTCTTGTATTCTGTTGCTGATGCTCGTATCTATGGTTCCAGATTTCTTTCCTAGTATTTCTATCTCCAGTGTTGCCTCAATTTGGGTTTTCTTCATTGTTTCTACTTCCCTTTTTAGGTCTTGGATGGTTTTATTCAATTCCATCACCTGTTTGGTCTGGTTTTCCTGCAATTCTTTAATGGATTTTTGTGCTTCCTCTTTAATGTCTTCTACCTGTTTAGCAGTGTTCTCCTGCAATTCTTTAAGGGATTTTTGTGCTTCCTCTTTAATGTCTTCTACCTGTTTAGCAGTGTTCTCCTGCAATTCTTTAAGGGATTTTTGTACTTCTTCTTTAATGTCTTCTACCTGTTTAGCAGTGTTCTCCTGCAATTCTTTAAGGGATTTTTGTGCTTCCTCTTTACTGTCTTCTACCTGTTTACCAGTGTTCCTTTGTATTTCTTTAAGTGTGTTATTAAAGTCCTTCTTGAAGTCCTCTACCATCATCAGGAGATATGCTTTTAGATCCGTGTCTAGCTTTTCCGGTGTGTTGGGGTGCCCTGGACTGGGCGAAGTGGGAGTGCTGGGTTCTGATGATGGTGAGTGGTCTTGGTTTCTGTTAGTAAGATTCTTACGTTTACCTTTTGCCATCTGGTAATCTCTGGGATTAGTTGTTATTGATGTCACTGTTTAAAGATTGGAGCAGACTCTGTGTTCCAGTCACCAGAAGTCTCAAAATCCTGTGGCAGGTGTCCTGGGTAGCTGGCAGGTGTCAGCAGAACCTGTGCTCTAGCTACCCTGGTGCTGTTCAGACCGGAAGAGGCTTGTGGCCCTACTCAGGTCGGATTTCTGCCTCCCCAACCAAAGCAGTCTCTGGTCCTGCGTGATTGGACTGGAGCAGAAGCTGTGTTCCACTCACCAGAAGTCTCAAGATCCTGTGGAGGGTGTAGTGGGTAGCTGGCGGGTGTCAGCTGACCCTGCGCTCTAGCTACCCAGGTGCTGTTCATACCCGAAGAGGCTTGTGGCCCTACTCAGGCCGGTTTTCTGCTTCCCTAACTAATGCAGTCTCAGGTCCAGCGCGCAATTGGATTGGAGCAGAAGCTGTGTTCCACTCACCAGAAATCTTAAGATCCTGTGGCGGGTGTTGTGGGTAGCTGGCGAGTGTCAGCAGACCCTGCGCCTTAGCTACCCCGGTGCTGGTCTGACCGGAAGAGGCTTGTGCAACCAACAGTGAATTATTGAACATGTTCAATTTATTCTGAATCTTCAAAACAGCATGATTCAGCCTTCACAAAAGCAAAACTAACATTCCCGCCCTCCCCAATAAACATGCAACTGTATGTAAAGTATCAAGTGCTGACTCTCCTGTGCTCATCTTTCATAATTTTCCCACTCTATACATTCAATCTAATTATACCAACATTGACCTTAAATATACTCAAGAATACCACAGCAGCTTCTATAAGAAACACCACAAAGACATTATAACCTGAACTGTCAGAGTTGGGAATGTAAGAGTTGCATTCCCTAGTCACTCTACAATGCCACAGAGCAACAATCCCTAGTCACACTGCTTCCAAGGTGCTCCTAGAAAAACAGATGTGACAAAGCTGTCCACTCGTCCCTTTCACTACATCAAAAAGAATTACTTGCCTTATACTGTCCACCAGCACATCCTACTGCCTCAACCTTTGAAAGGTGCCCCATAGAGCCAATTCCCACCCCCTCCACTGATGTCATCGCCTCCCACCCTGAGGTCGCCTCTGCCTCCTAACTAGTTTCCCTCTGAATGCACCACAATCCCATACTAAATACTGCAATGTAAGTGATTCAGGACATAATGTGGAACAGTGCCACGTCTTCTGTAATTTTTTTTCCTGTATTTTTCTCCATCATACTTTCTGACCAATATACTATATGGTCTGCTTAGTTATTGATTTTCTGACTACTATAAGGACAAAAATGTCATAAGGACAACAGCTTTGTCTTTTTTTTTTTCCTTTACTGTTATATGCAACTAAACGGAACAGTATAAGACATTTAGATTTAAGTTTACTTCTATCAATTTATTCAGTACAATAGATGTATTTTGTACAGGACAGGATAAGACACAATGGTGTCAAGAATCCTTTATTTAAGAGGTTGTCTTTTTTTTTGGCACCTTTGTTAAGGAGCTGCAGTTGCAAGGCTTTACTGCGTTCTGAGTTTCATACTGTGGTCTATTGGTCTATGTGTCTGGTTTCATGTTTCTATTATTTCGCTTCAGTTTGAATTCAGGGATACCTATTGTGGTACCTATGGCTTTATGGTTTTTTTTTTGTTGTTGTTGTTTTGTTTTGTTTTTGTCTTTTGGGATTACTTTTTTATATTTTGTAAAAACCTAAATTGATATTTTAATGATGACAGGACTGAACCTGTCAGTTTAATAATATAAATTGTCTAATGCGTGAATATTGGAAGGTCTCTGCAGTTTTTGTTTTTTAATTCTTATTGTAAAGTTATTTTAGTTCCATATTTAAATTTATTACTAAGGTGTGTGTGCAAGCCCGCATGTATTGGAGGTGCTAACTGTGAAACAGGTCGATGCCATGATTCAGGACTGAGATTTTAGAGAGATGATTTTCTGGTTCTGAAGACTTCCATTGGTAAATAAAGCTTTAAATAGCCTAGACAAGTTTTGTTGCTGCTGCTGCTGCTTACACAAACCACTTATTTTCTGTATTTTTGGACACATATATCAACCACTAGAGGGTTTTCAGAAACATTTATTCTTTCCAGAGGTCTTAACTGTCCTTATATCATCTTATTCTGAAGAGATTAATTTGCATGGGAGGTGTTGGGGCTAAAAGGGAAGAATGTTATATAATGAATCTGTTCAACTAATGTCAGAAAACTTCCTTGAAAGGGCAATTATCCTTGGTAGTTTTTAATCAGATAATATAGAACTGTCATTTTTTCATTGTTCTCTCAAGAAAAGAGGCACTGGAAACACTCTAATTCAAAGGGTCAATGATTTCCTTAAATTTCATGAAATATCAAGTTACTATATAAAGCAGAATACATTTTATACTGAACTACCTAGAAAGAGTCAACTTGAAGCACCCGCTGTCAGTTATCTTGTCAAGACTAAGAGAGCTTGTGTAGCTTTCCTCCTCCTTTTGTGAAACGGTGAAGGGAAAGGGGAAAGAAGACTGGAGAATTACTTGAATCATCAATAGGAAAAGAAACTTCTCTTGAGTCCATTGGCTAAAATCTTGCTTTACCAATAAAGCACTTCAACTAGTTTGGATTAAGAGGAGTGGTTGCCTTAAAAAACCGAGAAGTAAAAGGCTCTCAGGGGGATTGGATGAGTAATGGGATATTTAATGTTAAATATTTTGTCACAATCTTATTAAACTTGAGAGACAGTATTATTTTATATTTAAAACTCCAGAGACTAATACAGGTTAACTAACATGAGGAAGGTATCTAGAAGGATCAAGATCTTGAGTCTACTATCTTAACTGTTAACTCATTTTATACTCCCTCCATGTTCCTTTTTCTTTTTTTCTTTTTTCTTTCTTTTTTTTTTTTTTTTTTTTTTTTTTTGGTTTTTCGAGACAGGGTTTCTCTGTATAGCCCTGGCTGTCCTGAACTCACTCTGTAGACCAGGCTGGCCTCGAACTCAGAAATCCGCCTGCCTCTGCCTCCCGAGTGCTGGGATTAAAGGTGAGCGCCACCACGCCCGGCTCATGTTCCTTTTTTTAAAAGAGAATTCCTTCATGATTTTCCCTGTCAGGGTAACTCTGTCATACAGGCACAAAAGTGGTTACAGTATTGGGATTGGGTTACATCTAATTGAGCTGTTGGCTAAAGGGGTCCTATGGAAATCCCCCAACAAGGCAGACTTTTGCCAGGACAATACTAGGTTGCTCTCTACAAACTGACAGCAAGGTCTCATTGTGGAAACAACATCTGTGTAACTCCCTGAACATGGAGAAGTTAAGTGGTGCCTACAGAGAGCCTTCACCCCGATGTTCTAGTGTCCTTGGTATAGGAAGGAACTCTGTGTTTTCAAAATAGAAGCATAAATACCAACTCAGCCACAAACCCTTTGATCAGAGGTTTACTGCCTAATAAAATCCTGTTAATACTGTCCTGCCTGCAAGGTATGCTAGGGCAACGGGGGCTCTAAGTTTGTGGGAGTAACCAACCAATATAAGATCTGACTAAAGGCTCACTCCACAAGATGGATCCCATACCTGACACTGCTTGAGTGACCAATAACCTGAAATGAGATAGCCCAGGAACCTAGGGTAAGATGAAATACTATTCTTCTTAAAAAAAAAAAAGTAGTAGCAATAAAATGAGTCCTAGTGACATTTTGCTATACTCATACATCAGTGTCTTCCTTGGTCATCATCAAAGAAGCCCCCCCACCCCCGCCCCGCAGTAAATGGGAACAAATATAAAGACCCACAGCAGACATCATACAGAAAGAGAATTCTTGAAACATTCAGCCCTAACTGGGATATGACTATCAAATCCTTCCCCTCAGGGATCAGGGACACTGAAGAAGAGGAGGTAGAAAGGATATAAGAACCAGAGGGGATGAAGGACACCAAGAAAAAAATCCCTTTAAATCAACACAAGCAAATCTCATATGAACTCACAGGGACTGAGGCAGCATGCACAGAGTCTGTCCAAGTCTGCTCCAGGTCCTCTGCATGTATCTTATAATTTCTAGTACTGTGTTTGTACAGTATTCTTTAGTGTGCAGATGAGTCTCTGTGCCCTCCCTTGGCTATTTTCCTTTTGTTTGTTTTATTCAATTCTGATGTGATAGGGTTCTTTAAATTCTATTTTATTACTATCCCTTAGAAGCTTGTTTGTTTTCTAATGAGAGACAGAAAGGGAGGGGCAAATAGGAGAAACTTTGAGGAGTACAGGGAGGGTAAACTGTAATTGGGTTATGTTACATGAAAAACAAATTTTAATAAAAGGGAAAGAAGATCTAGGCCTTGGTCCATATCTCTATGTAATTCTAAGTGGTCAAGTCAATCTCTTCACCAAATGAGTTTCATTTTACTGCACTTTGTGAATTATAATCTGATCCAGGGTTAGCTAGCTGAAATCACAACAAAAAATCTTTCCTTTTTTACAAGAAATACACTGAATAAGACAACTCAAAAAAGTAATGGCTATAGTGGTTGGAATACATTCAGAAGACTCTACTCAGGTTGAGGACATCCATACACTGAAGCCTGGCAATCTCATTTCTAGGTGTATACCCACGGAAGTGTATGCTACTCATCACAAGACAAACTCAGGACCACGCACAGCCACATTTAACAGCCTTAGTGTGGAAACAATCCTAAGGCTAGCAACAATATAACAGAAGGATGGATATGCTTTAGCATAGTTACAGTGGAGGAGATAAAGCATGCCCAGATGGAAACTATGAAGAAATCTTATAAATATGCCAGGAATAAATGAAATTACACAGGAAGTTTGTGATTACACATAGAACAAAACCAAGCCAGAAGAGTGTGGCCGGAGCATCAGGTACTGATTATCCTTCAGAGGATGGGCCTGAAGCAGGTCTGAAACGCAGTGATCCTCTGCTCTGTATGATCTTGGTGCTGAGTACCTTACACATGCTCTTTCTGTGAGAAAAACACCAAGCTTTACATTATACTAAGTTTTTGTTACACTAAGAAAAAGTTATTTCAAAAAGTGAAGCATTTTATTCTTGATGGTTTAACAGCACAATGTTTGCACTATAATATTAATATGAATAGGCTTCTTATCTCAAAAATCAGACATAAAACAGGGGGTTAAAAATAATTTTCCTTTCAATTGCTGCCTAAACGTTTACAGACAGTGCATTCCTTTTACCATAAGAAGTATATTTCAGAACTCTGATCTATACTTGTTGCCACACATCTTCAACCAAATTAGGGAATTAGCAAGGGCCACCATACAGCCAGTTTTAAGTATTGTAAATAACAATTACTAATAAATAGGAGGTTTTAAAACTCAAGTTGTACTGCCAAAATAACACAATTATTCCCTTTTTGCTAAATTAACTTTGTATCCCTAACTTCAAGATGCAAAACTGAGCACATGACATGATGATCTGCTCCTTAAGGGGAAAGTCAAATTCAATGTCTTCTTTTTCACCTTGTAAAAGGGTCTTTGAGTAAAAGGCTTTACTGTCTAGTATTTTTTTTTGTTAGAATGACTATAGAAAAGAAATCAACATTTTTCTAAGAATTTCCTAGCCTTTTATTTGCAAAAAATATTAACTGACAAACATCAAGATCTGTACTTACAAAGAGATATGAAAAAAGAACAGTATATAGTTTATTTAAGACTATTTCTTCCACTAGAATATTTAGTACATAGGAAAAAATAGCTTTTGATATAAATATTTTATAGAAGAAGGAAAGGGGCAAGGAGAGAAAGCAGACAGGCAGGAAGTCAAAGTTTATTCAAAGGCTCTTTTGCAAAGTAATCCTTCACAATGATGACAGAGATGAGTTAGTGGAAAGAATGAACATCCCAAGGCACACTAATATACTGTTCTTCACAAAGTTTATTTAGAAGAATTACTTTACTTTGTCAACTTCCTTAGCAATCATGACGCTGTAACCTACTATAGCGTACCCCACTTTTTAGAAAGTTATGCAGATACAGAACTAAGCCTTACCAACGAGGTAAAGGATCTCTGCAGTAAAAACCTTACTAATACACTAAAAAGGAAGCAGAAAAGAAAGAAAGAAATTGAAAGAGACACTATACAACAGAAGACCCTTCCAAGTTTCTAGACTAGCAGAATCAATTATGCAAGAATGGCTGTGTTACCAAAGTAATCAATTTATAGATTCAAATGCAATCCCAATCAAAATTCCAAAGACATTCTTCAGAGAACTAGAAAAGAAAGTTCTAAAATTCATATGTGAACACTAAAGACACAGATAGCGAATGCAGTCCTAGGCAGAACACCCCATGACATACTGTGACAAAGACAGCACAGCACTGGCATAACACATGTGGGCCAGTGGGAAAGAATACAAGACTCAGAAAGAAATGTAGACATCTTTGACCATCGACCTTCTAATGTTTTTTGTTTTGTTTTGTTTGTTTGTTTGTTTGTTTTAACAAAGCTGTTACAAAATACATTAGAGAAAAAGTACCCTATTCAACAAATAGTGCTGGAAATCTGGATAGCCACATACAAAAGAATGAAATAAGATCTGTATCTCCTATCTACCACACAAAAAAGCAGACCAAGATGGATCATAGGGCTTAATTAGGACAGGTAAGGCAAGAACAGGATTCCAAAAGTGTATGAAATATTGACATGGATTACATGAATTCAAAATGGTCTGCACAGGTGAGGGAAAATCAATAGAGTAAAAACATTGCCCACAGAATGGAAAAACAATTTGCCAGATTTGGGTATATAACAGTATCTAGAATATAGAAAGAACTGCAAAAATTAAACAGGCAAAAAAAAAAATGCTGATCAATAATTTATCAAAAATTGGCAAATAAACTGAACAGACCCCTCTTAAAAAAACAGAAAACACAAATGACCAATAAAGCTTTAAGGAATACTCAACATCCTTATCTTTCAGGAAAAGCAAAAGTAAACTCCTTTAAGTCTTCACCTTGATACTGTTAGAAAGGCTGTCTGCCATTAACAAAACAAATGCTGGAGAGGGAGGACCTGGAGAGAAAAACACAGCCCTTACTCACAGCTAGTGAGAAAGCATTGCCACCAGAGAAATCTGTGTGTGCTGGTGGGCTTTTGTTCCTTCTAATGCCCCCCCACCCCCCATTGTCAAGTTGACCCAAATTAGAGTCACTTGGCCAGAGGGAACCTCGCTTAGGGTATTGCCTCCCTGACTGGTCTTTGGGACTGTTTACATGGAGTCATTTTCATGGCTGCTCATTAAGATGAGTGGGTGGTGCCACCCCTGGGTAGGTGGGGATGGGCTGTATGCCAGATGAAGCTGGGTCACCATGTTTATCCTAGCAACAGTGAAGCAAATTTGGATATGAGGTTTACCTGAAAACATAAAACTAAAATGTTTGCATGACCCAGCTCTACTGTTACTGAGTACATCCTAAAAACTCTAAAGGCTACCACAGAGATACTGGTAAACCCAGGGTCACTTGTTCACAATAGCCAGGAATGTGCCCCACCTAGAAGTCCATCAACAGATGAATGGCTGATGAAAATCCAGAACATATACACAATGAACTTTTATTTAGTCAAAAGAAAAAATTAAAATTTTTGTAATATTAATAGATCTGGAATTACTTTATTAGGTGAGGAAATGTATTCTCAGAAAGAAAGAAAGAGGTTCGTGAAAGGAGAGAAAAGAATTTTTAAATTAAACTGACAAAAGAAAAATTGAAAAAGTATTAAAATGCAATAATGAAACAATTAGCTTGTATAATAATTTAAAAAGGTGAAAACCAACTGCACAGTATAAGATGAAGGTGAGAGAAAGCAACATCTGTGGTGGTCTTACTAATTGCAGTAAATGTTGTGACCTTTCACCCACTGTGGTTACAAATGACAAAGGAAAGGAACACATAAATTTTGTTTGCATTTCTTTACTATAAATTTGAATAACCTTCTTAGTATTCAACACTAGAAATTCAAGTATCTTCAAGATGATATTGCCCAAGAAGTTGTGAATCCAAGTTCCCGAAGATGCATAAACAGTGCCAGATGCCATGGCTCAGGGGATAATTTCAGAAAGTCACTCATCCAGCAAAGTAAACTACAGCATTACTATTCTACCATAAGCACTAGAGAAATCCATTTAGCACAACTATGCACTCTACACTCTGTAATGAAACTACAGTCTAATCTAGTATGAACACAAATCATCTCTTTCAGAAAACAGTGTGAAGTGATGGATGGTAAGCTCATCCTGTAGACCAAGCAAAGACCAGCAGCCTATCACATGGCCCGCCTCTCAGGAAACACTGCTCTTAACTTCTGCCTCACGTGGGGTAATGCCTATGAAGACTTACTTATCAAAATTAATTTTGAGTATTAATTGGATTTAGTATTATAGAACTCAAACATCTAAATTCGGTTCCTTTTTAAAAGAGTACAGTATTACAATGTGAGCCAGGCCCATTCAGAACAGTCAGTCAGGGCAGAATGTCTGCTAAACACCCAAGTTTCCCTTGTGGATGATGTGATGATCATAGCGTGCTGAAGAAGGTTTTAGTTTCTTTGCCTTCTTCCACTGGTTATATTTTAAGTGCCATTTTTAGACTAATTTATAAGTAAAATGAACAGGATAATACATGTGCTATCAATCACTATCAATCGCTGTTACATAATCAGGATTCAAGATCTCTTTCTGTGACCTAGCAAATCACTCCACTCTTCCTTACCAAAGTACTTCACAAATGACTCAAAATCTTCCTCACCTACAAAATGCTTTCAAATTTCAGATGCAATGCAACTAATAGCAAGAGCCTTTGAGAGAAAATTTCAGCAATATCTGCATATAAAATGATAGGCTTTATATAGCTTAGGTACTTTCAAAATACTATTTTTAAAGTTAAACTATTAATGTCAAGGGTGATTTAAATGTGTGGTCTTATTTTTGTGTAAATTTATTTTTTCATTTAAATATTCACTTTTCTTTTCATCAAGTAGGCTATTCTTATGGAAAAGGGTCTCAGTGTAGCTAGCTTGAGCTGTTCCTGAAGCTCATGGAGATTCTACTGCCTCCCTTTGCCTCCTACGTACTCGGAATAAAGGTGTGCACCATCATGCCTGGCCCAGCAAACTGCCTTTCAAGAGAGACTCCAAGATTTTTTTTAGCATTTTGCCTGACAATACAATATAAGCTGTGTGTGTGAGAGTGTGTGTAATAAATTATTTAAAAGAATAAAGTAGGTGTGGGGGTGTACATCAGTGGTAGAATATATACTTCGATGAGGTAGGGCTCCATCCTCACACCACTGTCCCAAAGAAAACAGATAAAATATACCCAGTATTTTATATTAAGGGAACTAAAAAGAATAAAGTAAACAAATACAAACAATAAAGGTATTTAAAAAACAAATAATTGATATGTTCTACTGCCTAAAATTATAAGTGGGGTGAGGTTGTAATTCAGTGGCAGAATCCTTGTCAGGCATGCAGAAAACAAGAGGATGCATGGGTCATAAGGGAAGGGGAAGCGAAGGATAGAGCAGAAGACAGGGTGGGGCAGGAAGAAGAGCTCAGCATCTAAAATGGTTATCATTTTTCTTTCTTGGAGGAACCAAAACTATCACATATACACAGGGAGCTAACAAATGGAGGACTTAATTACGGGGTTGAGGTTGGGGGTGGGGGAGGGCTTGTTCATAGTCCTGATTGTAGTATAAGTGCAGCAAGAGTAAAAACCACTGACTCTAAATGCATTTAACTTTTTCAAAAGTTACACTGATGATATATTAATCACAGATATAGGCTTATTAGGAATATAATTACACAAATTTAGCCATGTAATTTTATTTTGTGGAAATTATATAAGCCTTAATATTTTTATTCCTGACAAACAGTAAAATTATGTAATCTTTATTAAAAATTCAAATGAAATTTTGGTCCATGAGTGTGGGTTAATACTATGAAAAAGGAAAATAACTGTTTCTAAGCAGAATTTTCTACATTGCCATAGGGATGAAAGCTGGACACTGTACCTCACAAAGCAGAAGGTCAATGATGTGGAACACCATGCAGAGTGGAAACTTGGCAGTAAAGAGAGTGAGGAACCACTGGGATGCATACATATGAGCTTCCAGGTTCAGATCACAGAAGTGGCTGTACAGGTCTGGCAGCTGATCCTAAAAGCCAAAAGCAAAGGGTTAGGAGAATGATTACCAAGGAAGTTTTGTCGTTTGCAACAACTGTAGTGTGCACCTGCATGTCAGTGCACAGAGGTGATGACAGGAGATGGGGATAGCCACACGACAGATGAGTGTGGACAGAAACAACTGGGTGCAACAGGATCCTTGCTAACATGAGAGAGAGTTTCTGCTTCCTGGAAAAATCTTGTTCTCTCAGAACACCTTCATTCTAATGACAATTCTTAGTCTAAGGTAAGAGACAGGATTCACCTCCTACCCACCTAGAAACAAAATATATCTTCATACTCACAGACCATAATTTCATTTGAACTTTTAATAAGCAGTAGATCATTTTATTATTTGTCAGTTGTAAATGTTCCAAATTCTCAAACACCGTTATCTGAGGTATACAGTATAGTTTTAGAATAATTTGAGCACTTGAAAACTCTAAACCATGACCAGATATAAAAACCTAACTGTGGACTGCAGAGATGGCTAAAGAGCTCAAAGCTTTTGCTGATCTTCCAGAGGACCTGAGTCTGGTTCCACACACCCAGATCAGGTACCTTGCATCCACTTGCAGCTCTAGCTTCAGGAGATCTGCTGCCCTCTCTGGCCGACTTGGTCACCCAAATACAAATATAAATGCATCCAGGTAATAAATATAAATAAATATTTCTTTAAATATCCCATCATGATCATATAAAAATGATAAAGCAAAACTGTACAAGAGTGCAATACAAGATAAATAACTCCTAACAATGCTATTTATCATGTAGTGTGTGTATGTGTGTGTGTGTGTGTGTGAGAGAGAGAGAGAGAGAGAGAGAGAGAGAGAGAGAGAGAGAGAGAGAGAGAGAGAAACAGAGACAGAGAGACAACCATTTTTTGTATCAAATGCTCATATTGAACAGGACTCAAATGTATCTATTTGATGGTTTAAATGAGGTATCAAAATTGTTATCGAGCCCAACTTGATATATTAGATATAGTTATTTAAGTTTTAAATCACATAAGGAATACTAACTTTTGGGGAAAAAAACAACTAACTTTTATGTCTGAAAAGTGAGAAGTAATAATAAAACAAAATAAATGTGTTTATAGTCTGGAAGTTGTATTCATTAAACTTTCATAGTAAAATATTGCTCATTAACTCTGTTAGTGATTTTGATAACAATAAATTCATGGATGATAGAATTTCCCATTTTTCCTTACCTGCATTAGTTTCTCAAGTTGATAGAATTTGCAGTGAAGATCTTCAAAATTGTTTCTGTATAAGTCTCTCAAATTATAACGATACATAATAGTCACCAAAACACAGAATGCTTGCTCCTCTGGCATCTACAGGAAAACACACATGAGAAAAATGAATGAATGCCATATGTTCAGACTAACCTTTTCTTCCCAAGTGAAGCTGACTTGCACCTCTATCACCTAAAATACTTTTCTTAACATCAAATCCCAAGTAAGCCTCATGATCTTCTCTTGGATTTCTTCACAAGTGGCTGTTCAAAAAGTTGCATTTCAAGTACTATAGCCAGTCTTAGAGAAACGAATTCATTCAGTCTCTCTATAAGTGGATGACAATTAGCTGAATATTTTACCCACTGGCATCTTACAGGGATGGGGGTGGGGAGGAAATGCTAGTACCTCCTTTAATGTGGTAAAAGTACTGAAGCAGATAGGTAGTTTAATGCCTTTGGGCCTTCCTACACACAGTTCCTGCACAGCCAAGATACAGGCACTGTGGGAGGCACTGAAAACAAGAATTGAGAGGAATAGATCTTGACGACCAATGAGTGCACAGCAACTCACATGAATTAAGATTAAATCTTGGGACAGGTGAGGCTGGGTGTGTGAAAAGCATTGATACAGCTAGAGTACATGTAGAGGTCTGATCCAGAATGGGCCAGATCATAATAAATCATTCAAAATAACCACAGAGCAACAACAGGCAGACAGAGTTCTGTTTACCTTTGGACATGCTATATAAACGACACATAAACCCCCTCAACGTCTCTCTTCTTCATATAAAGAACACAGTACATCCATTAATACACAGGAACAAGTTTGGCTTTGATGCAAAAGAGAAAAAAATACTATGACAACTAACTGACAATTCTAGCCCATAGTCACTACTCGGATACCTAAAATGATTTTATATCTGTAGTCTTAGCACTTAGGAGAGGCAAAAAGATAGGAGGCCAAGGTATTCCTCAGAGACACAGCTTGTGGTGAGCATGGGCTACTGTGACACTATCTCAGAAAAGCAAGAAAGAAAGACAGCTAAATGGAACAATATTAGTACTTGATCGAAGAAACTTTTGAAATATCTGTATTTTCATCAGCTAAGTCAGTTAATGCCTCTGAACTTCAGTAGTTTTATATTTTAAACCAATTAAGATTGAATACTGGATATGCCTGTACTTTTGAATCTCTCCTACAGTTTCCCCAACAGCAGATACTTACTTAAAACAAAACCACTAAAATGACTAGTTAGGCTATTATAATGATTAATGTTTCACTGAACAATACAATTCAATTCATCACTGATATGCAATTAGTCTAAAAAAAATTAAACAATGTATTTTTAAATAAAAATTTAAGATGTGGGAACATGTTAGATCTTTAATACCAAATTCTCATTTTACTGTGTACTGAAGTTTCTCCCAAAAATCAGTTATGAGACTGGGAAAAAGAGAAGATAAACACTAAAATTTTGTAATTTAAGATATGACAGTGTCCTCCATGGTTATCTAAAACACAAAATGAAACACCTGCCTAGCATAAGCTCTGAAAATGGTGTAATGTAATCAGATGATGCAATCCCTGTTAGGTAACAAACGTTGGCAAGGATTTGTCATCTGTATTGATAAGGACCATCAATGGACAGAAGCCATTACTGGACAGAGACCACCTCTAAGTCTCACTGTATTTCTCCACAACAAACTCTGTTTTACAAAGGAAGCCTTTAAGAACCATGTATTGTACATAATATACTTTTGATAAAACCTGAATTTTGATGAAAATGATCTCTGCATGTACTATAAAACTGTTTTTATTCCACCTCATTATGTTTTGCATCACCACTTTCTCTGAAGTTAGTAAGTATTCCAGAGTTCCTGGTTTTTTTTTAAAAAAGATTTATTTATTTTTATTTATATGAGTACATTGTAGCTGTTTTCAGACACACCAGAAGAGGGCATCAGATCCCATTCTAAATGGTTGTGAGCCACCATGTGGTTGCTGGGAATTGAACTGAGGACCTCTGGAAGAGCTGTCAGTGCTCTTAACCACTAACCCACCTCTCCAGCCCCCCTGATTTTTTTTTCAACAAAGATAGATGCTGATTATTTGGAAAGTCATAAGCTCATGAGTCTTTGTTTTCCACTCATATACTGAAAAGCAAATAAAATGATAGCTGCCAGCTATTTGTTTACTTTCTCCTTTAAATCAAATAGATGCTAGAAAACATTTAAATCAAATGATTGCTCAGTGGCTTCCTATATGTTACCAATTTAAATGAGCAGGATCGGGGGCCAAAAGAAAAGTGGTTGTGTATATAATGGTTAATTTTAGAAATAATAGCAGCTACCATTATTAGACATACCATGAGTCCACTTGATTCCCACAAAAACCTTAGAGTAGGTCTAATTTTTACATTTGAGATGCAACACTAGTGAAGTTCAGAGGCATTAACTAATTAACCATAACTTTAAGTCAATTAAGGAGGGTCTGGGTTTCAAATCACTACTGTTCTTTTGTGATATGCACAAAGTAAGTCATACTCTTTATACTCATAACAAGGGCCTCAGTCCTCAAGAAGCCTTCAAGGGTAATGATATTATTTCCATATTAACATGAAGAAATGGAACCCCAGCTTAGGAATCCTTGCCCAAGGTCACATTAACCTAAAAGAATTGAAAGGATGATTCAAATTTATAGCTGCTCTGTTAACTATTGTTTGAAGGGGTTCTGTTTTGAAAGGGCAGACAAGCATAGCTACAAACATAGATTTAGGATCATAAAATATAAGGCCTGATTTCAAGCTCATTAAAATCTCTGCCACAGAGTTCCCAGTTTTATGCCAAAAAATAGCTCCTGAGCCAAGACCTATGGCAGAGAAAGTCCTGAAGAATATGCTACAAATAGCTTTGGTTATAAACATTTATTTGGACGCTGCTATCTTTATTCTGTGGAATCTTGATTTCCAAGACAAATAGTAAGTAGCTCAGTTTTTCATTTCTTCTTTTTTTTTTTTTTTTTGGTTTTTTGAGACAGGGTTTCTCTGTATAGCTCTGGCTGTCCAGGAACTCACTTTGTAGACCAGGCTGACCTCGAACTCAGAAATCCGCCTGCCTCTGCCTTCTGAGTGCTGGGATTAAAGGCGTGCACCACCATGCCCGGCTCTCATTTTTTTATTATTATTATTTTATGTGTATGTATTATGTCCATGTGTGTATGCCACGTGCATGGGTGGGTGCCCACAGAGGCCATAAGAGTTCTCTGGAGCTAGAGTTAATGATTGTGAGCTGCCTGACTTGGATGCTAGATACATAACTCAGGGCCTCTAGAACAGCAGCTAGCACTCTTCACCACTGAGCAATCTCTCCAGCCCAGTCTGCTTGTCACTTTTTATTGCCACTGAGAAAGTCATATCTTAATCCTGTCTTTGAAGGAAATTCCATTACAGGACTAATAACTTTTTAATCAATTTTATTCTGAAATACAGTATACAAAATACAAAAAGGTCAGATGTGTATTCTCTAATAAATAACTGATCATAAAGAAAAAAAAATGGACTCAGGGCCTCATGCAACCACCAGCTAGTCTAAGAAAGATAATATTGTTTTAGCATTAAAGATCCCTGTATAACACATGGACTGGAATGAGAACCCCCCAGCCCATTTGCAACAGATATTCAGCTTAGTCTCCATGTGGGTCTCCCAATAAGTGGAGCAGAACCTCTTCCTAAAGCTGTAGCCTGACTGTGGTATCAATTCCCCAACAGGGCTGTCTTGTCTGGCCTCAGTAGGAGAGGATGTGTGTAATCGGGCAGAGACTTGATGTGTCAGGGTTGGGAGATAATCAGGGGAGGACCTTACCTTCTGAAAGGAGAAAGGGAAGAAAGATGGGGAAAGGTTCTCAATGGTGGTGGGGAGTAGCACTTGGGATGTAAATAAATAAACAAAAAAGATCCCTGTGTAAACCTTTTCAGTCATGAACCTCTCCCAATACATCTTTCTAGAAAATTCACTATCCTCCTTTAACAGGAACCATTACACTGTTGTACTATATAGTTTTTTCCATCTAAATAATATTCTAAAAGGAAAAGTAATTGATTATTTTTGGATGTTATACAGAACTGAATCATACAAAATGTAATCTTACACGTTCCTTTCTTTAGTATTTCTCTAATATTATAAAGATTATTGCAATTTAATTTCTAAAATGGTTTAAAGTTGTTGTGGTATATACTACCATGCTACATTACCCTCTGACCACAGATAATATAGTTCTTATAGCTCACTAAATGGATTAACAGCATCTGTTTGAGAATTCTCGCACTGCCTAACCTACTCAGTGTCACAAGCTATTGCCAAAGCCCCTGACATTTTTCTAAGCACAGAAGAATCTAATTTTAAAAGACTACTTAGATATTATACTCTTGAAAATTCAAAACTTTACATTTGAATATACTTTTCATTTTCTCATCTCTCTGGGGTAAAGGACTGTGGGTGAGGGAAGGGCAGCAATCCACAAAGCAGCAGACAATGATTAATATGCAGCTGCAAGGATGACTGCAGAAAAAAGCAGCAGCAGCAGCTTATGTAACTGATAAAGTATTAGTCAGCAGGACCCTAATAACACCTCCCTGGGCCCTGAGGTGGTGTAGCTGATTAATACTTTAGAATAGCCTATTGTCTTCTATTGGCTTAGACAACAGAGAAAAATAATACAGGAAAAAACCCTTTCTGTATTCAAAGTAGCTGACAGGTTGAAAGGTGAACAACATATATTGATTAATTTCACAAAATAATTTACAAATTAGGATATATATTTTATTAGTATGATGCTGAATATTAGTTAATCTTTCCTTAAGGACCCTGACGGTAATTCTATCTTTCAAGCTATTTCTAAAATACATAGCAACAAGTACATAATTCAATTAATTTAGAGTACAAGAGACGTTAATGATATGTGTCTTGGGACACACTTTAGGATATATTTTTAGTGATCAGCCTCATAAAGGCTGACTTACTATATGGCCTTCACTACTGTAAACAGGAAGCACAAAAAAGTTCTGAGTATTTAACTTTTCTAGTTATTTGCCTCATTCTTGCTCCCCTTAGGAGGCAAGAACAGGATGTATTTCCAAATAATTACAAACCTGAAATAAGCCAAGTCTCCCAGAACCTCAAACAAACGGGGGATTTCTTAGAGCTCTGTTCTTACTGTGCTTTAATCAATGTAGCATCATGTATTTATGAAAGGGCTATGTTATGTTGGGACTTCTTTTCCTTCCAGTAGTCCACCTTAGAGGGAGACTTTGTAAAAACCCAGGAAATAAACAAAACTTAGAAGTTTTACAAGACTCAGGAATGAAATAAACTTAGAAGTCTCAAGAAATTCCTAAATGTTCGTTACAATGGTCACCAGTATCTTCCCCTGGGGTATTAAACAGTAAGAACCGTCATACAGAACTCTCTCCAGCCAGCTGCAAATCCTGCCAGGAGCTCTAGGAGTTCAGCTTCTATGTGTTGCTGCTTAGGCTGCAGTGGACATTTTGGTGATGCAGCTGCCTCTGAGCCCTCCATGCTCCCATCAGTAACCCTCCCCCACACCCCAGCTAAACTTGGGTCTGTCACTGCTGCCTGTTAAAGGTAAGTAGATACCTTGTTCAGAGCTCCCTAGGACAAGTGAAACATGATGGACGGAGGTAACAGTGGCTTATTTCAAAGACTATTCTGTGAGAAACAAAGCAGTAAAACACTTGACTTGCATCTCAGCTTTCACCTCAGTGAGGACGAAACTTCAGAAGTGGCTCTCTCTGTGAAGAACTCATGCCATTCAGTGGGCTGCCGGACAGCTCTAATTGCCCTAGAAATTCCCCATTCAAAGATTTTAAAACAAAATTAATCATTAATCCCAACTTCTTCCATTCACTCTAAATGTCCATTCTCCTGTGGGACCTAACTATTTTAGATACTACTTGCATTCTGTGTTAGAAAATTATGATAATAAAGTGTTTGATATCACAGGCCATCACAAGAAGATGTGAAGATGTCAAAAAGAAAAAGAAAGCAAGACCAAAAAATATACCAAAAGAAATACCAAAGTAGCTGATGCTGCACAAAACAGGAGAGTAACCTAAAGTGCGGTGAGGTGAGTCATGACAACAGCGCCATGGGCATCACTCTTACTAGAATGAGGAAATCAGCATTAAGACTGTGAGTCTACCAGCATTTTCAACAAATGGTGCTGGCATAACTGGCGGTTATCATGTAGAAGAATGGGAATTGATCCATTCTTATCTCTTTGTACAAAGCTCAAGTCTAAGTAGATCAAAGACCTCCACATAAAACCAGAGACACTAAAATTTATAGAGGAGAAAGTGGGGAAAAGCCTCAAAGATATGGGTACAGGGGAAAAATTCCTAAACAGAACAGCAGTGGCTTGTGCTGCAAGATCAAGAATTGACAAATGGGACCTCATAAAATTGCAAAGCTTCTGTAAGGCAAAGGACACTGTCAATAAGACAAAAAGTCCACCAATTTTTACCAATCTGATACGGGACTACCTAAATCTGATAGGGGACTAATATCCAATATATACAAAGAGCTCAAGAAGCTGGACTCCAGAAATTCAAATAGCCCCATTAAAAATGGGGTACAGAGCTAAACAAAGAATTCTCAACTGAAGAATACAGAATAGCTGAGAAGCACCTGAAAAGATGTTCAACAACCTTAATCATCAGGGAAATGCAAATCAAAACAAACTTGAGATTCCACCACACACCAATCAGAATGGCTAAGATCAAAAATTCAGGTGACAGCAGATGCTGGCGAGGATGTGGAGAAAGAGGAACACTTCTCCATTGCTGGTGAGGTGAGATTGCAAGCTTGTACAATCACTCTGGAAATCAGTCTGGCGGTTCCTCAGAAAATTGGACATAGTACTACCGGAGGATCCCGCAATACCTCTCCTGGGCATATACTCAGAAGATGTTCCAACTGGTAATAAGGACACAAGCTCCACTATGTTCATAGCAGCCTTATTTATAATAGCCAGAAGCTGGAAAGAACCAGATGTCCCTCAACAGAGGAATGGATACAGAAAATGTGGTACATTTACACAATGGAGTACAACTCAGCTATTAAAAGGAATGAATTCATGAAATTCTTGGGCAAATGGATGTATCTGGAGGATATCATCCTGAGTGAGGTAACCCAATCACAAAAGAAGTCACTAGATATGCACTCACTGGTAAGTGGATATTAGCCCAGAAACTTAGAATACCCAAGATACAATTTGCAAAACACAAGAAAATCAAGAAAAAGGAAGACCAATGTGTGGATACTTCATTCCTCCTTAGAATAGGGAACAAAATACCCATGAAAAAAGTTACAGAGACAAAGTTTGGAGCTAAGACAAAAGGATGGACTATCCAGAGACTACCCTACCCAGGGATCCATCCCACAGTCAGCCACCAAACCCAGACACTATTGCATATGCCAGCAAGATTTTGCTGAAGAGACCCTGATATAGCTGTCTCGTATGAGGCTATGCCAGTGCCTGGCAAATACGGAAGTATTCACAGTCATCTTATTGGATGGAACACAGGGCCCCCAATGGAGGAGCTAGAGAAAGTACCCAAGGAGCTGAAGGGGTCTGCAACAATATGAACTAACCAGTACCCCCAGAGCTCATGTCTCTAGCTGGATATGTAGCAGAAGATGGCCTATTCGGCCATCAGTGGAAAGAGAGGCCCATTGGTCTTGCAAACTTTATATGCCCCAGTACAGGGTCAAGAAGAGGGAGTGGGTGGGTAGGGGAGCAGGGCGGGGGGTGGGAGGGGTATATGGAACTTTTGGGATAGTATTTGAAATGTAAATAAAGAAAATATCTAATAAAATAAAATTTTAAAAAATACTGTGAGTCTACTACAAATGCTCATTTCAGAGTGGCAGACTCAGCAGTGCCTTAGGTTCACCTAGTTGGGCCTTTCTGCTGCACCCAACACTATGCATTGTTTCCTTCTTTATAGAAGACTCCTCTTCTTCCTCAGACATTTCAGTGTTTAATGTTCTCAGATTCCATCCTCATTTTCTTAGCCTTGTTTACTCTTCTGAGATTATAGATTTCCTCTCATCATGTCAGCTTTGATGTCTCCCCAAGTATCAGCCCCTAGTGTCAGTGGGCTGCTAGATAGCTCTAACAGTCTTAGAACTTCCCCCACCAATTCAAAGATTTTAAAACAAAATTAATCATTAATCCTAACTTTCCCCATAAACGCTAAATGAATATAATTCTTTTAGCTAAAAGCATCATAGCCACCAAGTACCAAGCTGGAGAACTGGGTGTGTCACCTTTCACTTCCCTTCACTAGCCCAGAAGCTGCTCACTTTCCTTCGAAACGTTTGTTTCTTTCTCCCTTTTCCCAGTCCCAGCATATGTCATAGAATCTAGCTAGTCTCTCCACAGCTGTTTGTTCTCTTCAGCTTTGCCCTCTAAGCAAAAACAAACACAAAAAATGAATGTCTACCCTTGCCCAGTGGCTTCTCATTTGTGTTGGAAGGAAGTCACTTTAATGAAATGAATATGTAGTCCTTATCATATGGCCCATCCCTATCATATCATTTTTACCCCACATGTAGACAAGTCTGATTTCATGTGGTTTCTCTCTAAATAGAGAACCAATTTGTTTTCATACACTTGATATCATTCATTTTGTCTACAATTATGTAACTTTAATTATTCTTTAATTTATTTCTTGCCAAAACAGCTACCTGTTCCAGAAAGTTTTTCTAACAGTTCTGTCAGAACTGGGCTGGGCAAATCTCCTGTGGACTATCTTGCCCAGGGCCTCACTGTGATGAGCACACTAAGTTCTCCAGTGAGCATTTATTGTTTCTCTTGTCAGAAAGATCAATGAAGACACAGAAAGGAGAATACAAATTCGTTTGAATTGCTTATACCCCATCCTAGACACAAACTACAAATGTAATCCCACTTCAAAGTCCAGAACCTGGCAATTGATGCTAAATGAAAGTGACTGACAGGAAGAAGTGTATTAAAATAAATCAGAGAAAATCTAGTAGGTTCCTTGTTATAGTATAATAGTTCATAGTGATCTGATTTCTGATGTTTGTGCTTATGCTGATATTTTTATTCAAGATAGTTAAGCTAAAATTAAATCCAAATAAGTAATTTAATTTATTTGCTTCTAGATAGCAAAACTAATTGAAAAACTCTTTGGCCAACAATCTCTGGCCCAAATTGAAAACTATCCCATGGGCAAGAACCAGTCCCTGGCACTATTAATGATACTCTGTTATGCTTGCAGACAGGAACCTAGAATAGTTGTCCTCTGAGAGGCTCCACCAAGCAGTCAATGGAAACAGATGCAGAGACCCACAGCCAAATCTTAGATGGAGCTTGAGGAGTCTTGTGGAAGAGTTGGAGGGGAGGACTAAGGAATCCAAAGAAGAACTCAAGAGGAAGACCAACTGTACTGGCTAGTTTTGTGTCAACTTGACACAGCTGGAGTTATCACAGAGAAAGAAGCTTCAGTTGGGGAAATGCCTCTATGAGATGCAGCTGTAAGGCATTTTCTCAATTAGTGATCAAGGGGGAAAGGCCCCTTGTAGGTGGGACCATCTCTGGGCTGGTAGTCTTGGTTCTATAAGAGAGCAGGCTGAGCAAGCCAGGGGAGACAAGCCAGTAAAGAGCATCCCTCCATGGCTTCTGCATCAGCTTCTGCTTTCTGACCTTTTTGAGTTCCAGTCCTGACTTCCTTTGGTGATGAACAGCAATGTGGAAGAGTAAGCTGAACAAACCCTTTCCTCCCCAACTGTCTGTGCAGGAATAGAAACCCTGACTAAGTCACCAACAGAGTCAACTAACCTGGATCCTTGGGGGTTCCCAGAGACTGAACTACCAACCAAAGAGCAAGCATGGGTTAGATCTAGAAACCCACACGCATATGTAGCAAAGGTGTGGATTGGTCTTCATGTGGGTCCACCAATAATTGGAGTGGGGGCTGTTCTTGAATTTGTTTCCTGTCTGTGGATCCCATTCGCCTAAGAGGGCTGTCTTGTCTGGCCTCAGTGGGAGAGAATGAATCTAGTCCTGCAGAGACTTGATGTTCCAGGCTGGGTTGATAGCAGGGCAAGCTCCTCCTTCTCAGAGAAGGAGAGAATAGGAGGGGAATTGGAGGGGACTGACAAGAGAGGGAGGCTGAATATTGGGCTGTAAAATTAATTAATTAATTAATTAATTAATTAATTAATGAAAACTGTAGCACTTTAATAAAAAAGAAATAAAGGAAGGAAGGAAGGCAGACAGACATACTGTTGTGTCTTGGAAACAGATGTAATTTATCACCCAAGGTATAATTTAAAGAGATATGCTATATATAAGCTTCCTAAAGTGGGAAATCAGCAGGAATATCAAAACCCTGTAGAAATAACCCTCAGTACCACTATGCTATTTAGAACATGGAAAACTACTTACATGCAACAGTAGTACAGCAGCAAGAAAAGACTGTCCTTGACAGTACCCAATGTCTTCATCGAACACCGAGTAGGCCTAGAGAAAGATAATGAAAAAGTCATATTAAGAAGACTCATAAATTTAGCTTACATGTTGGCTGCCATCAGGTGCCTGCTTGCCCTATCTCTGACCTTCTGTCACATTTACACTGATGTTTCCATTTGGATCCATATCTGTGCATCAGAACTCCTCTAAGATACCTTTTCCAAAGCAGCCCTACATGTTCCAGTATCACAGGCTCCTCCTCAGGATATGAAATAAACAGACACTCAGATACCTAAATTATTACTTTAGCCAAGGTACATGAACCATGAGAACCCTGGGTAAATGGTGGGGGATTACAAGGCTGATATGAGAGTTCCAGGGCACTACAATAGAAAAAAATCAAAGCTTCTCAAAACTCTAGTATGAATTCATCATTCTAATAAACAAAGTCAATTAACAACTAAAACCTCCAAACAAGGTATCCAACTTGTTGACAGTTGCCAAGAGCCACTAACACTATGGCCCAACACAAAACTATAACCATTAGTGATTTTTTTTCAGGTGTGAGTTTATAAAATGTGAGCTTACAGATGGCATTGCTTTGCCATGTTAAAAGGTTGTATATACCTGCTGTAAGCCTTTAATGATCTTTAAATGCTCTCCCATTTTCTAAATGCTGCTGAGTAAAAATGGCTCTTGTTATGTCTATTGCTAGACAAGGCAGACGCATTTAAAATTGCCCTGCACATTTTGCAGAATGTCCAAAGGTACATCAGGCTGAGAACATGCACCCACTACTGCAGGCTCTTTGGCTATTCCATACCATTCCCTTCATTTTAACCATGCCAGGTGAAAACTGGCAAGAGTCCACTCAGGAGATACAGCACTCTCTTGAGAAGGAACAAATGTACCATTTAGTTTGACATGAGTCTGTTTGTCTTCAGAGGAAAAGAAATAAAGTTGTTCCCTTAATAATTTCTAACTAGTAGTTTAAACACTTGAAGACCATATAGCAGTTTTTGGGAGTTTGAGTCAGCAAAGGCAGAATGTTTATTAAAAATGGAAGATAAATTAGAAAGACCTTCTGTGAAAATCCAGATAGCTAATGTTTTAGATTTTGAGGGATAATCATATTATATGTCAAAGTTGAAATGACGTCAAGGGAAGTATGAAAACAGGCTTTGTGGGTTCGTGCTTCCTGAAATTGAAAAAAGTTTAGGTGCTGCCATATTTATAAAAGCCAAGAATCCCAGAGCTAGGCAAGCACCAAGCCCATGTGCATACTTTATCTGAGAGGATTTCCATTCAACTGTGTATATGAAGACTTCCTGCCTAGAGCATTGGTTATTAAATATTTTTTTGTACTTTTTTCCAGTACTGAGGATGGCCCCCAGGGCCTGCTCCATGCCTTGGCAAGCATTCTGCACTGGCCTACTGCCTACCCTTGTAATTCTTTTTCTGTGTATAATACAGTCAGGTAAGCATATACATACATTTGATTTTCAGAATGTTTGAACTGGGGCATTGTGCATTGCTATCATTACAGAGCACTGACGATCAACCCTCCAAAATGCTCCTTGTGCCTCTATAGTCTAAAATCTCCACTAGACATTAACTGAACTATATTATACAACATATTTATAATTTTAAAAAGTAACTCATAATGTCAGATATACTCTTGTATCTGGATTCTCATAACCTCAGAGAGAAAAATGAAAAGAAAACGCTTAAAAATAGGATCAATGTGGCAACCTTTTCACTAATAGATGAAGAAGAGTAGGGTAAAGCTGTCCAACTTCTTCTTGTTTGGTATTAAAATAAAATAAAACCAATCTATACATCCTATTTTGTACAAACCTAACTAGTAAAGAAGTATAAGACACTGTTATCATTTGACATCATATGTCCAGTCTTTCAGATGTCAACCAACATTTAATGGTAGAATGTCTGCCTTGCATGAAACAAGGTCCTAGGGCCACTCTCCAATATGGAGGAAGGAGGAGGGACAAGAGGAGAGAGGGAGGGAAGGAAGGACAAAGGGGCTTTAGCAGGGACTCATCCTTTCTAAAAGCACAGTGAAGTCACTATCTTCCATATTACCACAAATTCTCATTCCTAGGATAACTACATCTCCTTGGTATTTCTGCAAAATTGTTAAAACATGATCTGCACACTTGAAAGTTTCCTAAGTAGGTGGGTAAATAGTAGAGGCATCCAATTCATGCCAGTACCAAAAATAATAAAGTAGCCTAATTTTGTGCCTAAAATTTTGTTTTTATTATTTAGAAATATATGTTACTATGATTATACTTTATAACTCAGTATTTTTTGTTTAGCTTATAAGACATAAATTTTTGTTTTGTATCTTGAGACAGGGTTTCTCTGTGTATTCCTGGCTGTACTGGAAGTCGCTCTGTAGATCAGACTGGCCTTAAACTCAAAGATCCATCTGCCTCTGCCTTCTGAGTGCTGGAATTAAAGGTGTGTGCCACCATTGTCTACCTATAAAATTCTATTTAGAAGGTTACAACATTTTATTATATTAAGAGAGAAAGATCACTAACAAAAAATAAGGGACTGGCTCTTTGTCCCTTAAGTGTTAAGTCCCTAAATCCCTTGGCCTGACAATGAAAACAAGCCTATGACATACCATTTTATTAAAATACTTTCATCCTAAGGAGATAAGGGAATACAAAAAGATATACATAAACAGTTGAAAATTAAAAATTCAAATGTTCTTTTCTTGGCTTATATAAATATGTAATAAAACTATTTTCCTGGGTGCTTTTAATTACAAAGAAAGAAAAAGGCACATCTCACACTTAAGTGTCTCATTCCAGAGCATAGGGTCTTTGCTGTTATCTGTATTTACATTGTGGATCTCTAGGTCTGAAGATGTGTTGACCTGCATAGCCAAATTCAGGAGATGATAATAAAACTTAACTCTCAAGCACAACTTTTTATATTTGATACACACTCAGAAAATACTCAAAAAACTAATTCTTTATATGACTACAGCTAGGAAATGTAGAGGAATAATAATCACAAAGTTCCAGGGTGGTTCACTTGTATAGGAGAAGACTTAACCCAAAGGAGAAATGGGGTTAATGAAAAATACTGGCAATATTTCTCCTAATTTTTAAGTAAAAAATATTATTTACTTTTAAAATCATAAATACAAATTAAACATGTTTGAAATGTTTCATAATTTTAAATTTTAATTTAAATATTTAAAAAGTACTCATCAGTAACCATTCAATAGTTTGTATTTTAACTTGGGTATCACCTCCAGAATACAAATATATAAAAGACACAAAGTAGTTTTCACTGGAGTTTAAACACACACACACACACACACACACACACAGAGTCATTTTGTTGTCTTCACCATACCTATGTTCTATGAAGTTATCAAGACACTAGACCTACAATTCTGAATTATTTTCTTCAGGTTAGAAAGGGTCTGGCTCCTATGTACCTTTGGCTGCAACATTTTCAGCAATCAATCACTAGCATAACTACATTGTAAATGTAATTCTTAAGGCAACAGATTTAACACATACTATAGACTCTTTATTATTTAACAAACTCATGCATCAATGAGGTGTATATATATATATATATATATATATATATATATATATATATATATATAAAATCACAGATATATCACAACTTCTCAGCAGCTAGCAGCATTAGCCAGTACTTTAGTGCTGCACTTGAGAGTCATGGTACACACCAAATCACCAAGAGAAAAGAAAACCTATAGCAATAAATATATTGTGATGCTTGTTTACAGTGAGAGCTAAGCATCAAACAATTCAAAATTCTCTATGAATGCTTGGAACAAATGAACAAACAATAACAACAAACAAAATGTAATTTTGTATTAGTGCTGCTTTTGAGGTTGCAATAAATTTTACTACGTAAGATGAAATAAGCCGGGCGTGGTGGCGCACGCCTTTAATCCCAGCACTCGGGAGGCAGAGGCAGGCGGATTTCTGAGTTCGAGGCCAGCCTGGTCTACAAAGTGAGTTCCAAGACAGCCAGGGCTACACAGAGAAACCCTGTCTCGAAAAACCAAAAAAAAACCAAAAAAAAAAAAAAAAAAAAGATGAAATATAAGTACAGAACCTATAAAAATGACTTATTGTGTATATATGTATGTGTATATGTGTGTGTACATATTTTTATGTAGAAATACACATTCAAGGAGCTGAAGGGGGAACAACAATATGAACTAACCAGTACCCCCAGAGCTTGTGTCTCTAGCTGCATATGTAGCAGAAGATGGCCTACTCGGCCATCTGTGGGAAGAGAGGCCCCTTAGTCTTGCAAACTTTATATGCCCCAGTACAGGGGAACGCCAGGGCCAAGAATCAGAAGTGGGTGGGTAGGGGAGCAGGGTGTGGGGGAGTTATGGGACTTTCGGGATAGCCTTTGAAATGTAAATGAAGAGAATATCTAATAAAAATTAAAAAAACAAAAAAATAGTTTATCTGAGCTACTAGCCTACAAAAAGTAAATTCAAAGAGTTCTTAAATAAAAGCAAAACTGTTACTGATCATAATCATTAACCATTAGTTTTAGGAAAATGGCAAATACTGAGAAACCCATGCACAACAAACATTAGCATAAGTCTATGCCCAGTCTATAGTGTCACACTTGAAATTTGTTTCTACATGAATATTCCAATTAAAAATTTTCAGTACCTAATATCCCTCATAGTGTTACCCCTAAGCTTTTAGAATCACTATCAATTAATTATGTTTCCATATTCACTCAGTACTTAGAACAATCAGTCCACAATGAACATATCATTTTATAAAAGTTTAATTATAATTTTTCTTATCAATTCACCATGTGTTTTCCAATAAAAACAATATAGTTATGACAACCTCAAAGTAGTCTCCATCACCTAGAACAGAAATTTGCTAGTACAGTACTCTTAGACTTCGGTTCCAAAGTTTACTTAGAAGCTTTCCATCATTGGCTCTGAATGCAAAGCATGTCAGGTTCTAGCTCTGCCATTTACCAGAACTACTTAGCTTCCTTTGCACTGAGGCAAAATATGGAAGACAAGTAGAGACAATGAGCAAAATGGACAAATTAACTACTCTACTGAAGCTTAGTTTCTTAGCACGAAAAGATGACAACAGTCATACTAATTTATATAATGTTTGAAAGTAGTATGTATAATAGTGAAAAATAAAAGAGAAATGGACCAAAAAGAAACTTAATGTTTTAGATTGTTTTTCTTTTATTTTTGAGATTATAACTATGTCATTTCCCCTCCTTTCCATTTCCTCTTGAATTTATGGCCTCTTTTCTAATTAATTGTTGCTATAAGAATATATGTATATACAAACATATTCCTAAATATAACCTGATCAGTCTATATATTGCTTATATCTATGTTTTCAGGGATGACCTTGTTATTGGTACTAGATAACCAATCTGTGAGGTAGTTACTGCCTCCAACTCTCAACATCCCTTAGTTGCCTGTAGTTCTTTGTGTAAGGCTGAGAACTCATGGGCTTACCTCTGTCCACTTTAGTATGTTTATTGTTGTTTTTCAATTCAGCTAATGTTTAAGGAGTCATGTTGGTGAGACTTATGGATGTAGCCTTTGACTTACGAAGGGGACACAGAAGGGATTCAATTGTTAATAGTGGCTATACTACACAGGCTTGTCATACCACCATGAAGAAGTAACTTTGAGCAGAGAATGGAGGGAGGCTAAAGAATCAGCTGTGTAAATATGGTAGGAGGTGTTCTTGGTAAAGGGAAAGTCAGTTTAGCACAAAGGCTCTGGGTATGAGCTTGTCTGAACATGTAGTCAGTTCACAATGGTTGAAAGAATGTTCAGCTATGACTTCACAGCTTGGTAAACCTCTGAAAGTATTTTTTTTTTTTTGTTAGTACACTGAGTAAAATAAAAAGCTACTGCAAGCAGAAGACTGGGGAAGAGATGATGTTAATGTAAACCAGGATAACATGAGTAAAGCTGGTGAGAAACAGCTAGTAAGTGATTACGATTTCTTGATGGACTGAGTATGTGGAGCTTGGAAAGCAGTCATGTGCAGTCTGCTGTGCAGAAAGAAGGAAGAATTGGAATCTACAATACTGCTGTGAGTCTGTAGCTTTCCAATACACACAGCTGGACTTAGAATCAAGCACGGCCATGGCAGGTTTTGGAAGGTAGAACAAGGAACTCCAAGTTTGTTCTTCCCTAGCAGGAGAAAATTGTCTAATCAACACTTTCAGAAGTCTAAAAAGTTAGTGAAGGCTTACAGAAGCAGGGAAATAACTATTCTAGAAAAACAGCTGACCGCCGGGCGTGGTGGCGCACGCCTTTAATCCCAGCACTCGGGAGGCAGAGGCAGGCGGATTTCTGAGTTCGAGGCCAGCCTGGTCTACAAAGTGAGCTCCAGGACAGCCAGGGCTATACAGAGAAACCCTGTCTCGAAAAAACCAAAAAAAAAAAAAAAAAAGAAAAAAGAAAAAAAAGAACAGCTGAAATTTGAATTGCCTGCAAAGTATAGTACCTTAACCCTTGAATAACTCTGAAAACCAACAACCTACAACTGGAGAGACAACCAACTCTCCAGGGACAAAGCCAGGTGAGAGCTCCTATACAGTTTTTCCCAGAGCCCCATCACAGAGGGTCAGATTTTATCTTCTGGTTCCCAGCAGTACTCTACGTACAAGGCTCACCCAATGTAAGAAGTCTTCTTCCTGAAGTATTTGACTATTGGGGCTGATGGGTAAAAATGAGGCAAAGTACATATCAACCATAAAGCTCTAATTAAAGGAAAGTCTTGGGAAAGAGAGATCCACAAAAGTTAGGAAGGTTTCCTTCCCACCTGCACAGACAAGAGCAGAGAAGGCTCCAAAGCTCTCACTTCTGCAGTATTGTGACATTCTACATAAACAGAGAGTGAAGGCATGCCAGAGTTTACCACTGGTGGGTTGAGAAAATGGAAGATAATCTAAATGCCTCATCTGTCTCTTGATAAAGAATGGCATAATGACTAGATCCAAGAACTGAAGAAACTCTCAGTTCTATCAGCCAAGCAGCAAGGAGAGATCTCAGTAGCAGATCTGATAAAAGACTGATGCGGTTAGTTCACCAAAGATCCCAGTCAGACATCCTACTACAAAGAACACCATGAGCCTAATGAGTACAGACACATTAAAGTCTGCCAGAGGTGATGGGAAGTGATTTCTAATGAGGATAGGCTTTCTTAAACTGATGAATCTGCTTCAAATTCAATAGCAGAGATTATACTGAAACCCACTGAATTGTACTGAATTTTGCTATATGAGTTCTTTCAATAATAAATAAAAATATGTTAAAAGGCATACTTACAAGTACACATGTACATATATATCTATGTGTACACACATATATCCCCTAGTTTCATCCATTGAGAGGACTTTCAAGCAATGACGCCCAAGAACAGTCATCACTCTTCATATCCAAATCTTGGTTTCTTACCATTTTGATTAAAGGAACTGAGTGTTCTGGAAAACTGGATAAGCTTAAGCTAAGCAAAGAAATAAGAAATAAGCATAGAACATAATTCTGAGCAGTAATGGAAGACCATGCTCACAAAGTTAGAAAATTTGCCAAAGGAATATCGAAACCTGCTTAAAGATATCTCACTGGCTAATTTGAAGATAATTTGAGCACCAAAATGAGCAACAATAGTGACAGAACATAAAATATAACAGAATGAATACAGTAAGGATCCAATCAATTAGACCTAGCAAAAGGACCCTAATAAATTGGTGGGTTGTTTTAAAAAGAGGGGAGTTGAACAAAAGTTGGGAAGGGTGGAATACAGGCATGTCTTGGAAGAGTCAGAGAGAACAATAGAGAGAAGATATGAATGAAATATAGTGAATACATATATGAAATTATTAAAGTTAACAAAAATATTATTTTGAAAGAAATAATCCTTAGGCACATGTCTATGACAATAAATAAATGAGTGAATGTATCAAAACTATAATTCAAAATGGTGAATTTATATAGCCAAAAAAATCTCAACAAAATACTGATTAACTATAAAGAATTAAAGAAAAGCACTTCATAATGGATAAGCCGGATAGACAAAAGCTTATATATCTAGTCAAAGTGAAGATCACCCAAAGATGGGAAAAGTGAAACTGTACAGAACTTAAGAAGAAATAGATACAAATGATCTCTTCTGTATGATTCTTGTCAAAGATGTCTAACTCAAATATACCATGCGAGTGCATCAGAAGAGGTTGGATTGGAGGGCGATCTCAAGAAGCATCTGGTCTATAACTTTTAAAAATTGTAACACCAAGAGAGTTAAGAAAACAGTGATCTAGACCTGATAAAAATCAAGAGTCGGTGAGAATTAAATAAAACCTGTCATCTAACCCTACATCTGATAGAGGGCTAATATCCAAATTATATAAAGAACTCAAGAAATTAATCACCAATAAAAAAACTCCAAACAACCCAATCAAAAAATGGGGTATAGAACTAAACCAAGAATTCACAACTGAAGAATCTTGAATGGCTGAGAAGCACCTAAAGAAATGTTCAAAGTCCTTAGTGATCAGAGAAATGCAAATCAAAATGACCCTGATATTCCACCTAACACCAATCAGAATGGTTACGATTAAAACCTCAGGTGACAACACATGTTGGAGAGGATATGGAAAAAGAGGAACACTCCTCCATTGCTGGTGGGAATGCAAACTGGTACAACCACTCTGGAAATCAATCTGGAGTTCCTCAGAAAATTGGAAATAGATCTACCTGAAGACTCAGCTATACCACTCTTGGGGATATACCCAAAAGATGCCCCACCATGCCACAGGGGCATGTGTTCCACTATGTTCATAGTGGCCACCTTATTTGTGATAGCCAGAAGCTGGAAACAACCTACATGTCCATGACAGAAGAATGGATACAGAAAATGTGGTTCATTTACACAGTGGAATACTACTCAGCTATAAGAACAAGGACATCCTGAGTTTTGCAGGCAAATGGAAGGAACTAGAAAATATCATCCTGAGTGAGGTAACTCAGACCCAAAAGGACATGCATGGTATGTACTCACTAATAAGTGGATATTAACCAAAAAAAAAAAAACCTACAGAATATCCAAGATACAGTCCACAAAGCTCAAAATGGTGAGCAAGCTAAAGTGCCCAAGTGAAGATGCTTAAGTCTCACTTGGGAGAGAGAAGAAAGCTATCACATGCAGGGAGAAGGGAACCTGATCTGGTATTGGGTAAGGGAAAAGGACTGAAGCCCTGAGGGCCAGAAGAAAGAATGGAAACAGGCAACCTCAGGAAATAAACTCTATTTTTTTTTCTATACACCACATCCACTAACCCGACCATCAGTAAACATGGGTGCTGTCTAGTGCTCAATAGCTGCAATGCTTCAGTGCTATGTGATCGACTAGGAGTTGGGACAATGACTATGTGGGACAATGCCCTTGCTTCTAAGAAAGGTATCTGGGGCAAAGAGGTATCATGCTGATAAATCACATTCAAAATAATTAGTGAAACAAAATTCTGACCATGCAACTCTCCTGTAAGTTTGAGAATGTTAAGTAATATCTATACACATATAAATAAACCTAGGTACATGTATATATAAATTCCATAGTATTTTATTGAACAAACATAATAAAAAGTTACCTAAAAAGGTTAACTTTGTCCTATATGTTGGTAAGAAGAGTATGAATATAAACTCTAAAAATAGGTTCACTGATATGAAATACTCTGAACTAAACTAGATGTATTCACAAATATTCACTAACAAAGCAACTTTCTTATCTAACATAGCTGGCACAATTCCTAGACATAGGCTTCTTTTTATAACAGTTTTTAAAAAGCCCTTGGCAATAATTTAAAACGATCCCAACTCCTTTATAAGCAGTAAATGCAAAAATAAAATGAAATAAAAGAAAATAAATACAAACCTAGATTACCACATCTTTAACATTTTTAACCACCCCCACAAAATAAGCTGTTACATGATTATTGGAAATTGTTCACTGCACTTATGTTATGACCTTGGACTCTGACTTGGTAATGGATATATTACAGGGGAACAGCACTCAGGCAATCTCTACAAACAAACAAACAAACAAACAAACAAAAATCAAGAGTCTGGCATTTAAGGAGTTTAACCTGCAAAGACTTTTGGAATATGAAGTGCTTCCCAGAGGAGGGGCCAGGAGCACTAAGGACCCTTTAGTAGCTCTGCCACTGCCACTGCACACTATGCTAGGAAAGCCGATGGAAGGATGTGATGGCAGAGGCAAACCTCAGATATCACCCTTTGATAGCCTTTCCTTAGAAGTACAGAGTAAATCAAAATATGTCATCAAATGATTTTTCTTCCATGCAGGTAGAATTATAGTGTGTCCTAATGTCTCGTCCAATATGCTCCAACAATCCCCATTTTCCTAATATCTTTCTTAAATATTAAGCCCTTTCTTGCTGACAGGCTTCTCACAGGATATGAAATACACAATCTGTTTCATCAGCTCAAGTATGTAAAGCTAACATTATTGACAAAAGATGATTAGTGCTCAGAGTGACCAAACAAGGAAATGGAATATACCCAAGATAACATTTTGCCACAAAGACCGCCCCCAATGGAGAAACACTGTGTTCAATTATCATCTACAATAATCTTAAGCCTAAAGAATAATGTTTTGCTTTGTTTTACTTTGTGTGTTTTGAGAAAGTGCTTTGGAAAGTCTGGAATGGGATTTTTTATGTACAACTGGCACTTAACTCAATCCTCCTACCAAGCCTCCCAAGGAAAAGGATTCCAGGCAGATACTACCTTACCCGGCCTCACTGGAAAAACTTTGAGGTTAATTTTATTGTGGAACTTGGAAGATGGCTTGCTTTGTAGCACAAGGACCTGAGTTCAAGCCCCTAGATCCATTTAAGAATCTCAGTCATGGCAGTGCACTGCTTGTAATCCCAGTACTGGGGAGGCAGACAAAGGAGGATCCCTGAGGCTTGCTGGAAACCAGTCTAGCCTAACTGATGATCTCAATAGAGACTGTCTTGAAAGACATGGATAGCATTCCTGAGTATGACACCAGAGGGTATCCTCAGGTCTTCACGGTCATGTGCACAAACATGTACACACACCTACCCACGCATATATGTGCACTTGTATATACAGGAACACTCATATGCAGTGCATTCACACACTAGAATTATATCATGTCTATTTGAGTTTTATGGCATGATGTTTTGGGGTATATATAAATACTACAGTGGCAACATGAATACTACAGTGACATACATGAGCATAGTAGCATCATTCTAGAGCAACTTCTTGTCTTTTATATGAAATGACAGGCTGCAGTACTCTAGTTACTGCCCATCCAGCTACCCTCTTTCAATGTATTCAAGAAACTATTTTTTCTTAAAAACCAAGAAAGGAGTATGAAATATCACAATAAAATCCCTAAGGCAATCTGACTTCACTGGCTTGAGTGTGCATGTAACACATAAGAGTGCCAGCTTTGGGTTAATCTGTATGTCACTGTGGGTAGAGTGGGTAGGACAACTTTTGCGGAAGAGATGGGCTACTCAGATCCCGACAGATGGGGAGGAGGAGGAGAGCAATTCAGATTCATTCTTCCTAAGAGAAAAGGCAGGAAGAGGTCTAAGTAAGGAGGAGGCTGCAGAGTTATAAAGATACTGGCAACTGTGTACAATTAGTAAGCAGGATACAAACCCTGTAATTCTGTACCAGACAGAATTCACTCTAAATTTGCTGTCCAGGACATTTACACCATTTCAGCCTAGCACAGGAAGAGTTCTGAATTGAGAGAAAAATAATAATCTGAACAGGAAGCACGAATGCACTTTATCTTTGCAGGACTTTCTTTAATCTCATTCTCTTTTAGGGAAAAAATCTTACTTTGCTCAACAAACAGCAACATTGTCTTCTAAAACTTGATCACATACAATCCTCTATTGCACATCCACAGCCCTGCATGGGCCTCCAGTAGCTACGTGATGGCTCAACAAGCGATTCAGGTGAAAGACGCTGTATGAGCTGCACAGAAACTAGACAGCTATTTCAAGAAAAGCTCTTCTAGGACCGTGCACTTGGGAAAAGTCTTAAATGTCATCGGGCACTCACAAGAGCACTGCAAATCATTCATTCTCTCTCCACAATGCCAGCTTCACTAAGTTGACCTTTTCCTTGTTAGATTTCAAAAGAAATTTGTATACGTGCATTTTTCTTTGCATTTGAATATCATTTTACAGTCTTCCAGCTTTCATTTATGACGTTTAAGCTAAGGTTCACTTGCAACACTAAGAAAACTCTCAGGATATAAAGAACATGGCTTCTGGGGTCAGCTAGGGCATCTAGATAGTTGATGTCCTTCCTATCTGTATGATAAGTGTCAATACACGGCCTTCCTGAGGAGGTTAACCTAGTATTTGATGACATGCATAATATGTTTATAAGTGGGCCTGACATATTCCCTAACATATTGGAGTTTTTTCATAAGTATTTTTCACTAAACATATATAATCAAAGTAATACTACATAATTTTAAACTGACTGCTAACCCTGGCTATGTAGTGGGCTATATACTTTTAGGATTCATTTAACTTTCCTGGTTATCATTGTGAAATTCTGGAAATTCTATTTCCTTATGATAACAATAGGTGTCAAATAAGATTTCAGAAGTGCTTTATAAACCATAAGACTTCATGAGTTTCTACTGTGTTGCTCAACATTAAGAAAGAAGACTTGAAAGAATTCATTTTCCTTAGAAAAGTTAATTTACTTTGAGAATACACTGCTGCCCCTCAGGGTCTACTGAAAACACTTAATAGAGTGCTTTTTAAAGATGTGCTGGCAAAGCAGGTAGCCCCAGGGGTTCAAAGGACTCCTCTGTAGCCAATATTTAGATTCACCTCAGAAATAATATCCTAATTCAAAGACACTCACCTGAACTCAAGAGGAAGACAGATAACCTGTACAGAATTTAAAAGGCTGCTTTATTCTCCCAGGGGTTTGTGATCCTCCAAGGGACTACTCGTAACTTGCCTGGCAGAAACACAGATACTTACAAGGGACAATTGTGTCCCTCGATCAGATTACTGGACCAATGCCCACTCCCACCCCCAATACAGAGACTTTCTTAGGAATCACATACTGGGAGAAGGAAAAGGGTCCACCCAGATGGGGGAACTTATCTCCTGGAAAGAGACTTCACACAGTCCTAACAACCTGTTAGGCCACTTTATATGATGAAGCTAAAGCCCACAAAAGGATATCTGGTCAGTGGGGAGCAGAACCACACCTTAACCAGGACTGGTTAGATAGTCATAACCGTCATACCTTTAGTTCTCTATTAAACTTCAACTTTACTTCAAGACCACTTCCCATCAAGACAGACTTGGGAGGTTTGCTAATTTGTCCTTTTTCCCAGAATAGTCATAAGAATAATTTTCCTTTATCTGCTTTCCAATAATAGTTGACTCTTTATTGACTTGTTGAGGATGTGTGGTTGAATCTGGCTTGGGCACAAGCTATGAACCCAAGTAGAGTAACATATTCTGAATTAAATTCTTTTGGCCCGCTTTGATCCAAGAGCACCTTCCTCCAAACCAAATGGGTCCCATGTCTTTGTATCTGGTTGGTTAAAGAATGAGACTACTAGGGGTTGCTTGGGCAAATGTGGTGCTGTAGTTTGAGTATGAAGTGATCGCCACAGGCTGACATGTTCAGCACTTACAGCATTATAGAAGGAGAAGATTACCAGAAACATGTCCTTCATCCTACTGACCACCTCCTGCCTGTCTTCTCTCTATCCAGTCTGAAATAAGGCAGCTGCTGTGCTGTTAAGTACGCTTGGCCATTGTGTACTGCCTCTCAGGCTCACAGAAATGGAAGCAGCTGACCAGAGACGGAAAACTCTGATACAAAAATGAATGTTCTCTTCTTTTATTCTGCTAGGAACTTTGTCACATAAATGAAAACCTTAAGACATGAAGCTACACAAAGTAGATTATCACCTGTTTGAAAAATGCTTTCATTTGAATTAAGGTTCATTCAGCCACCCCAAAGAAGAGATTTTAATTAAAAGTAGTAAAATAGCTAGAAAGTTCTACTGAAAATATAATTAACTCAGTGAAAAGTCATTCATTCTCAACCATAAGTACCTTCTCCAAGCCTAGAAAACAATGCTAATCATATCATATCTTACTCAAAATTGGTATTGTTTGTATTCTCAAAACTGTATGTTTTGTTAATATCAAAACCAATACCTTAAATGCTCTAGCTTTTAAAATAAATCCAATAGTGTTTTGATGTGAAGTACTTAATATAATAGGGGTTATATTTATTTTTATTTTTCCACAATACATTATAGTACCAAATTATTAACCCACATGAACAAGAGTATTGATCTCTCTGTAATACATTCAATTTCTTTCATTAAATTCCCAGCAGTAGCTCCTTTTTCAGAAAGCACTAGTGCTAATCAAAACATTAGAAAAAGCAGTATGCACAAATTAAGTTGAATGTCCAAAGTCACTTCAATCTATACTGTTGTGAGTAATGTTTTAACTGATTATTCTGATGGGCTGATGATCTTAAGTCTTATAAATAGACCTATATCTAAAAGTCAGTCTACATAAACTTCATGTGGTGCTACCAACAAACACCACACAAAAAGCCAGGGAAAGCCCTTATCCTAGAGTATACCTTTGATGCTGAGAACTAGCAACTGACATAGTGCTAGTTAACTGACTGTTAAATTCTACATTTATCTTCATAATTTAAAAGAATAAAATTTAAAGAGCTTTTAGAATCACAGCAATTAAGAAGTAGAAGAATGTATTGGGAGGCTACATCTCTACTGAAGAGTTAACCCCCCAAAAAGTTTTTCTGAAGTTTTTATCCTATTCTTTCCCAGTCTAAGACATGTCATTACTTTATGGGAAAATCAAAACCTGACCCACAACTCCTGATGTCCTGTGCTTAAACCATACCAAGTTGTCTCAGAAACTAAGTCATATTTATATGTTGTATGTAATTAGAAAATAGCTATGTGGTTCAAAGGCACAGTTAGTATCTCTTCAAGGACATTCTGAAAATATGATATTGAATAGAAAAGACAGGGATAGGTAGAAAGAAACATTTTTATTTGCAGAAATCTCTAAGTTCTACTATTAAACTCTCATCACAACTCCCTCCAAAGAAACTTATGACAACAGACAAAGCTTTGAACCATTTCAATTACTTCCTATTCTGAAAAAAGATGTAAGAGGTGAAACTGGAATTGACAGGCCCATTAAAACCTGACAGAAAATGTTTAGCAGTCTCCTCTACTGTGAAGATCCAAACCAGTTCGTGGTGCACTAGAGCCACAGAAAATGTCTCAATGACAAGGTCAGACAATGATATCCTTGAGCCTGGAGTTGGTTCTATGTCTACAATAATTAATACATTCCTAGTAGTGTTGGCTCAATTTAAAGGCTGGGCATATTTTATCTGTAGATAATACCCACTGAGGAAGGATTATCACAAAGAAACGAGGTAATATGTATGTAAACACCATGCAAATGTGAAAGCCCTATAATGTTAATATGTGGTAAACACTGTGTTTTTGTAAAAGATCTTTAACTTTGATGCTCAGGTCTAAGATAAATCAGTGTAAGTGGTAAATCATTTTCTCTTAAAGTCAAAATCAATACAAGGATTTGTACCATCACTATTTCATTATAACACTAAACTAGAGTTGGTGAAAAGTTAAATAAGACAAGAAAAAGAAGGATTTTAAAGGGCAAGTGAAATTACTCTATTGCAGATTATACAAAAAAGTAACTTAATAAGAACAAAGAATCACTAGTGTTTATTCTATGTTTTATGTTTATCATACAGATATAGGGTGAGAGTTACAAAGTGAAAGGACTAGGACAGCCATTGGATTCAAAAGAACAAATCCTGGTAAGCAGCAGGCTCAGCAGGAGAGCTTGGTCCCTGGGATTCACATGGTAGAAGAGATCTAACTCATTCGAGTGGTCCCTGACCTTTACACATACACACATACCCTCCTGCAAACTCACAGGCAGAGTAAATGACTTCATTTTTAACAATCAAGGAAAGTAGAAACAGTAGCTTGGAAAGAATATTTACTCCTATACTAGTTATGCAAATACTGTATTATACAGACTATATACACTATAATCATGAAAGATTATTTTATTTCATACAAGCAACTAAAGTTTCTTGCTAAGACTGGACTACTAAATAACAGTGAGTTGAGGAGAAAGAACAGGTCAGTCACAAACCAAGTGGTCCATGCAGTAGACTCCTAGCAAATTTTAGGCTTACAGTATTTTCTTATATATGTATATGCATATCTAACATATAATATACAATATCCTTAGAACCTGGAGCTGGGTTCTATGTCTATTTATGTGGTGTAATGCACATAGTGTCTAAAATGACTATATAATGTGCATATAAATGTATTAATGACTATTCTATAAAGAACCAGAGTTGGATTATTATCACAACAAAGCAAAGGGTAGCAAGATTTTACTAGTGCTCAGTGAACTTGTATATTTGCATTCATCTACTTTTCAGAAATTTCTCTTTTAAATATAATTATTTGATTTTACTACAAGGGATCCAACTAATAAGCCAGAACTGAACAAAATATAGAGCCATGTGTTAGAGTCATGAAAAAAGTAGTATCAGCAGAAAAAAGTGAGGGAAAAGCCACTGCCTGCCTGAGAATATACTAAATGCCAGGGGAGGCTGCTACTCTGTATGTCACAAGCCATATTCTTCTAAGTCAACTTAGAATCTTTAAAACATTTTCTACAGTTTTATATGAACCAGAATCAAATAATTTACCTATAGAATTTTTAAAATG